>NC_053161.1:167763462-168095962 GCF_016835505.1 Polypterus senegalus | reverse complement strand
CTTGCTAGGTCACACTGTAGGATCTGCCCAAGTTGTGGGACTCAAAGCATCTGATAGCAGTCCCAATGATGTTAGTGTCAGAGAGGGTGGCAAGAAGGATGTCATGGCTGACCGTGTCTAAGGCAAAGGAGAAATCTAGCAGGATCAGGATGGATGACAGTGTCCGATGTTGAATTCACAATTTGTGAACCTTTCATTTCACTGAACAACTCCTTCAATATTAAACTTCCATGTAACCCTATGAAGTTCTGGAAACTGAACTTTTACCGTGTAGTAAAACTAGGGTGTTGTACCGTGTTAGCCATTATGAATGTGGAGAAAATATTACAATATGCAAGCTTTCGAGGTAACTCAGGCCTGAGGTGTCATTTTGCTTGCCTTTTCTCCGTGTAGTAAAACAAACTCATGGGCCATCCTCTAGGAAGGGGGGTCTCCAACCACACCTAGAGGAGGTGAGATGGTATTTCATTGGGGTGCAACAAAGAGAAAGGCTACACTACACTTTGCCAAAGTTGAGTGAGGTGCGCTGTCTGACATTATCGTGGTGCAATCAGTGTCTCACCACGTGCTGTCATTTGCAGGTCATTTATTAGTTGGAGCTCCTGTTCTGTGATACAGTGGGATGCAAAAGTTTGGGCAACCTTGTTAATAGTCATTATTTTCCTGTATAAATCGTTGGTTGTTATGATAAAAACTGTCAGTTAAATATATCATATAGGAGACACACACAGTGATATTTGAGAAGTGAAATGAAGTTTATTGGATTTACAGAAAGTGTGCAATAATTGTTCAAACAAAATCAGGCAGGTGCATAAATTTGGGCACCGTTGTCATTTTATTGATTCCAAAACTTTTAGAACTAATTATTGGAACTCCAATTGGCTTGGTAAGCTCAGTGACCCCTGACCTACATACACAGGTGAATCCTATAATGAGAAAGAGTATTTAAGGGGGTCAATTGTAAGTTTCCCTCCTCCTTTAATTTTCTCTGAAGAGTAGCAACATGGGAGTCACAAAACAACTCTCAAATGACCTGAAGACAAAGATTGTTCACCATCATGGTTTAGGGGAAGGATACAGAAAGCTGTCCCAGAGATTTAAGCTGTCTGTTTCCACAGTTAGGAACATATTGAGGAAATGGAAGACCACAGGCTCAGTTCAAGTTAAGGCTAGAAGTGGCAGACCAAGAAAGATTTCAGATAGAAAGAAGCGACGAATGGTGAGAACAGTCAGAGTCAACCCACAGACCAGCACCAAAGACCTACAACATCATCTTGCAGCAGATGGAGTCACTGTGCATCGTTCAACCATTCAGCGCACTTTACACAAGGAGATGCTGTATGCGAGAGTGATGCAGAGGAAGCACAAACAGAGCCGCTTGAGGTATGCTCAAGCACATTTGGACAAGCCAGCTTCATTTTGGAATAAGGTGCTGTGGACTGATGAAACTAAAATTGAGTTATTTGGGCATAACAAGGGGCGTTATGCATGGAGGAAAAAGAACACAGCATTCCAAGAAAAACACCTGCTACCTACAGTAAAATATGGTGGTGGTTCCATCATGCTGTGGGGCTGTGTGGCCAGTGCAGGGACTGGGAATCTTGTCAAAGTTGAGGGACACATGGATTCCACTCAGTATCAGCAGATTCTGGAGACCAATGTCCAGGAATCAGTGACAAAGCTGAAGCTGCGCCGGGGCTGGATCTTTCAACAAGACAATGACCTGAAACACTGCTCAAAATCCACTAAGGCATTCATGCAGAGGAACAAGTACAACGTTCTGGAATGACCATCTCAGTCCCCAGACCTGAATATAATTGAAAATCTGTGGTGTGAGTTAAAGAGAGCTGTCCATGCTCGGAAGCCATCAAACCTGAATGAACTAGAGATGTTTTGTAAAGAGGAATGGTCCAAAATACCTTCAACCACAATCCAGACTCTCATTGGAACCTACAGGAAGCGTTTAGAGGCTGTAATTTCTACAAAAGGCGGATCTACTAAATATTGATTTCATTTCTTTTTTGTGGTGCCCAAATTTATGCACCTGCCTGATTTTGTTTGAACAATTATTGCACACTTTCTGTAAATCCAATAAACTTCATTTCACTTCTCAAATATCACTGTGTGTGTCTCCTATATGATATATTTAACTGACAGTTTTTATCGTGACAACCAACAATTTATACAGGAAAATAATGTCTATTAACAAGGTTGCCCAAACTTTTGCATCCCACTGTATGAAAACAGTCAAGCATTACACACACGGTCAAAACCTGTGAATGAACCGCAGAAATGCACCTTTACATGGGGTCCTTGCTGCGGACACACATCCTTAAAGGCAAATCACCTTTTGAAGAGAATGGAATCTGGACCGTGCAATGATCTGTAGAAGAGGCTGAGGTCTCGTATTGATTTCTGTGCAATGCCTGATCGGGAATGTCACTAATTTGAAGGTTAGATTGACATTTCTGCTTCAAATAGGAACTGAATTGGACGGGATACCTGCTGCTTACACTCAACTCATCTCTCCTGCTTGTGGTCCTGGAAGTAGCACAACAATTTGTGAACTGTAATTTATCAGGAAGCAAAACTCATCAACGGTGTTTCATTGCATAGCGGCACCCTGGCTCCTGCTGCTACACAGGGGTCTCCAATCCCCCAAACCGCTTGATCGTCAATTATCTGCCATTTTCCTCACTGCTCTTGATAATTTGTGGGATACCTCAATGCCCCCCCCAGATCGTCAATCGAGTGTCTAAGCTTTACGGGGACACATTTACAAGATTATTGAGATTTATAAAGGTAAATTGCTTAATTTATATTTTATGTTTAAAGCTTACATTTTCAGTTCAATTTGTTCACGCACGGTACTCTATGTGGTTCATTCTTTGGTTCAAAAATTAGAATTTGGCCTTCTTCATTTTCAAATGGGATGTAACTTTTTTAGGAGGTATGAACAGAAATCAAACATTTTCTAGGGGTATAGAAAAGGTTGGCAGCCGCCACTGAAGGGCACCAGATCTCCCGCGCCCTCATCTTCCTCTTTAACCAACTTGATTCTCTTATAAAGGTGACATTGATGAGTTCAGGAGATCTGGAGAAGCCGTCAATCTTAATGAACAACTATAAGCAATACAGGCATTCACATTTTTATTTAACCTGTCACCCCACAAAGTTCCACCTTAAGTACGTGGTCTTTAAGTTTCAATACCACTTCAGTGTCAGCAGTAACTCAGCAATTAAAGATGGACGTCCTTGAAGCCTTTCCAGCAGCTGTGTTGACACGGTTTGCTGAGCGGCACACGTTTCTTGTCCTGTAAATCAGAGAGGAATATTTGCAGTCACAAGCAGTTCCTGTATCAACTAGAATACCAGCTAACCGGCCTCCCTAATTCGCTCGGAGTTGGATCCATTTTAAACAATCAGTGGTGCGGTCTACTGCAAGGGAGGCCACTGATGATTATTTAGCTCTCTCATATTTGGCAAGCAATTTGATCAATTCTGACAGAAAAAAGCAACGAGGCAAAGCTGGACAGAGCAAATTCAATTGTTACAATTCGGTTTCTTATTCACACTTGCTGAGGTCGGAGTTTGATCGTCGCTCTGCGGTCTGATCTCAGCCCTTACTGTTTGGATATGCTGCCCCTGATCCTAACCAGACTTTTTGGACGGACCTTCTAGCTTTGTTAATTTTAAACAATTGTCAGTGACGTGCTCCTCTCTGTTGAAGTCTTACTCCAATGTTCAGTTGTACTTTGCTCTGCTTTAGCACCAGCCGACCCTCTGGTTTCCACTGCACTGATGAAACAAGAGGGTCTCCACTTGAAAGAAAATTTCCATCCCTGACCACCAGTGAACCAATTCCAGGAATGTGTTATCCGGTGGACTCGCCCTGTGGCTTAAGTCCTGTTGTACAGGTGGGCCTACATTGTTCTCGAGTAGCTGCAACAGAATCTTGTTAACCCGGGTGGGCTCTGCTATTTCTGAGCAATTTTTAAATGTCACGCAAACAAGTTCAGAAAACTGCAAAAACAAATCTTTTTGCCTGCTTTAATCTTTGTGATTCTGTCTCATACTCCTGGTGTAGTACCGTGCAGATTATGCAGGGGGGTTTGCTAAAACTTCTGCTCCCGTTATTTTCTAACTTGTGCATGTAAGCGATTGCATTTTGTAATTCCTGCGCTGCCCTCGTCTCATTGCAGTACTCAAGATGACCAACTGTAGAGCCAAGCTTTTGGTATTGAATTTTAGCTTAGAGTTGAAGCCCTTTCCTAAAATGCCAGTTAAGAAGTTCACAATAATCTGCACCAAGCTCTGCACCCTTTATTGTTATTGTAGCCAGGGTTTCCTTTACAGCCGATTCCTAAGAAGTAATACATGTTGCATGTTTACAACTGCTACCCTTTGCACCCTTACTTTCAACGTGTTTCATCCTTGGCTTCCTGACTGGATACCCTTTATTACTTTAATATTATTGGGGGAGTCCCGTGCCATGTCAGGAGTTGTCTACTTGAAAATTAAACTCTAAAGTGTTAAAACGTGCCTAAAATGTTACAAAACTTCAAGTCTTTAAAGTACACACAACGCTGATTCAGACTTGATCTTGGGGTCACCAATAACACTCCAGGCCTTTTTAGCTGGCTATTATTTTAATAAATGTATTAATAATGCATTTACACCTTCTATTTTTTTTTGTTAAATTTCACCAGGTTTAAATTACAGTTGTCACACATTTTATCCATTGACAGAAAAAGGTCCGCAGATCTCTTAATCGGACTCCAATTTTTATTATTGCTATTTAAGGATTACTTTTGCTGTACTTTATGAATTGGTTATAAGTTACTGTGACCTCTGAGTTAGAAGCAGCTTACTATTATTTGCAAAGCTTTAAGTTATAAACCTTTAGAAAGTGTATCTGTAACCTCAGAGGCTAAGAGCTATTTATCAATCATACGTTTTATAGTGAAACCTCAGAGGCCAAGCAGCTTTCTTAGCGTGTCTTAAATGAATAATACTTCACATGCAAACCCAGCGCCTAAGCGCCATCCATTCCTTACTGTGTGTTTCAGAATAAAATCTCAGAGACTAGGCAACTTAACCTAATGTGTGTTACAACACCAAAATATTAAAATAATACTCACCGATTATGAATATTCAGACTGTGAGCAGCAGGCAAGTGTCCAAAGGGGGAAAAAATAGAGTTGTAAAGTTTCAAGTGTTAATACTCTTGATGGTAGAGTTAAAAAAGAAATCAGGCGTGGTCTGCAGTAATAAACATTTATTATCTTTTCTCTCTCAGTTCGAGGCACAAAGACATCATTTAGAATTGATACCTCAATTATCCAGGCATTGTCTGAATGTTTCTCCTCAGCCATGCTATCACGTTTTCTGGCTGTGAATTTTCTAAAATTTAAGACAGATATGCGCCAGCTGATGTACACATCTTCATTTTCAACAATTCTTTCTGGAACTGGGATGTCATATTTTTACAGTTTCAATTAAAGCCGATGGGCTACTCTGTTGTGTGTTATTCCATGAAGGAAAAATAAGAATGTTTCAAATCCCGCAGTAAGGTTTAGGGCTGTTTCCAACAAACATTGGTTGGTTTTTCCATTCAGACAAAACATATTGCAAACAATCCTGTAAGTAATCCATAGTCGTAAGTGGCCATTAGCAATCATTCATGCATGCATCTCATTGCTTCTCTCCTGAGCCATTCATTTGGGTCCATAAGATCTGTCCACAAGAGATCTGTGTTATTTCCCACTGCATTTCTGGTTTCCCCAGTTGTTTTTTACCCTGTACTGGTGTGCCTTCTTATCTTGTTTTCGATTTGATTATCAGGGATTCCCTCAGGTTTGTGGATTGTTTAGCCAAGGTATATGATGGAGGTTGCTTTTGGCTTTACAGTTTAGGCTATAATATTTTACAAAAGGGGAAATCCTGCAATTGTAGGACTGTAAGCATTCCTTCTCTGCTCGCGTAATTTACTTCTACTTGTTGGATTACTCTTTCTGCCCTAGTAACGTAAAGCTTTGGCATACATTGGTTTTCGCATGTCAGTTGGTTGGCATGTTTTTGACTGTTGAGGTCTTTCTGGGGCCAGACTACAATCCCAAAGCTGTATGAGATGACATGTTTAACTAACCAATAATCTACTTTTATTTTGTTCCTCACTGTCAAGGAATGTGTCACTTGGATGACAAATTGGACTGGACTGCCAATACTGATGCTCTATGTAAGAAAGGTCAGAGCAGACTATACTTTCTGAGAAGGTTGGCATCCTTCAACATCTGCAGTAAGATGCTGCAGATGTTCTACCAGACGGTTGTGGCGAGTGCCCTCTTCTACACGGTGGTGGCAGCATAAAGATGAAAGACGCCTCACGCCTGGACAAACTTGTTAAGAAGGCAGGCTCCATTGTAGGATTAAAGTTGGACAGTTTAACATCTGTGGCAGAGCGACGGGCACTAAGCAAACTCCTGTCAATCATGAAGAATCCACTGCATCCACTGAACAGAGTCATCTCCAGGCAGAGGAGTAGCTTCAGTGACAGACTTTTGTCACCATCCTGCTCCACTGACAGACTGAGGAGATCGCTCCTCCCCCACACTATGCGACTCTTCAATTCCACCCGGGGGAGTAAATGTGAACATTAAATTTTATTTTAATTCTTTTCATTTTTATTACTATTTAATTTAATATTGTTTCTTTGTATCAGCATACTGCTGCTGGATTATGTGAATTTCCCCTAGGGATTAATAAAGTATCTATCTATCTATCTATCTAACCTCTAAGGATCATTTTTACCCTTTTTGCTTATCTCCAGTCTTGAGTGAGTTTTAATGTGCCTCCGAAAAATATTACGGTGTGAGAACTGTTATGTGTGAATTCTTTGTTGGCTATAAAGATGGCATCTTGATGAAAACATTTTACCACACTCGAAGCAGCAACATGGCTTCTGTCCGGTGTGAGTTTTAATGTGAATCTGAAGAGTACTACCGCAAGAGAACTGTTTTCCCACATTCAGGGCAGCAATATGGCTTCTCCCCTGTGTGAATTCTTTGGTGGATCTGAAGAGTATGTCTTTTTGAGAAGTGTTTGCCACAGTCAAAAACAGTAGATATGGCTTCTGCTCTGTGTGAATTCTTTTGTCATCCGAAAGGTTGTTGCTTTATGAAAACTGTTTGCCACATTCAGAAGTGCAATATGGCCTTCTCCCCTGTGTGAGTTTTAATGTGGTTGTGAAAAGGACTACAGTGAGTGAATCGTTTTCCACATTCAGGGCAGCAATACGGCTTCTCTCCTGTGTGAATTCTTTGGTGGCTCTGAAGATGGCATTTTTCTGAAAAGTGTTTGCCGCATTCCAAACAGCAATATGGCTTCTCTCCCGTGTGAGTTTTAATGTGTATCTGAAGAGAACTTAGCCGAGAGAATTGTTTTCCACATTCTGGGCAGCCATATGGCTTCTCCCCTGTGTGAATTCTTTTGTGAATCAAAAGGTTGTTTCTTTGTGAAAACTGTTTGCCACATTCAGAACAGCCATATGGCTTCTCTCCTGAGTGAGCTTTAATGTGCATCAGAAGGGTACTACTGTGCGAGAAATGTTTACCACATTCAGCACAGCAATATGGCTTTTCACCTGTGTGAGTTCTTTGGTGGCTGCGAAGTTGCCATCTTTGTGAAAACGTTTTGCCACAATCAGAACAGCAATATGGCTTCTCCCCTGTGTGAGTTTTGAGGTGGTTGTGAAAAGGACTACAGTGAGTGAATTGTTTTCCACATTCAGGGCAGGAATACGGCTTCTCTCCTGTGTGAATTCTTTGATGGCTCTTCAAATGGCTTTTCTGTGAAAACTTTTTGCCGCATTGAGAACAGCAGTATGGCTTCTCTCCTGAGTGAGTTAGAATGTGTGTCCGAAAACTAGTGCAGTGAAGGAATTGTTTTCCACATTCAGGGCAGCAATACGGCTTCTCCCCTGTGTGAATTCTTTGGTGGCGCAGAAGATGGCTTTGTTGTGAAAACTTTTTGCCACATTCAGAACAGCAATACAGTTTCTCTTCTTTGTGAGATTTAACGTGTTTCTGAAGAGTATTACAGTGAGAGAATCGTTTCCCACATTCAGGGCAGCAATACGGCTTCTCCCCTGTGTGAATTCTTTTATGATCAAAAAGGTTGTTTCTTCGTGAAAATTGTTTGCCACATTCAGAACAGGAATATGACTTCACTCCCGAGTTAGTTTTAACGTGAATCAGAAGAGAATCACTGTGTGGGTTCTCCCCGGTGTGAATTCTTTGGTGCCTCCGAAGATTACTTATGCCAGAAAATTGTTTCCCACATTCAGAACAGCAGTGACGTTTGATTCCTGTTTAAAGTTTAAAAGAAGAAAATAAAAGCTTAGGTTTGAATCCACTACTCTAATGTTGGCATTACGTTACAATATTACTTAAATGCTGGTTGAATTTATGAACAAACTTTGATAAGCAACTGCTTTAATAAGCAATCATAAGACTTAAGTAGCACGTGAAAAGATAAACTTAATTTTTTCATTGGTAATGGTACTACTCACCATGATCACAGTTGACAAGAAGTAAACATAGTAAAATGGAGTATATCTGACAGGCACAATCAACAAGATTGCTTGTCACATGTTTTAATTTAATTACAGAATAGCATCATCACTTCACCATATTCTTAAAATACTTTTTAAAATGACATATTTTTAATTAAAAAATTGATAATTGCTTAAAATAGTGTCATGCCAAAAGTGAAATGTACTTGTATTAATCAGAATGTGTCTTGATATTTCTACACAATTGACCCAAAGCCACTTGAACACATAATCTTTTTTTTTTTTTTAATTTGAAAAAAGGGAAAAGGATAACAGCAAAACATTTCCATATTTAAATGTGACATGCTATACACAGAGAATAGAGTTAAATTAAAATGAATAAAATACATAGGTCACTGAAAAAACACAGGGCACCATATGTCACTTGACTGACTATATGAAGCAGCAAACAGGACACTTGTGGCCAAAATACAATTATTTTTGGCTGCATACCACCTGCAAATACATTCATCTTCTTCAGCTATATCAGGGGCCTCCAGGAGGACAGTGAAATGGCCATGCTTTATAGAGTTTGAAAGCCTGTTTTTCTTTACAAAAGCTCAAGACAACACTTTGAGGTTCATAACCCTGACTCTAAAAAGTAAACTAAAATATATTTTTTACTTACTTGTTTTGGAGGACTTTTTAGGTGGTGGCTGATGTTCCTGAGTCCTAGGAGAGGACATTTCTTCAGTTGTATTTGTCTCAGACTGCAATGATTCATATTTTACATTGATAGAAGACTCTGCAGATAAAGAGTGTCTGCTATGAGAAGAGACTAACCCGGTCAGTGCTCCATCTTGATGAAGGTCATCTTCATGGACACTCTCAGTACTTCTAAAGTCGTATTTCTCTGTGCTGACACTCTCCTCTTTGTCCTCCTCTTTAATAATCACTGTCCACACTTCACAGTCCTCCTCCTTAATGTCTAGACTCTCCTGTTTAGGCTGGACACTCTCCCATTCACAGTCCTCCTCCTTATCAATTACGGATCTTTTCTCCATTAAATTCATGCCAGCCTCACACGCCTCCTCTTTCACATCCATGGAAACGTTACAGTAAATGCCAGATTTTTCTTTCCCTCTGAGAATAAAAGTGTAATTTCCATTAAAACCAAATCATTCAAATCTTAAGACATTTGATTTTTATAACATCCTCTTAGTTAAAGCTGATGTCAAGTCAGACAGTTCATAGCAAGTTGACAGTAGCTCATCACTCTCCATATCAGATTAGGTGTAAAATGAGTTTGGGAATGAAAGGACAGTTGTGCATGAACAGTAATCACTGCTTTGATTAAGCATTCAGTGTTTTTAGGGTCCCAGAATTGTATTATTAGTTAATGTTATGGAAGATTTATACAAGTTAGGCCTCTGGATTAAGGTAAGAATCAGGGCATATGAAGGATGTGAAAGGACATTTAACTGTTTGCAAGCTACTAAGGATTAAGAGCTGTTTTATTATAACAGCAGGTTATTCATACAGGCGTCTGTCATAAGATGAGGTGAAGTAAGCTGAACTTGGGTAACTTCTTGTAGGAATGCGGCCGTTAGACATGACCTTTCCTTCTTGGGGCCCCTCTTGACACGTACACAAAATAGAAACGGTTGGCCGAATTGATGAAATGCTTAGATGCTGTTTCATAAGTAAGGGGGAGGGAGGAAAATGAATATTCAAGCCGATTGAAACCGGAAAACTTTGCTCTTCTGCTTTGCAAAGATTGAATCCACGTACTCATCTGTGACTGAATAAAGACTGATTGAACTATTCTCCTGTCTTTGTTGGGGGTTACTTCCACAAGGAGGAACTTAAAATCGCTGGGAAACTCATCTGATATGACATCACCTTAAGCTTGCAAAATCCCAAACTATTATTTAAGCCATAACCTTAATTTATATAATCTTAGCGAGACGGACACAATTGCCAGTGTGTTCCTGTGAAGCTTATCTAATGTGACAGACTTTAATTAGCCTGTGACTCACTAAGATAAAATTAAACAGGTTTGCATTTTGTCTTTAGTCTTACGGGCAGACTGTGTGTGCAGGAGAGCTGACAGCCAACAAATGTTCCCCTAAAATAGAAGGCTGTAAAATAAGTAAAGTCAAGTCAAGTCATTCGACACAAAGTCAAACCAATGGTACCCAAGGATTTTCTGGAGAGACACAGTGCCAAAGTAGTCCGGTCTTCGTCTCAGGTCACTGGATAGTGTCCATGTCTCGCAACCATATAGCACCAGGGCTCAAGACTTGGACCTTCGTCCTTGTGCATAGATATCAGGTGTGCCACACACCCCTTTCCAGCGACCTCATGACCCCCCTCTGCTCTCCCAATCTGTCTACTGGCTTCATAAGAAGAGTCACCAGAGACATGAATGTCACTGCCAAGGTAAGTAAACCTCTCGACAAGGTGGACACTCTGTCCATAAACAGACACACTGCTGATGGCTGTGCACAAGAGGTCATTAAAGGCCTGGATCTTGGTTTTTATCCAGGACACTCGCAAACCCAGCTACTCCTCACTCAGTCTCTCAAGTGCCCTGATCCGATCCTCCGTTGACTCAGCAAAGATCACAGCATCATCAGCAAAGTCAAGATGTGTGAATTTTTCTTCACCAACAGATGCCCCACAGCCACTGGACCCTACAACCTTGCCCAACACCCAGTCCATACAAGCACAAAACAGAGTAGGAGCAACAGCACACCCCTGAAGCACCCCAGAATCAACTGGGAAAAACACAGAGGTTCTGTCTCCATTCTGCACAGCACTCACAGTACCAGTGTACAGACCGGCCATGATATCCAGCAACCTCAAGGGGATCCCACAAACCCTCAGGATGTCCCACAGGGCAGCTTGAACAGTTTCCGAAAATCGACAAAGGCTGCAAAGAAACTCTGCTGATATTCGGGTTTGCGCTCCATGAGAACCCTCAGTGCCAGGCTGTGGTCAATGGTAGACCCGGGTAGGCGAGCAAGTGATCACAGATCCTACTGAGGATGACCCTAGCCAAGACCTTACCTGGCACAGAGAGCACTGTTATCCCCCTGTAGTTGCTGCAATCCAAGTGATCACCCTTCCGATTTCCAGTCAGTTGGGATGATGCCAGTCTCCCAAATGAAAGCAAAGTTTGCTTGCAATGCCGGGAGGATAGCCTTACGACCAGCCTGGAGAATGGTGTGGTGGCTCTGAGGCTAGGGATCTGCACTGGCAATCAGAAGGTTGCCAGTTCGAATCCCATAAACGCAAAAGGGACTCTGCTCTGTTAAGGCCCTTGAGCAAGGCCCTTAACCTGCAATTGCTGAGCGCTTTGAGTAGTGAGAAAAGTGCTATATAAATGCAAAGAATTATTATTAAGTTCACCCCGGATACCACAGATCCCTGCAGCCTTTCCTCCCCTCAGCTGGGTCACCACCTCCGCAATCTCACGGAGATTGGGTGGTTCACAGCTAACTGGAGGATCAGCCCCAAGAACCGTGGACCCACAGATATCCGATGACCTAGCTGGAGAATCAACTTTGAACAACTGCTCAATAACCAACCCAGCGGGTCACAACTGCAGTGTCATCCGCGAGGACCATTCCAGCAGCTACCCTGACTGTGACTCTCTGAGGAACAGATTCAGATGTGCGTAATGCTTCGATTCCTCTGTAAGCAGGACGTTGGTCGCTAGACCACAAATGATGAGTCACTAGCGCACAGATTCCTGTAACAAACGCCTCCTTATCTACCTTCAGAGCCCTCGCAACCGTCATTCTCAGTTCCCGGTACAGACCAGAGTTGCTACTGAGCCGTGCGATACAACTCCACTCAATGATATCCAGGGTGTCCTGCGAGATGAAACACCTCCTTCTGGGAACACCGGTAACACCAACACAACCCTCAGCAACCTTTAGGATCTTGTCACGGAAGGTCTCACACATCACATTAGGATTGGCAGTTGTACCCAAATATGAAAGTTCCTCACACAAACTGCATGCAAACTCATTAGAAACAGCCTGATCTTGGACTTTGGCCAAGTCCAGGCCCATTTTCTTAGTAGGTGGTAACCTACTAGACCTAAGCTGGATCCTAAGAGTAGCAACAACAGGTCTGTGGTCAGAATTCACAAACTGGGGACTTCTGTAGACCCTGCAGTTTTGCAAGAGCCTCCAGCGTCTGCCCACGAGGATTTGATTGATCTCCTTCACCGCACCACCAGTACTGGAGTACCGAGTCCAATGATGTGACTCAGGAAGCTGGAACCAAGAGCCAGCGATTCACAGGACATGGAGTCACTTTCACCAGACCCATGGGGACCGAGACAAAATCCTCATAGCCAGCCTTGTCAGTGCCAGTGGCTGGGTTGAAGTCACCCATGACCAGAGGAGTGTCACCTTGCGGCTACCCATCAACCACCGAGTGGTTGTGAATAAAATGTCTCCCTCACCGAAACATCACTCACCGCAGTTGGAGCATACACTTAGACAACAGACAAGGCACCCAGGGAGTGCCGTAATCTGAGTCTCATAATACGCTCGTTGAAAGGAGCAACATCAGACACCATCGGAAGAAGCCTATCCGCTACAGCAACAACTAGTCCCAGAGTATGACAGCCATCAGAGCGACCAGACCAAGAAAAGTTGAATCCACCTACAGAGATTTGGTCAGTCCCCGGTCTGCACACCTCAGAGAGTGTCGCCACTGAAATGTATAGTTTACGCAGCTCCTTCGACAGTACAGGAAGATGATCATCATGGTGGCGAGACAAGACGTTCCACCCGCCTACCCAGATGGGCCGTCTCAAATTGAGACCCAAGTGCTGCCATGCAGCGGGTGACGCCTTAGCACCACACTAGCTCTGAACCCCAACAGACCTGATCCTATTGGCTCCCCAATGGTTTCGGGGATGGGGCTCCTGAAGGTACCCACAAATTCCTTTCATGATGCTTGCAGCCTTCCTATGGGTGGCTGCAGCAGAGTTACTCCCACAAAGATCAAAAAGGAGTCCTTTCTGTCGTCTTGGAGCTGTGAGAAGGTTTTTTTACAGTGGCCGGAGTGCCAATCTTACCATCAAACCCCACAATTTCCCTGCAAATTGGACGACCGCTTGCAGGGCCGGATGCAGTTTAACGTCATACCCAGGAAGTAAAGAAACATACAAGGTTTTGAAACGAACAAAAATAAGAGATGCTCCTCTTTCTGATGTCTCAATGTTTCAGATACCATAACAAAAGGGGATCAACAAAGAGAGAAGATTACTGGTGAACAGGCACAGCTGTTAACCCTTTGTACACCATGGGCTTCATCAGGCAGCACGTTACTGTTGAATGGTCAGCATGCCATCACTAAATGTGACATAGGCGGAGGTTTTCAATTGTTTCACTTATCATGGTCAGGTGAGGGGATCAGAGACTACCCCAGGATAAAATGTCACGAAATGTGACATTGGATTTAAGCTGATGTGTCATTGATTATGGTTATCTTTGATATCACATGGTAGGACAGAAAAAGACCACTGCCTGGTAACTGACTAAAACCAATCAATAAATTGCTGTTCAGTCACCCTTTAACACATGGAGCCAATTATAATGTTTGATTGTATTAACATTTTATAAAACCTCTTGTTCCCAGTTTGAAGTGTTTGACTCTGGTAAACTGTGAATTTTCTATTTGCCGAACTGAACAGCTAATTGACCCAACTTGAGCCATTATGACCTCCTTTATTGCATGGCATTACAGGGGTGAATATTAAAAAAAGTTAAAGTCTGGTAAAGAATAGGCCACCAAAGTTGCTTACTCTATTAGTTTAACCCAAAACACATCAACTGAATTTCTATGGCAACTTTGTGGAAGCAAAGAACAGCTTTTCTTGGTCCTGGGCAACCACAGGGTGAACACCTGCATATCCTAGGACCAATCTACTGTTTTCCCCTTAAATAAGACAGGCTGCTTTGTAATATAAGCCTTACCCCAAAAATAAGCCCTAGTCAAGATTGCCAGCTGAAAAGTAAGGCGTCTAAGGCCGGGTTTATACTTCACGCAATGTATCCGAAACATCCATTAAATTCCGAGGACACGTTGCCACAATATCTTTAAAAAGGATGTTTAATGATTACATCCATCAATTCGGGGCAAGCAGCATCGGTGCAAGACAGAAACAAAATCTCTGGATGGGGCATCCGCTCATCGCAAGGTGAACACAAGCCCACACGTACACACTGTCGTCATTGCAGCTTCACCAAATCCCCAAACCTTCATGTCTTTGGATGGAAAACTGAGCACACTGTGGAAACCCACCAGGAAAACATGCAAACTCCAGGCAGGGATCACAAGGGATGTGACTCCCTGCAAGACAGCAGCGCGACTGCTCTGTCACCATGCCACCCCATATGTGTAACTATTAGCAGTATTCATTATTTTAACAAAGTTAACATACATATTTTAATGCATTTCATGAGGAAAGTGTTATCAAGTGTAAATCTAAGAATTCTAAATGTGCAGAGAGTTGGAATATCATAAATTTAATGTGTTCTGTATGGCGATACTGCTTGCCGCTGCCGTCAACAACTGGGTCGGTTTTAAGATGACGTTTACGATGGTCTGCTTTAATGATAAAGTAAACTACAAGGTTAAAGTGGACATTGAGGTTAAAGCCAAAATTTATTTCCACTTTAAATCACAAAAACATTTTCATTATGTCCCTTTTTTTTCTGTGGCTCAAATACGCGGCCGTACATTCTGATGGTATTGTGAAGGTGCCAAAAAACAAAAAAAAAAGATGGCACAGAAGATGGTATGTGAGACTTTTAAAATGTATCGTGTCATTACTTTGGGGAATATGTGATGCTTGAATATCAAAGCACCACGAATGCATTTGTATATCGACATTTTGCTTCACCACATCGAACCATTCATCAAACATTGCAGCAAGCACATTGATTTTGTAGGATCCTCAAAAGCGGCTGGAGTAGCAAGAAATTCAGGGTTTGAATGTGGAGAGTTAGGACGATATTCCAGAAGAAGATGACAGGACTGTATTTGGATAAATGTATATTGTTGTACATGAAAAAATAAGGTATCCCCTGAAAATAAGCCCTAGTGCATCTTTTGGAGCAAAAATTAAAATAAGACCCGGTCTTCTTTTCGGGGAAACACGGTAGATTTGCAGATTCAGCTAATTTGCATGTCTTTGAAGAAGAGGAAACACAGAGACACAAGGAGAACACACAAACCCCACAGAGGGTCCAGAAAACATCTGAAAATTAATTTTCAGATAGGGGAAGTCGATATCCTGCTATTTTCAATAACGAAAAAATGAATGTGTTCTCCACACAAGTCTCCCCCAACAAATTTCGTAAGTCATGTCCACCAAGGATTTCTGCATAAAGAAAACCATTTAAAACACAAGTTCTTTAACACTTAGACTCATACGAATGGATAGAAGGATCTTTAGTAGTCCCAAGGACGATCGATCGATCGATCGATACTTTATTAATCCCAAGGGGAAATTCACATAATCCAGCAGCAGTATACTGATACAAAGAAACAATATTAAATTAAATAGTAATAAAAATGAAAGAAAAAAAAAAAATAGGGGAAGCGGACAAAATATTATAACAAAACAACTACCCCCTAAAGCAAAGGTAAATTTTACAAAAACAGAAGAAAAAAATAACCTCTCACCTCTCTCACTTTGCTAAAACAGTGACATCACAGTGTGGCTTTATAAAGGTCTGTTGCCATTGGTGTAAGGGGTCCCAGTTGGATTTTTTAAAGACGTCTGCTAAATATTTTGTTGGCTGAAAGTCTTGTAGTGTGTCGGGAGAGGATGTGCAGCATTGTCCATAATGGCACTCAGTTTTGATTTGCTACAAACTCCAGCAGGTCCAGGAGGCATCCCATACCCGAGTCTGCCTTCTTAATCAGCTGGGAGAACTGGTGAGCCTCTCTTGTAGTAACGTTACCACCTCAGCACACCACAGCATAGAAGACTGTACTGGTCATAAGAGAGTTGTGGAACATATACAGTGGATATAAGAAGTCTACACACCTCTGCCAAAATTGTAGATTTTGTGTAATAACAAAGATAAATCCTGTCATAAAAGTTGCAATCTATTCAAAGAAGGTGAAAACAAATCAAACTAGTGAAAAAAAGGGGGAAAATGCACAAAAATCTGGATGCATTAGTGTGCAGACCCTTTAATAATCCAGGATGTGGTTTTGTTCAGAATCAACCAATCCCAATCTGTCTCATCTCAAATAGTGGTTAGTATACACCGGACAGCAATTAAAGGGGCTCCGATTGAGCTCAAGTAACGTTTGGCTGTTCCAGTAGGACTATTCCGATATCCTCTTGCATCATATTCTAAAAGCCGTGATCCAAAAAGAGCTTTTAAGACATGAATGGGATCACATCATTGAAAGATATCATGGACATGGGGTACAAAAAAAGCATCCAAAGCATTAAAACATCCGATGGAGCACAGTGAAGACAGTCATCAACAAGTGGAGAAAATACAGGGACTCCAACAAGATCAGGGTGTCCCTCCAAGAATGATGAGAAGACAAGAAGAAAACTGCTCAGGGAAGCCACCAAGAGGCCTACACCAACATTAAAGGAGCTGCCGGATTTCTGGGCAAGTAACATTTGTTCCCTACATGTGACAACAATCGGTCGTATTCTTCATGTGTCTCAGTTGTGGGGTAGGGCAGCAAGACGAAAGCCTTTTAATCACAAAGTAAACCATCCAAGGATGGCTAAATCTTGCAAAAAGATACATACTGTCTCCCACAACTAAGTGGAGAAATGCATGAGGGTCAGCATAACTACAACCCCAAATCAGAAAAAGTTGGGACAGTGTGGAAAATGTGAATAAAAAAAAATAAAGCAGTAATTTACAAATTTCCCTTAACTTTTATTTCATTGCAGACAGTATGAACACAAGATAATTCGTGTTTCTTTTGGTCAACATCATTTGATTTGTAAATAAACATCCATTCTTGCCATTCAGGTTTGCAACACATTCCAAAAAAAGTTGGGATGGGGGCAATTCAGGGGTAGTAATGAGGTATAACAACTAAATAATGATGTGATTTGAAACTGGTGATGTTAACAGGTAATTGCAATCATGATTCGGTACAAAAGCAGCATCGAGGAAAGGCCTACTCCTTTAGGAGCAAAGATGGGCAGAGGATCGCCAGTTTGCCACCAAGTGCAGGCAAAAATCTTTGAAATGATGAAGAAAAACGTTTCTCAAAGACAGATAGGAAGAGATTTGGGCATTTCTCCCTCTACAGTGCATAACATAGTGAGAAGAATCAGGGAATCTGGAGAAATTACCGTGCGCAAAGGCCAAGGGCGCAAGCCAAAACTGAATGGCTGTGATCTCCGAGCCCTCAGACGGCACTGCATTAAAAACCGTCATTCATCAATAAATGATATAACTGCGTGGGCTCAGGACTACTTCAGGAAGTCACTCTCAAGCACTACAGTACGTAGTTACATTAGGAAATGCCAGCTAAAACTGTACTGTGCCAAAAGGAAGCCCTACGTAAATAGTGTCCAGAAGACTTCTCTGGGCTCGGAGGCATCTGGGATGGTCCACTGTGCAGTGGAAACGTGTATTGTGGTCAGACGAATCGGTTTTTCACATCTGTTTTGGAAGAAATGGATGCCATGTGCTGCGGACCAAAGGGGAAAAGGACCATCCAAACTGTTACCAGATACAAGTCCAAAAGCCAGGGTCTGTCATGGTATGGGGTTGTGTCAGTGCCTTCGGCAAAGGTAACTTGCACTTCTGCGATGGCACCATCAATGCTGAGAAGTATATCTCAGTTTTGGAGGAACAAATGCTGCCTTCAAGACAACGCTCTTTCCGGGACGCCCATGCTTATTTCAGCAAGACAATGCCAAACCACATACTGCGCGCATAACAAAGGCATGGCTGCGTAAGAAGAGGGTGCGGATGCTTGACTGGCCTGCCTGCAGCCCTGATTTGTCTCCTATAGAGAATGTTTGGCGCATTTTGAAACGAAAAATGCGTCAACGAAGACGCCGTACTGTTGCGCACCTAAAAAGTTGTTTGCAGGAAGAATGGGACAAACTAACACCTGCAACACTTAGTCACTTGATTTCTTCAATACCTAAACGTCTTTTAAGTGTTGTTAAAAGACAGGGCAACTGTACAAAGTGATAAATGCTGCACTGTCCCAACTTTTTTTGAAATGTGTTGCTAAGCCTGAATGGCAAGAATGGATATTTATTTACAAATCATGTTGACAAAAAAAAAACATGAATTATTTTGTGTTCATACTGTCTGCAATGAAATAAAATTTGAGGAGAATTTATAACTTGCTTTTTTCTTTTTTTATTCACATTTTCCACATTGTCTCAGCTTTTTCTGAATTGGGGTTGTATTTGGTCGTGAATCCAAAAGGTATGTTTGGCACAAAAATAACACCATAGTCACCGAGAAGCATGGTGGAGGCAGCATAATGCTTTGGGGATGCTTTTCTTTAGCTGGAACTGGAGCTTTAGATAAAGTGGATGGAATCATGAACACCTCCAAGTATCAAAACCCTCAAGTATCTGTGAAGAGGAACTTCACCGTTCAGCATGGCAATGACCCAAAGCACACATCAAAATCAACAAAGCAGGATTGATGTTCTGCAATTACCCAGCCAGAGTCCAGACTTGTGGGGTGACCTGAAGAGAGCTGTGCACGAGAGATGCCATCGGAATTTGACAAATTCAGAGGAGTAGGCAAAAATCGCCAAGTCCAGACGTGCCAAATTGATAAACTCTCACCCAAAAACGACTGAGCGCTGCAATACAAACCAAAGGGGCCTCAACTGAGTATTAGTTTAGGGGGTGTGCACACCAATGCAACCGGGGGTTTGTAGGATTCTTTTTTCACTGAACACTTTCTGATTTGTTTTCACTTTCCTTGTTTAGAATTTTGCAATAAAGGTGGAATAAGTTCTGTCAGGATTTATTGTGGTTTCACTTTTTTTTTTTTTTTAATTATTAAACAAAATCTGCCATTTTGGCAGGAGGGATGTGCAGACTTTTTACATCCACTGCAAAGGACGTTATCACTGGTGTGTATGTCTGTGTGTAGTACACAAGTAAACACAATGATACGATATGATATCAGAGAACAAGAACATTGAATGATCATGTAAGGTATGAACGCAGGTGATAGCAAACTAAAAAACAGAAACAGTTGAACTGTGGAGGAGTGACGGTGGCACACTGGTCATCCTATCATTGGACCGTTTGGGAATCTAAAAGGCTTTAGTGGTACTTGTGTGTTGAATTTGTCATGGAGTGAACTTCAAAAGTGTGAGTTTTTGATATAACACTTGTGTCGCCTGTGCTAGTTAGTGAGTGATATTTGCTGGCCTGCTTGTTAGTCAGTTTGATCGCAGGAGGACACACTTGTGACATTGTGGAGCTGAAGTGTCTTTTTAAAGTGTGCTTGTCAGGAGCTGATCACCTTACTGGGCCAAAGACACCACTTGTAGTGACCAAGGCAGGCAGAGAAGTTAAACATTTAAGCTGGTTGTGGTTTTTAAATGGAATTTATGGTCTTGGGGGCTTAATAAGAAATTTTGAGTGTGTACCTTTATGTAAATTGAAATAAATTAATGAAAAGACCAGAAGAGATGTCTTCATCATTTACTTGTGCGAGATCGAGTGGATTCAGAGTTGCCATGAAAAGAAAGCTCCTTCACACAGAGAAACTGTACTGTTCCCCTATGCTTTTAATGCAGCATTCAATTTCCTTACCTGTGTTTCTCTCAATAAACGTAATAGATTTTCAACAGTTTTCTTCTCTTATTTCATTTCTGCCCATTTGTTTGCTGCATTTCAATGGAAGTGACTAGATACGAGCTTCTGGAATCCCCTTTCCTTTTCCAGCGTGGCTTTCCAATTAGTATATCCTGTCTTGGTGATCACCACATCTCTGTCAGTCACGCCAGCAAAGAACTCCTGACAGGGGAAGGAAAAGCAATCCAGCTAGTTTGACCGAGTATTCCAACCATGACTGTGACTGGCACCAGCTCAGAATAAAGCACAATACGTCTAACTAAGCATGTGTTTAAGAAAGAGTTTTAGTATTGGTTCTCTATCACTCAGATCCCTTACATCATTTTCAGCCGTGAGAACTGCACTGCTACCTGCACCGTGCTGATGTGAAATGGAGAGAGAAGAAGGTGTAACATTACTGCTTGAACTGAAGGTGTCGGTCCTGAGGCCTGAATGTTACAGCTAACTGCAGCAGTGCCTGATCGGCTGGTGACAAGCTTTGATGTGGGAACCAAGAACCGCAGCATGGTGTTTATGGGATGCCCAGCGCGGACTCTAAACCAGGTAATTTTGTTTAAAATGAGCACTAATATCAAATGTGTAATTTTAAATATTTAAATGTTAAATAGTGTCCCAGTGAGCTAGCAAACAATAATGTTAAAAATGTAACTATCATTCAACCGAACACTAAAATGAACTACAGCAACAGAAATTTTAACCAAAAAAAAACCTTCATTAAGAACACACAAAAATTCTCCTCCAATTAACAGGCACCCACAAAAGCGCCACAGAATGACGTTGGATGGTCAAAGCAGCACCGTTATTTATTCTGTTCGGTCATCAAATCAGAAATTAGGAAACTGAGGAAATAAATGTGACTGGCAGTTTCAAAAGGCACATAATATATTGGTGACCAATTGGGTGGGCAGAGCAGATCTGGTCGTGGGTTTTACTTTCTATTAGCAGACGAGTCTGGCGGATTGCGACTAAAGCTGGCAACACACACAGCCTGTTCGGCAAACATCAGAGTGGTACATCTTAGCCCTGCTTGATATTTCATCCACAAGATGTTTATCACACAGCGACAGGTTTTGTTTTTATTCTTAGCAGTGGCTTTTGTCAGTCATGGTTTCCTTAGATTTTAAGTTATTTATTGGCTTGTTAAGTAGAGCGAGTGGTCAGCGGAGAGTTTTGTTTCTTTCAGCACCATTTTCTATTTCATGCTTGTTATATAAGCTTTGATTTGGAGTGGAGGTCTGCAGGGTTTTTGTTTTTTGTTGTTTACTGGTTTTGTTTTCTATATCATTTGTAAACAAATTTTTATATTTTCCTTTAAATATTTATATAAAGTTATCTTTATTAATTATGTGTAGTTCTGTCACAAACTTTGACTCATCTTGTTCTTTGATTTTTTTTGTAAACTCACTAACAACAATACGGATCGGGTGGCTTTATTATGAAATTTTAAACCAATTCTTATCAATAAAAAAGCCTCTAATAAGAGTAAATGTTTTATTCTGGACATCCCCTGATCCCTGCACTAAGCTGGTATGCGGTGGTGCAGTCCTAATAAAATTAGATATACGACACTACATTTAACACAGGAATAGACAAAAAGCAAACAAAAAAAATCACACCACTTGTAAACAATGAGAACACGAGGTGCCACGATATGAACAGCAGAGCTCCAGCTTTCTGGTGCTCCTCATCCTCCGGAGTGCTGGGCAATAAAACGGGCTCTGCGGAGAAGGATATTACCAGATGTGAATACGCAAGAATGGGTTTTCAATTTGGATAAAATTCTGGCTACCAGCTGTTAACAGTTATAAAAACATTTACAGTCAGAGAGAATATGAATAGTGTGGGATAGCTGGAGCAAGTATGGCACATAAAGGCCAATGTATGGTGTGACAATCATCAAGTCTTTATTTTGGATAGCTTTGTTAACAGTAATGCAGGACAGACTGAGCTTATCCAATTTTAATATGGCGGAGACACAGATCCTGCTTTAAATAGCAGCTTCCAGACACTTGTATTGCCCGCTACAAAGTCTCAGTTTCCATGGCTGGGCCCTTCGCTGGAATGCAGCCTTCATGCCTTATCTGATAAGACATTCAATACCAGACCACGTAACATCCATGAATGTCTCTCATAGGTAGAAGATGGACACTCAAGTTCAAGCAAAGGACCATAAATCAAAGGATGAGCGACACTTATGAACAAAACTTTGCACCAGTGGTCAGTCAAGAGGATGGACTTCTCTCCACTCAAGAAACCAATGGCAAGCCCTCTATTCCTTCCTTTAAAAACCCCTCGTCAGACCCTGATCATCTCAACTCATGAAGCTTACAGCTCTCAACTTGGCCATAACTTTGGCCTTCCATACCCAGAGCATCTGCTTTACTCCGAGGGGCAACTGTGCTTTACTAGAAGGATGGAAGACTCGTCTGCACTGGAGTGATCAATTCACATTTTATACAGTAGACACCATTAAAAGTTGCTTTACAGAAATTACAAAACAGGAAGAAGAATTGATCAGTACCATAGAATCAATGCAGCAAATAAAGAAAATGCAATGGTGTCTACCTCACGAAGTTAAACTGTCAGAATTAAAGGGGTTTCACAAATCAAATACAGTAGAGGTGAAGGGCATTTTGAATAATTTTGGGTTTACATACCTTTAAGTGAATATGGTAATTGCAGGACTGCTCACCTGCCACTACTGTAGTGCAGCCTGATGTACCACGCGAGTCATCAGATATATAATTTAGCAAAATGACGACAGCCTGAATTTAACTAAGCTGCTCAACACCAACGTTAAGTGTGTGGGGATCCTGCTTCAATGGACAGTCTGACTACAGTGAAAGGTCTTTATAATAATAAAAACCACTGCATACAGTGGGTAGACACAGAATCACCCCCTTTGAAATAATCCCATTTTTTTTGCTTTGCAGCTGCAAATGAAAACACACAAACCAATATTTTTTTCAGCTCTACTTACTCAATGCAGTCTATAACATCCAAATGAAAGATATCAGCTACAGTTCAGAAGAATTAAAAAAAAAAAAAATTAAGGATCCCCCAAAAAAAACTCAATCAGGTGTAAGTGCCCACCATTTCCATTGCAGACCATGTGATCAATTGTAATGAGTGTGATTAGTGAAGATGTTCCTGGTGCATTCATTCCCTTGCTTGGTGACAGCAAACAACTGACTATGGATGGCAAGCCACCTTCAAAAGATCTCAAGGATAGAGTTGCTGACAGACATAAGGCAGGAGATGAAGACAAACAAATCTAAAAGGCTTCATCAATCCCAAGGAGCTCAGTAAAGTCCATAATAAAGAGGTGGCAAGTGTTTGGTACTACTAGGACCCTACCTGGATCAGGCTGTCCCTCCAAACTGGATGGAAAAGCAAAGAGGAAACTGGTTTTGGTCATTGTGTGCATGTGACAACAATTTTAGAAGCGCTCCACAATTGTGGCCTGTTTGGGAGGTCGCAGGGAAAAAGACACTTCAAGAAAGGCCACATTAAGGCTTGTTTTGAGCTTTGCCAGAATGCACCTTGAAGATTCTGATGCCAAGTGGAAAAAGGTCTTATGGTCAGATGACACCAAAATCAAACTATTTGACCTCAATACCAAATGATATACCTGGCGGAAATCCAATGCAGCTCACCATACACAACACACCATACCTATAGTAAAGCATGGCGGGGGCAATGTCTGTTGTGGGGGTGTTTCTCTGCCGCAGGGCCTGGGAATCTTGTTAGGGTAGAAGGAAAAATGGATGGGGCAAAATACCGTCTAATTCTTGAGGAAAACCTGCTAACCTCTGCCAGAAAGTTGAAGATGGGCAGAATGTTCACATTTCAACAGGACAATGCCCCGAACCACACAGTGGCTGAAAGAGAAAAATGTGAATGTCCTGGTGTGGCCCAGTCCTAAATCCAACTGAAAATCGGTGGAAAGATTGGAAGATTGCAGTCCACCAACGCTTCACCATCCAATTTGACCGAACTTGAACAGTTAAACTGTAAAGAAGAATTGGGGGCAAATATTGAGTGGACTCAATCTAGATGTGCAAAGCTGATAGAGAAGAATCCCGTCAGACTCAAGGCTGTCATTAAAGCAAAAGGTGGTTCAACAAAATGACATTGACATTAGGGGGTGGTCCTTTATTAATCTCAGTAGGTCTTGTTTTGGATTTTTATAATTTTTTCTGAACTGTACCTGCGATATCTTTCACTTGGATGTCATAGATTGCATTGAGTAAGTAAAGCTGGGAAGAAATATTGATTTGCATTTGTTTTCATTTAAGGCTGTAAAGCAAAAAAAAAATGGGAATATTTCAAAGGGGGCGATTCCTTTCTATACCCACTGTATGTCTGGACATTTCAACCCCTAATTTGAAGAGAACTAAAATTTACACTCCTAGTGGACACATGTAGTAAAATACCCAGTAAACCAGCAATTTTGTGTAATTTTAATTACTGCAATCATCTCCTACCCTGCTAATTTAATGCCTTTCTAATATGATCCGATTCTGTCCATAGTCAGAACATCAAGTTTAAGCTCACAGGGAGTCCTGTATGTCAAAGGCATTAGGTGTCAGTAGAGGATTTACAAAATAAACTGTCTGAACAAAGGGGCTTGATGGCAGCCGACAACAGCTAAATGGCACACGTCTTAATTAACATTTACAGGCTTCACATTAAAATCTCTAAAAGAAAACTTTGTTGTTTGCAACAATGAGTTTCAGGTTTATCAACTTCATCTTGTGGAAGTACACATTCCACACAAACACATATGATCATAAATAGTTTAACAAGTAATACAGAAATAAACTCAAATTAAAAAGCATCACCTCTCAGTATCGTGACCTTGGCATGGTGGGAGCCTTATGTGCCTCAGTCTTCCTCAGAGCTCCAATGTCTGGATATTTATGCTCCTGGCGCACCAATTTGACATTGGTAACCATCAGGGGAGGGGCTAGACAAAAAAACAAACAAACAAACAAACAACAAAAAAAAAATCCCATTAATGACCCTCATGAATATTCTAATTAAACGAAAATAGGTCTTGCCCAGAAAAGGGATGCCAGTGCTGACCACAGTGTTCATCCAAGGGTGGTACACAGATGTGACCCACACAGCCAGGTCAGGCTCTGAATGATAAAGATATATGCAGATATCACCAAATGGGACTTAGCTTCGACCTCACCACCATTGTCAAGTACAACACAAATACAAGTTATTGGGATATGAGAAGAAAACCACAGGACCTGTACAAGGCACAAGTCAGCTATAGGCCATCTTACAGTACATTCACATTCAAGTCCACAACTTCATCAGGCAAAGTTAGATTTGGAACTCCATATGCATCTTTAAAGAAGTGGAGCAAATGAGGATAAAAGAGCATACACACTTAATAAACAGATTCAAATTCAGTCTGCTAGAACTGTGAGGCAGCAACACAAATCTCAATTAACTTCTCTGCTTCACACTAACGGGTATTGCAGGTTTGGCTTTAGCAGTGAAATATAGGAGTCTGTCATACTGGATACAGGTTAAAGAAATAAAATCATATTTAAGAGTCCACCAAGCAATGCATTTATAAATGTCTGCTGCCTGCATCGGTTTAAGCAGGTTTGAAGCTGTGTATGTAAATACTGTTACGGCCTACCAAAGGCCTAGGGAAATACAAATAGGATACACACAAGAGGAGAGAAAGAGACAGAGAGGGAGACAACACACACAGACAAAACAAAACCAGCTAAAAAGCAGACTCCATTTATTGTCATAAAGAAAACCTCACAAAATATGAAGACAGTTTTAGACAAAACAGAAGCAAGGCAGGAGGACAACACTAACTTCGCTACCTAGCTAAACAACGTTTATGCAGCTAGGTACCCTATCCACATTTGTCACTTGAATGGTGAGCTTTAGAGATGAGATAAATGACACCGAAGCATTGAAGATTGTATCAGTCATTCTGAAGCATAGCGAGTCGAATCACTTGGGGTGATGTCTCATCTTGGTGGAGTTGAAACTCATCCACGATTAGTCAGTTTTTCAAACACAGCAGTGTAGTAGATTACTTTAGCTGGATCTACTCATCCGAGATGAATGCGCACGGCCGTATCAATTGGAAAGCCCATATATATTGAGTCTAGAAAACATGATCAGCAAGTCTTTGATAGGCTGTAACAAAATGATGAAAGAACGGGTGCATTTTTCCACACAAGCGGAGCATGACCTTTTATATGAAGGATATGAAGAATTTCAAGATTTAATATGCACAAGGGGTAACACTGCAAAAGCAACCCAAACCAGAAGAGACGGCTGGCAAAAAGTGGCTGACAAATTAAACGCCAAGTAGTGTGCATTGTACTTAGGAAATGAAACGCTGCATTCAGTATGTGTCAGATTCATTATTACTTAATATGTCATAATTCCAGATCAAACGTGAGCACAAGGAGAATGTGGGAACAGGTTAAAGTACAAGAATATACTTCAAACTGGTAAATATTTGTATATAACTATTTAAAGAATTGTTGACATAAAGAATCATATATAATATAAAAAAACATTCATTTTAAAGCTAATAAGAAGGCAGACAAGCAAAAAAACAGATGGAGGTCCACGCAGTCCAGACCTAACCTGTGCAGAAGAGTTGGCTCTCCAGCCAAATGCCCATCGCCCTGTTTCTGAGGGCATTCCAGGGGGAAGTTCCTCATCAGAACCAGTAGCAGGATGCAGTGGTCACTTAATTTCAGGTAAAGGATGGTCATTGCATATATTTGCCCTCAATATATGCCATAGGTATGTTCCATATATCCCTCTTTTTTGTTGGATCAGTTGCAGGGAATGTCATATCCTTAGAACTTGTGTCTGGCCAACGAGATATTGACGAAGGTCAAAGATTTGATGGAGACACTGTGTCTGATTATTCATCAGGAGGAGAGGTACATTTTCCAAATAATGTTTGATCAAACTCCACTCTGATCAGTCCCATGTGCCCCAATCACATTTGGAAATCCTGGGTAATGAGAATGTTAGGCTGATTGTGAGATTCTTTACGGAACTGTGGGTGTTTTTGCCCGTGTACCTGCAATGGCATGAAACGCTTCTTTTATTGTCTGCACACGCAGGTGTCCAGGAAACACTATGAAAACCCGAAGGAAATATTTCAGAGCCAAACAGACTTTACGAATTGCCTGGCAAACTGCACTTTTAGATAGATTTTCCGCATCGGCTACGGTATTTAAAAAGCCTCAAAGCTATGCATACTGGCTGTGTGGTTGTGAGAGCCCGACTTCACCTAGTTTGACTTCGAATAGAAGGTGCTAATAAATCTTTGAGGTACCATATACCCCACCCCCCGGCTCAAGCGGCATTTTCGAAAAGATTTTCCTCCGGGAGCAATAAAGGATCTTACCGATCGCGCAAAACCCTCCCTCTATATGAAATTCTAATTCTTGTTTACAAAGAACAAACCATTTAGATGTGCTGCTATGACAACACACTCAGCGACAGTCAACAATTACAACTGGTGTTCTAACGAAACATCCTACCCATCTAAATTATCTACTCACTGATACTACGCAGGCGCAGACCAAAATTACATAACTTTTCTCGAAGCTTACCAACTGATTCGTAACATGTATGCTTTTCTTAGCCTTACTAAATTAATGTATTTATTACAGTTTACTGCATAGGTATTTACTGTCGACATTTTATAAGTTGTATATTTTGCATGTGTGACTTTTAATCTTGTACATGCCATTGCATCCATGCACGAGTAATGACCGTCTTGTGAAATATTTGCTCTCTGTCTCTCTTTCGGGCATTAAATGATGCATATAGAATAAATTGAGAAATGTTAACATTTCCATAAATTTTGATTGACGACTTCTAAATACAACAAACTACGGTAGGATACTTCGACAAAGTGTCAGAACACCGGCTAAACGAGTAATCCACGTACGAAAAATATCCCCCGAGTGTCGGAGTTTGTGTCGAAACACCGCTGTCACGTGACCGGTGACGTTTGAAGCTTCTACCGTCATCAGTGCTTCGCAGCGCACTTTTTTTTTTTTAGCTTGGCAGCGTTTCGTCGGTTTGACAACTTTGGTGCTAAATTAACAGGTAGCCTATATAAAATGCATCATTCTCATTCAACAATGTTGGGATGTGAGAAGAGAGCAATTTGAAGAGCTTTGGTGACAGATGGCGGTAAACGGCGTTTTAAAAGTTTAATTGTATAAATCAGTGGTTCCTTATGGGGGCGACGCAAAAAAATAAATTTTCACACTTCTATTTCCATTTTCAATTCAATGTGATAGGACGTGACACCCGGCGCAAACCAGTAACTCGCTTACTAATAACGGTTTGCGGAAGCCTCTACAGATGGCGCTCTAAAATAATTCAGTTTGTCGATTGTTTTAGTAGTTTGTCGAACTTTCTCGGTACTTTGTGTTCGTATATAAATTGATGTCAATTTGCGCGGTCTTAATGTTGAATTACTTTTCGGAGATTGTATTAACTGCATATTGTTGTGATTAAGTCAAGTGATGTTTTTGAAGTATTTCTTCTCGTATGTATTTTTAAAAATGGATCGGTTTTTACTAAACAGTAATGATCGCTGTGATAGTGAAAATAAAGAGGGCACACCGTCAAGCAGTGGTAACGTCAACCAAAGTGTGAAGAGGCGCAAATATCGAAAATATGATTACAGTTATTTGAACTTTGGTTTTGCGTTGACAGAAGCCAATGGTGAAGAGAGGCCGTAATGTGTACTGTCTATGAAAATTTTGGCACCAGAGTGCATGCGGCCAAGTAAATTGAAACGCCATTTAGAAATCAATCATTCCAGCATGGTTAATAAATCTCGTGACTACTTTACCAGAAAGTTAAGAGTTAAATCGATAAAAACTACCTTTTTGTTGATTTAAGCAGGCATCAATACCAAGCAATGCATTACTAGCATCTTACAAGGTGGTACATAGAATCGCGCAGGCTTCTCTCATGAGCTCGTCCTCTTTCTTCCGCCCCAATGCCAAGCTTTTGCTTGCTTGCTTTCTCTCTCTCTCTCTCTCTCTCCCCCCAAGCCTTTTTCCTTTCCGTCTCTTTTTTCCGGCCCGTTCTTATATGGCTCCGTAGGCGCAGGGTCTCAATCGTACACCGCAGGAAGCCGAATAAGCAATTGAGAACGATCTCACCCCAACTACTTCATCAACTCCCCATGCCCACGGAGAATGGATTATTTAAAAGCCACCAATCGTTCGCATCCGCTAATTATAACTAGTTGAATTTGTTCAAATACATTTTGTGATCTTAAATATGTGTTTTATTTATTTTTTACTTCACCCTTTAATTATTTTTTAATTACGGGGGGATGCGCCTTGGGAAAACCTGGATTCCGCAAGGGCGCCAAGAATCGAAAGTTTGGGAACCACTGGTATAATGGGCAAGGACCTTAGCGGAGACATTTCAGACCTTTTTACAGTGAGTGCTGCTTCATTTGCGCTCTTGAGAAATGGCCTTGACCTCAGTTAACCGCCAGATGTCGCTGTTCATACTGCGGTTGAGGCTTCAAAGTTTTGAATCTTTGTCGGCACAAATAGAAAGAAAGCCTCAAAGCTTCACCTGGCTACGTTTTCCCATCACTAGTGAGCTTTTAACAGTTGCATTTATTTTAATAAGCAAAAAAAAAAAAAAAAAGCAGAACATTTCATCCCTAGCTCTGTTAAACCGAAATCCTTCTTTTCTCCTAACACTCACTAAAATCCAAACAAGCTACTTTAATTACTTACTCTCCACCTACAAACCCCGATGAATCAATAACAGTGGGCAATGCAATATGTGAGTAATTAGGACAGGAACAAATTAAGTAATTTTCACCAAATTAAGGAGAAAGAGCCTAGTTTACCAAATAGATCGAAAGTAGGTCGTACCAATACAGATACTGATGGCAACTTTTGCCAGTTATAAAATTCAGTTTATACTCCTACGGGCAAGCTACGCCACGTTACCACTGCAGTTTTCTCACACGATCTTGTAGTATTTGTTCTGAGCTCGTATTCTCCAACGTCATGGACTTTGTCAGTTCGTGCTTCTGTTTCACGGATTAGACGCGTAAAGCCGGACTGTCTCCTCACTGTAATTTTAATGGCCGAACAGTCACCAACTCTGCGATTGTCTTACTACTGGACGATGCCGAGCGCCAAAGGAGAAATAAAGACAGAAATAAAAGCGCCGTGCATATGGAATGCCCGCCACTTCGATTTTGGCGATTAGAGAAGGAAACGACTGAATAAACGGAAACAATAGGAGCCGGCGGTGTGTCTGGGCGACATAAAGCAAAAATGGGACTCGGCTACGTGAAGCGAACCACTGATAACCAATGAAAAGCAAAGACACGGAGGTGGCTACAGGGGAATTCAATCGAGCAAAGATCGGCGGTGGGCAAATAGACACGAATGCGCCACTCGCCTTTCATTCAAGTCGCGCGCGGTAATTCTGAATGCCACGAACAAAAAACACACGTCTATAAAGTGCGCCCTAAAAGACTAACCGCCTACCTCTCGGCAAGGGCTCTTTCTGAACTCGTTCACACTCTTACCTCACTCAACAACAGTATTCCTCTTGTGCAACACTTCATAATAAGAGACAGCCAAGAGAGTCTAGCTACTATTGAAAGGCTACGTCATCGCGTACTTTACGGTGCTGCCCAATCTGTTTAACGTGCGCGTTAACACTTTACGGCATGTTTTTGTCGCAAATACGCCCGTCACGTGATACTGAGGCGCGCTAGCGCAATGACGTCACTGATATGCGCGCGCAAATCGGACAGGCACGCAGATCGGGTAATGGCAAAGCCTTGTGCTTGGAAAACGGAGAGAAACAAAGCAAGGTAAGTGCTCTGGGTTTGGAGATAACGTATTGTTGATGTATTTGATCTCATTCGTTCAACTAAGAGTTACTGCACGAGGCTTAAGTGAGAGTAGATTAGCGCGACCTCCAGCCCACCACCGTACTTCTCGTTTTCGAGTCTATTTTCTACTTTCCATTGTCTAGATACACCGTCGCATCTTGCTTCCCTTCATTTTCATTTCTTTTCGTGTATTCCTGCAGTCGTAACATTCTCATGTAGCAATTGGATTTATTTCTTCAATGTTCACGGAGACGATCACATACCAGCTTTTGAATTCAATCGACAAAATATATCTCCTAAAACAAAGACGATAGAATTCTTTTGAAAACCACAACCAGCTTGTATGTTTACCTCTCCTGCCCCCTCAGTCAATACACGCTGTGGGTGTCTTTTTCATAGCACTGTAATCATCTCAAACACTAAATGTTGCTGTCTTAACAAATACCTGCAGGAGTCTCGCCTCCGCTCGAAGATTTCACCTGGGTGTCGAACTCTGACCAGACTACCTGATTAATAAGCAGACCACCATGACAGGACTCCCCACCTGGCTGGGCATTATACATGTTGTTATATCAAACTCACCCTTCTGAAGTTGTACACAAAAAGATTAAAATGATAAAGTGCTGTTATCGCTGGCCACTGGATTTGCTTAATCTCTTTGATCAAATTGGTGCCCATGCTTTTACCACTATTCATATCCGTCCTTATTAACAGCAGTGCGGTTATGGAGGAGGCAGGAGCTCGAGTCAGGTCAGTCAGCTATTTACTTCTGCAGAAGAGAAGTTCACAGTTTAACAGAACGACATTCATTAAAAGTTATAATGACAACAATTCGTTTTATTAAATCAAAAACTATAAATTAGTAAATCAGCAGGTAATGGGGGGACCGGTGGCTTTTAATAAATGATTTTAATCCTTTACCAGGGAAGGTTTGTCTACCCTACTGACAATAATAGAAGGTACTCGTCATTAGTTATACCTGTCAGCCTAAGCTAGCAAAGTTTAATTCGTCTTCATCGTCTCCTTCCTGATGTGCCTGTATCTTAACACAGTCTTGTGCCCCTACTTGTATAAACATTCATCAACAATTCTGGGACCCCAGCAGCACTATATGTTTAATTCAAGTAGTGAATATTGCTGACATACAACTGTGTAAGATGGTCATCTTGTTTCTGCCTGTTGGACCTTCAGTCCACTCCTGTTTGTTTCACATTTGATAATTTGAAATGAAGAGCAATGAGTTACTTTCAGCATGCTATGAACTGTCTAACTTTACATAAACCATAACTGAGAGGTCGTTGTAAAATGACATTCAAGTGTCTTTAGATCTAAATGATGCAGTTTTAATGGAAGTTAATTCCCATTGTTTCTACAGAGAAAAAGAAAAAGCTTCTGTTTGCTGTAACATCTCAATGGATGTGAAACAGGAGACCTGTGATGTGGACACGAATATGATGGAGATAACTGTAAATATTAAGGAGGAGAACTGTGAGTGGGAGTCCATTTACCTTAAACAGGAAAACCTGAGCGTTAAAGAGGAGGACGGTGAACAGCGGCCAGTGAACATTAAAGCAAAAGACGAAGAGTATTCTGTTAGTATTGAGACACATAACCATACAGATTTGAAGAGTGTAAAAGAGGAGAACTTTCAAGACGAGTGTCAAGATGGAGTGATGACAGGGTTAGACTCTTATCACCGTTCATCTCCAGAGCCTTCTATAAATGTGAAGTCTGAACCATTCCAGTCTGATACAACAAGGACTGAGGAAACTACATCTGCTGGAACTCAGGAAAATCAGCCACCACCTACAAAGAAGTCTGGGAAAAGTAAGTGTAAAATAAAAACGTGTAAGTTTTAGGTTTGGGGTTTATGGGCTTCAAAGTTTGGGTCTTGTGGTTTTTATGAGAAACTTAGAAATGGAATAAAAATACTTTGTCATATTGTCTAAGTCTAGTTTGAGATTTCATTTAATGTTAATGTAAGGTTTTACAATTTGGTGTTCTTCCATTATAATGACTTTATTCAAAAGTCCTAAATATGTTCCTGGTAAAGAGGCTATACAAATGTACAGCTGCCAGATAAAGGTTGTGATTTCCCTGTATTTCTGCATTAATACATAATAACAATGTGGTCTGATCTTCAATTTATGCTCCAATATCAGGCATGCACAGTCATCTTAAACTAATAACACACAAACAATTGGACAACTTTTTGTCCTGAACACAACATTTAAACATTCACAGTCCTCGCCGGGACCCTCCGTTTACAGACTGGTTGATCCTTCTTTAGCAGTAATGGCCTCCACCAAACCTTTTGTGTGGCTGCTGATCAGCCTTGAATTTTTAGCCTATTCCTCCTTTCCAAACTCTGTCAGTTCTTTTTTCCCAGAGAGCTCTTTTCTGATCAGTTCTCTTTAGATAGATACTTTAGGTCAGGCCACAGAATCTGGCATCTCTTATGGGCCATTCCAGAACACCAATTTCCTTATGTTTTAAGGCTTTCTTTTTTATTTTTTTCTTGTGTTTTGCCTCATTCCCTTTGTTAAGCTTTTACTATCCTGATATTTTTGTCAGATTTCTTATTATTAATATGGCTGATAATTTTGAGAGTTTTGTCCCTCAGGGTTCAGTGCAAGGGCTACTGCTATTTTAAATATATAAATGATTTAGATAGGAATATAAATAACAAGCTGGTGAAGTTTCCAGATGACTCCAAGATAGGTGGTTTGTCAGGAAATCGAGACTCTGTTGAATCATCACAGAGCGACTTGGACAGCATACGGGTCCGGGCAGATTTGTGGCAGAAAGAATTTTAATGTCCGTAAATGTAAAGTATTGCACTTAGGAAGGAAACGTGTTAGGTTTGAATACACAACGGGAGGTCTGAAAATCAAAAATATACCTTATGAGAAGAATTTAGGAGTCATAATGGACTTGGCTCTGTCGACTACCAGACCGTGTTCAGAAGCCATTAAGAAGACTAACGGAATGTCCGGTTATATAGCGCCTTAATGTGTGGAGTACAAGTCCTTTATAATGCACTGGTGAGGCCTCATCTGGAGTACTGTGTGCAGTTTTAGTCTCCAGGCTACAAAAAGGACATAGCAGCGCTAGAAAAGGTCCAGAGAAGAGCGACTAGGCTGATTCTTGGCATGAGAGGTATGAGTTATCAGAAAAGATTAAAAGAGCTCAATCTTTTCAGTTTAAGCAAATGTAGATTAAGAGTAGGCTTGAATGAAGAGTTTAAAATCCTGCAAGTTTTTAGAGCAGTGGCCAGGCTGTTACCTTAAAAAGAGTTCAACAAGAACATGAGGACATGGTTGAACATTTTGCATTAACGTTTAGAGAGATTTTCTTTCCACAGAGAACCACAGATATATGGAATAAGTGACCAAGTAGTGTGTTGGAGAGTAGGAGTTTAGGGACGTTCAAAACTAGAATTAATGTTGTCTTAGTGAAATTAGGGGGATCCAATTGGGTTTGTTGGGCTGAATGGCCTGTTTTCATCACATTTTTTGTACTATTTCCAATTTCTGTTTAATCAAAGCAAAATAAATTTTGTAAGACCCTCACTTTACTTACCCTTTTCTGTATAAGGAGGGGGTCTCTGGCCTTTAGACTTGTATATCAAGGTAACTCAGACACACTTAGTTTAAGAAACTGAATAATACAATGTGCTGAAAAACCCAAGGATTATAGAAAAATGATATCCGTATATATGACGACAGAGAAGAAGACATACCAGCATAACACAGAAGAAGCTGTTTGTTTACTTGCTGTTTAGAGTTCTAATTTATCTTGGCTGAGATAAACAGTTTTAGGGTACCAAGGCTTTAAGGAGGATTTCCGATGTTTGCAGTTTTTGCTTTTGTAGTTCCAGGTTCAAGTGGAGGACTTTTCTTGCATTAGAGTTCACTCTTTGTCTTTGCTTTGTGTTCCTTTGTTCATGGTGTGCTGTGATGCTGCCTTTCTCATCTCACTGTTAGGCACTTTGCTGTGCCTTCTGCACCTTTCTGGCCCAAGAGTGTAGGTGCTAAAGTTCACTTCTTGAAGTGATGGCTTATTTGTATTCTTCTCAGACTGTGCTCAGTCACTAGAACAGAGGTTGGGAAGAGTGGCCCTTAGAGGAAGTTCAGGGTGTGCAGGTCCAAGGCTCTATGGAGAGGAGCTTACAGGTCAAAGAAAGTTTGTGAACTGTTTTCTCCACTGGGTGTGGATGGCTTCTCACCCCAAAGAGAGCAAACTGTCAGCTTTGAGCTCACAAAGAGGAAGCATTGTCTGCTTTTTTTATCTCACTAGAGACATTTCGTCATCCTTCAAGTACCAGAAGAGACAGAATAGAGGAATGCAGCTAGATTTAAAAGAAGGGTTTAGCCTCTGCTGATTGGATTAAAGCCCCTTCCATTTGTAGATTCATGGCCTGCTTATAGGCTCGTTATTTTGTCCATCACAAACGGGCAGGTTCAGGTCTTGGTTACAAGCCTAAAATGAAGGTCTGTTTGGGTTTTGTTTGAAGGAGTCTCTGCAGAGGAGTCGGCTGAACTCAGATTTACACCTTTGTGTTTAGATGAAGTACTGGGCTGATAATTAGTGTGAGCTGAGGTTCAGTCATTCATTCCGGATTATGGAGTGATAGTGTGGCTGGTTTTCTGCGTCTTTATTAAATCTGCTGTCTTAGCAGGTCTTGTGTGCCAATAAAAATCCTATTAAAATGGAAAATGCCCACTTTGACCTGGACAGTCATGGAGTATCTGGTGTTGTGACATAAACACTTGATGTGTGGCCTGTGCTGCTCCCCCTCCTAGGCCTGCTGTGGCAGGTGGTCTGTGTGCCTCAGTGACCCCTGTATGATGTCTGGAGATTAGTGCTGCTGACCACGACTATAAACTGTAATTGTGACATTGGCGACCAGTATTTTGATTGTGATTTAAATTGTGCTTATTTGTGATGAGCAAGACGGCGTTTTTCATAGTTTTGTAGAAAAAAATGATGCTATAAATTAGTTTCGTACAGAATTTCACAATCTCTTACCTCTCTTTTTAATATCTTCTTTTAAAATACTAGCACAGTGAAATGTCAGTTTAGTAAAAGGCGCACAATGGTGAAATGTTAACTTTGTGTGTTTAGATCACATCGTGTATTTAGGACTCTCTGTTCACTGGATATGTTAGGCCTTACATCCCTCTTTCATTGTGCATCTTGTTGCCTTTGTTCATTAGGCGTTACCCTCGGACATGGACACCAGACATTTGTTTTTTATATAAATACAGATGTTTGTATTCTCATATTCGTCAAAGAGAAACTAATAATTAGAATAAAATTGCTTTGTCTATTTGACGTTTATTCTTGCTGAAGTTGCCTCTGTTAATTTACTTAAGTGTTGCCTGTGCAGTTTAACCACTCCTAAGGTTGCCATAAGTGGTCTGCCTCAGTGGTCCTCCCAGTGATGATGTGTGGAGATTTGTGCTCATCACTAGGTGAGTCTAAGATACAGAAGCATATTAGGGCCACGGTGAAGAAGAAAGAAAATACTATATGTCAAGAATAAAGTCGATATGTTGACTTTATTCTCGTAGTTTATCAAAGTAGACCATTATAAACTAAACTTCACCTTAAAATGAATATTTAATTTAATCAAACCCATTATAAGTTAATGTAGTACATTAAAGGCTTTGTGTTAAGTGTTCCTCAACCCAGTTGTTAATCGCTGCGTGCTTCTTTAACTGACTTGCTCTTGCACTGAGAGGCACAGGTAGCGATCGCCACACAGAATACATTAATGTCGTGATATTCCTGCTCCCTGAAGATTTAGAATGCTAAGGTAAATATTTGATATCATTTTCATGATGAAATGCATTAAAGCTTGTATTAATCATGTTAGGGCACGGTGGCGTGGAGGTTGCACTGCTGCCTCACAGCAAGGGGGTCCCACGTGTTCCTTTCCTTTACTCGGTGTTCTTCAGTTTCCTTTCAGAGTCATGTAGGATGTGAGGTTTTGTTCTGCTATATTGACTCTGCTAGTGTATGTGCTGCTCGTATTCACCCTGCGATGTGCTTTAGCCCTGTTCAGGATTTGCTCCTGCCTCGTGCACGATGCTTGCTGGGATGGGCACAACCCTGAATGGATGGCATAATTTAACATGTATAACAAACATTTTTTTTTTTTTTTTAAAGTTCTGAACACTCCATGTCCTAAGTTTATAACTAGTTTTAATTTCACAAAGACGTTTATCGGGTGGTGATTGGTTATGTGGAAAAAGAAAAAGGAAGGATAGCAACTGGGCATTTGGTACGTCAGATACAGACAGCACACATGCAACTAAGAAAGCCCACTCAGAAGAACTTCCATTGAATTCTGTGTTCGTGTCTCCGACCACCAGATCACAAACCCAACATTTACACAATATTTCAGTTAAACCTCTGCGATACCCATTCATACATCCAGTTTTTTTGAGCCTCGTCACACCTGCCATAAAGTTCTCTACACTGAACGTACACCTGGGGACCCCTTACTGCGAGGGAGCAGCACTACTGCCACACTACCGTGCATGTTTAATACACACTTTAATGCATTTCATCATGAAAATGATATCAAGAATATATCTTAGCATTCAAAATGTTCAGAGAGCAGGACTATCATGGAGTGCACGTATTCTGTGTGGCGATCGCTACCTGTGCCTCCTCTTAGTGCAAGAGGAAATTAGTTTAAGAAGTGTGTAGCGATTAACAACTGGGTCGGGGAACACTTAATACTGTACAAAGCATTTAATGTGCTACATTAACTTATAATGGAGTCTGAGAAATCTCGTGAATTAAACACTCATTTTAAGATGAAGTTTAGTTTACGACATTCTACTTTAATGACAAAATAAACTACAAGAATAAAGTGGAAATGTCGACTTTAATCTCAACATAAACAGCGAGAATAAAGTCAACATGTTCGACTTTATTCTTGACATATAGTGTTTTTTTTTTTTTCTTGACCGTGGCCCTAATACACCTCCGTACTAAGAGGTAGGTGGCAGACAAAGAACAATCCATAAATGGCCCCCACACTCGTGTTCATCCATTTACACATCTTATAGAGATTGAGTTCCATCTCAGCAAGGCTTGTACAGTGGATTGCAAGCATTTGGGCACCCCGGGCAAAATTTCTGATATTGTGACTAAGTAAGTAAAAATGACCCGATTTCCAAAAGGCATAAAGTTAAAGATGACACCTTTCTTTAATATATTGAGCAAGATTTTTTTTTTTCCCATGATGTACAGTTTCAGAATAACAAAAAAGGACCAAAGCAAATGTTGGTCAGTACTTAACTCCCCATTTGGCATGTACCACAGCCTGTAAATTCTTTTTGTAGCCAACTTAGAGTCCTTCAGTTCTTTTTTGGGGGATTTTTGCCCATTCATCCTTATAAACGGCCTTTAGTTCTGTGGGGTTCTTGGGCCGCCTGGCATGCATTGCTCTTTTGAGGTCTGTGTACTGACCTTCATTGATGTTTAGGTCAAGGGACTGTGAAAGCCATGGCAAAACTTAAGCTTGGGCCTCTTGAGGTTGTCCATTGCGAATTTTGGGGTGCGTTTCCGATCATTATCCTTTTGTAGAAGCCATCCTTTTCATTTTCAGCTTTTTCTAGACAGTGAAATGTTTGCCTGCAGAATGTTCTGGTATTTAATTTAATCCATTATTTCCTCTACCAGTGAAAATCTCCCAGTGCTCCTGGCTGCGACACAAGCCTGAAACATGACCGGTCTACTGCCTTGCTTAACAGTCAGAGACGTGTTCTTGTCATGGAGTTCTTTGCCCTTTTTTTTCCAAATACACCTTTGCACATTCAAGCCAAAGAGTTCTGTTTTGTCTTCACCAGTTCACATGATTTGGTTCCAAAATGCATCAGGCTTGTTTAAAAGTTCATCTGCAAACTGCTGATGCTGAAATTTGTGGTGGGAACACAGGAAAGGTTTTCTTCTGATGGCTCTTTCATGGAGTTCATGTTTGTGGAGGCATCGTTGGAGTGGTGGTGCACTGTTCTACAGCAGAGTCTCACTCCAAAAGACCTTTGGAAACTTTAGCACACAGAGGGGTTTTATTTGCCTTTCTAGCAATCCTTTGAGAAGTTCTCTTGGAAATTTTTCTTGGTCTTCCGGACCTCAACTTAACCTCCGCCATTTCTTAATAAATTACAAACTGAGGAAACAGCTAAGTGAAAGCACTTTGCTCTCTTCTTGTAGCTTCACCGTCTTTGTAAGTATCAATTGTTTTATTTTTCAGATAGCTAGACGGCTGCCCAGAGGAACCCATGGCTGTTGATTGGTTTGAGGAGTCCGAATTTCTACAGCTTTGAATCTTGCATGACCTGGCCATTGTAATGATTATAGTATAATTATATTAATGATTAACTAAGATGCCTTAGTTCTAAGGAGCTAATGAAGGTCTGAGACCTCAAATCACTTGGGGGACATAAACGTTTACATGATACTCCATCCTTTTTTTTTTTTTCTCAATGTACAATTATACAAAACAAAAATATTGCACAAATATTGCTTAAGATGCTGAAAGGAACATTCCATGTTTAGTTTTATACTCTTTGGAAATCAATTCATTTTCTACTAATTTAACTATTTGCAGTAACAAATTTTGATAAGGGGTCCCCAAAGTTGTGTATGTCACGTCACTCTCTATATGAGATGTTACAGAAGTGCACATCTTGGGTAATGCTAAGTCTGAAAAGGATCATCTGCTTGGCAGAGTATATTGTGCCTCCAAGTGATGAATTAAATGACAGAACCCTAAACTACTACAGGGAATGGTTGGTTATCTAAAATGATTGAATTTAAATTTTTTTTTTTTTTTTCTGTCCTGATCATATTTCTGGTTCTTTTCAAACAATACCATTCCTGATTGTTGAGACAGATTAGAAAGTTTGTCTTTACGCAGAGAAAGCAGAGACGTGTGGACTAAGTGACCGAGTAGTGTGGGAGACAGGAGGACTTGTAATAAGACATCACTTGATATCCATGGACTCCGAACAAATACACAAACCATTAAACGCGGTGAACTCCTCTGGCGTCTCTCTCTCTCTAGACAGGGCCCTTTGCTCTTTGACATTTACATGACTAGATCTGCTGTTTTATATTATGGGGTCTTAATTGACCGGAGTGTAGTGGAATTCTCACTTACAGATGCCAATAAACATGCAGCATGTCGCCACTCTACAGAGCAATGATTAGTGATAGATATGTAAGGCACTAGTTCAGAGAAAAATGTAAAAGACACTATAAAGTCTATAGCAGGGGTCCTCAATCACCGTCCTGGAGGGCCGCAGTGACTAGAGGTTTTTGTTTCAACCCAGTGGCTTAATTAGAAAGCAATGCTCAGCAATAATTTAATTTCATGGCTTGTTAGTGCTTTAACTCTGCTATGTTAGGTCATTTCTCATATCTGAGATTTTCTTTCACCTTTATAAGAATATTATCCAAAAGGCTCAAATGGATTAGTAATTCTCAGTCTTTTCCTTTTTTCTCTTCACTTTCCTTCCATGTGTTTAGTTAAAGCCAGTAGTGCATGATCAATACACACAGGTGGAAACAGAAACAAGATAAATGGAGAAATGCTGGTCTCTTTTGTCATTTGCATGTTATTTCTAATTTGGAGCCATTAAAAGCCAAGAATACAGCAGTTTAAGACTAAAATCAGCAATAAGGGTTTAAAATTTTAACGAGTGAGACAACAAGTGAAGCAGAAGTGTTGGTTGAGCAATAAGTGGTTCGTTTTAAGCCAGGGGTCGGCAACCCGCGGCTCTTCGGCCTCTTTGTAGTAGCTCCCTTTGGCCTTGACAAAAAAAAACATGAAAACGAATAACGGCAATTTTTTAATTTAATTTGTATTTTTATATATATATATATACGAGGGGGGACCCAAAAGTAACTGGAATTGTGGAGTTGTTCGATTGGTACTTGTAGTTCGTGGTTGGGCCGCTAAGGTGATCTAGTTACACTCCTCACAAGTCAGTCAGTCTGCCAAGTGCCATCAGTCTGGAAGGTTGTGCTTGTGTTCAGTGAATTTTGTAAAAGTAGTTTTGTGCAAGCGTAATTTTTTTATGATGGCCGATTATCGTGAGCAACGCGCGGCAGTGAAATTTTGTTTTCTTCTTGAAAAAAGTGTTGCAGAAACTATTGGTGTTGAAACGGTATGACAACCCTGAACCACCCACCCTACTCACCGGATTTAGCTCCGTGTGATTTCTTTTTGTTCCCTCGGATGAAAAAAGACTTGAAAGGAAGGCGTTTTGCTGACATCGAAGAGGTAAAACAAGAAACGACCAGAGCATTAATGGGCATTACTTCAGACGAATTTAAAAAATGTTTCGAACAATGGAACAAACGGTTAGATAAGTGTATTTCTGCCAATGGAGAGTACTCTAAAGTAGACTAATTGTAGTTTGTACAGAAAATTAAATTAAACACGTTTTAAAAATATTTCCGGTTATTTTTGGGTCCCCCCTCGTATATTTTTTTTTACTACTACTGTTATGCACTTTAACATTTAATTTTAATTTATTTATAATTTGTCAACTAAAATATGTGTCACATCTACGTCTATAGCCCTCACCTTTACCTGCAGGCGGCTTCTGGAGTGTGCGACCCCTGCACTAACCATGAATAAATCCCAAAAAAGAAAAATCTCCGAAGAAAATAGAGAGTTTAATTCTGCGTGGACAGAAGCATTTGCCTTCACCGCCAACGACGCTGGCTTACCGGTGTGCTTAATATGTGGCGATAAAATATCGAACAACAAAAAATTTAACGTTGAAAGACACTTTCGAAACAAGCACTCGGCTTTCACTGAAAAATACCCAAGTGAAGATGAGCGAAAGAGAGCAATTTCGGAACTGCAACAGAAAGCTGAACAGAGCAAACATACTTTCAAAAAGTGGATCACCTCTCCACAGTCGCCTACAGCTGCTAGTTTTGTGGCAGCTCAAGAGATCGTAAGGAGGGGTAAGCCGTTCACAGACGGAGAATACATGAAAGAATCGTTCATAAAAATATCAGAGCATTTATTCTCCGACTTTAAAAACAAACGGGAAATTGTTCAGAAAATTAGAGAAATGCCTCTCTCTGCAAAGACCGTCAAGGACAGCACCATTAAAATGGCAACAAACATCACCAGTAAGCAAATTGATGACATCAATTCAGCTCAGGCATTTTCGATTGCCTGTGAGGAGTCAAGTGACGTAAATGATATTGAGCAGACAGCACTGTTATGCAGATATGTGAACTCTGATGGGCCGCAAGAAGAACTGATTGAACTCATACCGCTAAAGGGCCAAACGCAGGGACAGGACATTTGTGAGGCTGTTGTGAGTTGTCTAAAAGCCAAAGGAATAAACCCCACTCACCTGGTGGCAGTTTCTACTGATGGGGCACCCAGCATGACAGGAGCACAGAAGGGCTTTGTGAATTTACTTCAAAAGTCACTGGATTGAGAGCTGATGACGTTTCACTGCATCCTCCACCAAGAAGCACTGTGTGCTCAAACATTCCCCCCTGAATGTGTGGAAGTGATGAACCTCGTCATCAAGATAGTGAAGAAAATAATTGCAAGTGGGTTAAACCACCGACAGTTCTGTTCACTGTTAGAAGAAGTCGACCGCACATATTTGGATCTCCTGCTGCACAACAGAGTCCGGTGGCTGTCCAGGGGAGAGGTGCTGAAACGCTTCGCTACCTGTGTGGAGCATGCGAGAACCTTCTTGGAAAGCAACGGCCTCAGCTATCCTGAACTGGGAGACCTCGACTGGCTGGTAAAGTTGCACTTCATGGTGGATATGACAAGTCACTTAAACATACTGAATAAAAATCTCCAAGGAAAGGGAAGCACAGCCCTGCAGATGCTGGAGGATGTTTTGGCATTTGAGCGCAAGATGACAGTGTTTGCCAGAGATGTACAGAAAGGTACGCTCTCTCACTTCCCCTCCCTGAGAGAGTTCAAAGAAGCGAACAATCACATAAATTGTGATTATTTCCACCGTACAATTATTGCAATGCAAGCTGCATTTAGAGAAAGTTTCAGTGAGTTCAGAAAGGAAAAAACACTCTCTCCTTCCCTGTCGCACCCCTGGACATCGACCCATCCCTGCTGAACACATCTGCATTCACAGGAGTAAGTAAGCCCGATCTAGAAATTGAACTGGCCGACATAGCGGATAAAGATTTATGGGTGTCCAAGTTCAAATGCCTGACAGCGGGTCTTGAAGACGTCGCCCGTCAGAAGGCTACTCTCGCTAAAGAGCACAAATGGAGTGACATTGAAAACCTCCCCAAACCCGACAAACTTGTTTTTGACACATGGAGTGCCATTCCCGAAACGTATATGAACATGAAAAAATATGCATTTGGAGTCCTGTCCATCTTTGGCTCAACATACCTATGTGAGCAAGTTTTCTCAAGCATGAACTTCATAAAGTCCAAATATCACTCCCAACTCACACATGAGAGCCTGCAGTCCTGTGTGAAGGTCAAAGTCACATCGTACAGCCCCGACATAGAGATGATCTGCAGCGAACTTCAGAAACAGACGTCCCATTAAACAGGTGAGAACAATAGCATTTAATAGGCTATTATTTTTCAGAAAAAAAAAACAAACCCCATTGATTTCAGACCTGGAGCTGATGTAGGTTTGTTTTGTATGTTCAGGTGCTTCAGTTGATTGCTGGCTGAGAGGGAAACCTGAAAAGGATGAGAGCGCACTGACATGGAGTTTTGTGTTGACCTTTTTAAAGCTGCTAAGCTACAGCTAACTGTTTTATTTATATGAAAGTGGGCTAGTTTTTATTTTAATTTTACACAGGTATAGGAAGGACTCAAATAGGCCTGCATAGTTCAGTTTAATTTCTTTCAAAGTAGGCCTACACATGCACACTGCACTTCCGTTTGTTGTATTCCATGGTTGTAACATGTAAAATCTAAAAAAAAGAGATTCACACTTTTAAAAGTTTATAAGCTGTGTTATGTTTTGTGGCTCCAGACTATTTTTCTTTGGAGGAAGAGGGGGCAAAATGGCTCTTTTGATAGTGAAGGTTGCAGACCCCTGGTTTAAGCAGTCGGGTTGGAGCAAAAACCTGGAGCCACTGTGGCCTTCCAGGACTGTGACTGAGGACCCCTGCTTGCAGATGTTTTCTTTTCTTCACCAGTTTCAACTTTGTGCTCTCTGTCAGTTCTGCGTGTGCCCTCAGCTCAACATATTCTGTGTCACCAAATCAACAGAGCAATCTGCCAACTACGAGCCAATTGCACAATAACAAGCAAACGCTGGCCAGTTCTGAATGAAGGCTGATTAATTAGTGCCCCACTACTATTCACCTGACTTTTATTTCTTCTTCTTCTTTTTTTTTTTTTACCCATAATGCTGTTCATTGAGTGCAGGCTTTTGAAGTGCTTGACGTTTCCAGCTATAATATATACCATAACAGAGACAATAATTACATACATGAACACACACACACTTGTTGAAATATGCAGTAAAACCTAGCACATCTTAGTTTAATTAACATAAATATATCACTGGTGAGTATAAATGCCACTGTCGTGTCACAAAGGAGACCAGTCCTGGTGTCACCTGCCACTCCCCTTTAAAGCAGAAACACCAGCAGCTGCCTTCATCCTGGGTTTTCTCATCTTCAAATTGTTCTCCAAGATCACTGCAGATTCTGTAGGCCTGTGCATGAGGCCTCACTCCACTCATCCATTGCCCTGTTTTTTGCTTTGGGGATTTTTTTTTTTTTTAAAGAACCCATTTTGGTGTCAAATGGTTTTAGTTTATTTGTGGATAAATGTCAGGACACATTCTGATTATTAGAGGTGGATTTTTTCATGCTTGGCATTCTGTTTTATATCGCACCCTCCACAATGTTTGAGACAAAATTTTTCCTATCATTTACCCCTCTGCTCCACAGTTTAATCACATCTGAATTGTTTGATTAGTAATTTTAAACTGCACATTACACACTTTCATTTAAGGGGATTTGCAGACATTTCGGTCGCACCATATAGAAACGATGACACTTGTTTTACATGGTTCCCCCAATTTCTGGGCACCATAATGTTTGGGACAATTGATGTCACAGGTGTTTGTGATTCCTCAGGTGTGTTTCATTGCTGTAGTCATGCAGGCCTAAGATAACTCGGCTTGCTTCTACCTACAGATTTCCTTTGGCGTCTGTAGTAGCCATTGCTCAACATGAGGACAAGAGTTGTGCCAGTGAAAGTCAAAGAAGCCATTATGATGCTGGAAAACAATAATAAACCTTAGGATGACCTCAATCAATAGTCTGGAATATCATTAAGAAGAGACCGCACTGGTGAGCTGAGTAATCACAAAGTGACTGGTAGGTCAGGGAAGACCGCCACTACTGACGGCAGAAGAACGACTTGCACACACTGATGGTCAGGATATTGCATGTGTCTTTGTACAGTACACCATCTCATACAGGTGGCGTGATGTAGCTCAAGGTGACTCCGTGTGAACTGTCTGGCTGGTGAGGAATCTCTCAAAGTGTCCATTTGCCAAATAGCCCACAGCTGTTAAAGCCTGTCACAGACCAGGAGTCGTGTGATTTTTGTGTGATGGTCTCTGTTAGGTAGGCTCCAGTTCAAAGGGGAAGAGAACGTAGGAAGTCTAAATCCGCTTATAATTCAGTCTTCATCGTGAGCCAAAAAATGATTGTGATCCCTGAGAACTTGCTCCTTGTGTATCGTGTTGTACATCAGAGTGTGAAATGTGCGATGAAATGAGATTTTCTGTTTAGTTCATCGCTTTGCCCTATGGAGTTGCTAAAATACCAACACCAAAAAAGTCTGCGAATGACTTACAGATGCTCAAAACTTGACATAACTTTACGCCAATTTCTAATTTTACAAATTCTGACTTTTGCATAAGAAATGGCTTACATATGTTTCTGAGCATGAGTTTTTTTTACAAACCGGATTCCAAAAAAGTTGGGACACTAAAGAAATTGTGAATAAAAACTGAATGCAATGATGTGGAGATGGCAAATGTCAATATTTTATTTGTAATAGAACGTAGATGACAGATCAAACGTTTAATCCGAGTAAATGTATCATTTTAAAGGAAAAATATGTTGATTCAAAATTTCACGGTGTCAACAAATCCCAAAAAAGTTGGGACAAGTAGCAATAAGAGGCTGGAAAAAGTAAATTTGAGCATAACGAAGAGCTGGAAGACCAATAAACACTAATTAGGTCAATTGACAACATGATTGGGTATAAAAAGAGCTTCTCAGTGTGGCAGTGTCTCTCAGAAGCCAAGATGGGTAGAGGATCACCAATTCCCACAATGTTGCACAGAAAGATAGTGGAGCAATATCAGAAAGGTGTTACCCAGCGAAAAATTGCAAAGACTTTGCATCTATCATCATCAACTGTGCATAACATCATCCGAAGATTCAGAGAATCTGGAACAATCTCTGTGCGTAAGGGTCAAGGCCGTAAAACCATACTGGATGCCCGTGATCTCCGGGCCCTTAAACGACACTGCACCACAAACAGGAATGCTACTGTAAAGGAAATCACAGAATGGGCTCAGGAATACTTCCAGAAACCATTGTCAGTGAACACAATCCACCGTGCCATCCGCCGTTGCCAGCTGAAACTCTACAGTGCAAAGAAGAAGCCATTTCTAAGCAAGATCCACAAGCTCAGGCGTTGTCACTGGGCCAGGGATCATTTAAAATGGAGTGTGGCAAAATGGAAGACTGTTCTGTGGTCAGGCGAGTCACGATTGAAGTTCTTTTGGAAATCTGGGACGCCATGTCATCCGGACCAAAGAGGACAAGGACAACCCAAGTTGTTATCAACGCTCAGTTCAGAAGCCTGCATCTCTGATGGTATGGGGTTGCATGAGTGCGTGTGGCATGGGCAGCTTGCATGTCTGGAAAGGCACCATCAATGCAGAAAAATATATTCAGGTTCTAGAACAACATATGCTCCCATCCAGGCGTCATCTCTTTCAGGGAAGACCCTGCATTTTTCAACAAGATAATGCCAGACCACATTCTGCATCAATCACAACATCATGGCTGCGTAGGAGAAGGATCCGGGTACTGAAATGGCCAGTCTGCAGTCCAGATCTTTCACCTATAGAGAACATTTGGCGCATCATAAAGAGGAAGGTGCGACAAAGAAGGCCCAAGACGATTGAACAGTTAGAGGCCTGTATTAGACGAGAATGGGAGAGCATTCCTATTTCTAAACTTGAGAAACTGGTCTCCTCGGTCCCCAGACGTCTGTTGAGTGTTGTAAGAAGAAGGGGAGATGCCACACAGTGGTGAAAATGGCCTTGTCCCAACTTTTTTGGGATTTGTTGACACCATGAAATTCTGAATCAACATATTTTTCCTTTAAAATGATACATTTTCTCAGTTTAAACTTTTGTTCCGTGATTTATGTTCTATTCTGAATAAAATATTAGAAGTTGGCACCTCCACATCATTGCATTCAGTTTCTATTCACGATTTGTATAGTGTCCCAACTTTTTTGGAATCCGGTTTGTACATACAGCTAGTCCTTGGAGGTATACCGGTTCATGCCGAATACCGTTTTTTATTTTTGTTACAATATGGATATTTTATATACCGCAACACCAGTTTAAATAGCCTAAACAATGTTCGGAACGTGGCGCAGCAGGAAACTGTTTAAAGGGGACCTTTTTCACTGTTACACCGCTAAATACGCATGCAACGGAGTACATGTGTTAATGGAGGTATTGAGTGGTGAAAATGGACAGAGAACATTCAGAAACTGAAGCAGACAATAAAGTTGAACATGAGGACACAGAAGAACTTTTGCCGAAAAAAGGAGCCGTGTCTTGAGATACTTTGGTTTTAAAAGGTCAGATGTGGACCAAACAACTATTTACTGTAAAATGCTGTTGAGTTAAAGTTGTCACCAGAGGCAGCAACACGAGCAATTTGCTGAACCACCTTTGCCACAAACATGCTTTGGAGTGCCATGAATGTATGGAACTAAGATTGGCACCCTCTGCATCTTTGGGTAAAACTGAAAAAGCTAAAAGACACTCGAGTCAGACGTCACTTGTAGACGTGTTTGCTAGAGGTACTGCCTACGACAAAAAAAAGCAAATGGTGGATCGAGATAACCGACGCCATTACAATCCATATAGCTAACATGTCAGTGGACAGAGATTGTTAACATTAACAGAAAGTGTAGTTGGTTTACATATAATATTTACTATTTATTCCTTTTCTTAGACATGTGCAGTGCAGTATAACATTTGACAAGCACCTCTGGATATTTTACTAAGTCTAAATGCTTCTTTGGATGGTTGAACATATGCTGTTAAAATTATAGTTTAAGTTGTTTGCACAATTTCTTCAATAAAAAGGTCCTGTATTTTGACTGCAACTGTCTTGCAACTCCCCTTTAAAGCAGAAACACCAGCAGAGTGTGATTCCTTCTCTTCATTAGTGCCACCCCCTTGAAAACTATCATTTTATGGTGCCATGCAAACCTGTATTAATACTTGTGTGCGCATTAAAATATTTTTTTAGTACAATTCTCATGACAGTGGAATAGGTTCTTCTCAGCCAGTCTTCTGCAGTAATTGCAGTGGAAAATGCGGTTAACATCCACTCATGCATGGGGAAAAAAATACCGTGAAATACCGTGAAACCGGGATAATTTAGAAAAATACCGTGATATAGAATTTTGGTCATACCGCCCAGCACCACCCTGGTGAGTAGTTACAATAGGGAACGTAAAATTAACAAATTAAGTAAAATTTTTATAATTGCTTATACTTGTCAAAGGTTGTTCCTAGTTTAAACCAGCATTTACTTAATATGCGTTAATGTTAATAAGACAGCGGATTGAAAATGAACTTTTTTTTTATCTTTATACAGGAAACAAAGATCACTGCAGATTGGAAGGTGGCAAAGAATTCTCTGGCAGGAGTGATCTTCAGAAACGTGTTGTAAAGAAACCACATTGCTGTAATGAGTGTGGTAAATTGTTTTCAAAATTGTGCCGTCTAAATAGCCACACAAGAGTTCACACCGGAGAGACGCCGTATCCCTGTAATACATGTGGTAGACAGTTTGCACAAATAAGTGGTCTAAAGAGCCACGCTAGAGTTCACAGCAAAGAGACCCCTTATTGCTGTAAGGAGTGTGGTAAACAGTTTTTAAAAATGAGCCGTCTAAAGAACCACAGTAGAGTTCACACCGGAGAGACACCATATCACTGTAATGAATGTGGTAAACGGTTTGCACAAGCAGGTGGTCTTCAGAAACACACTAGAATTCACATGGGAGAGAAGCCGTTTTCCTGTAATGAATGTGGCAGGCAGTTCTCTGAAAGGAGCAATTTTCAGACCCACACCAGAATTCACACTGGAGAGAGGCCACATTGTTGTTTGGAATGCGGCAAAACATTCAGTCACAAGAGTACTCTTCAGAGCCACACAAGAGTTCACACTGGAGAGAAGCCATATCACTGTAATACATGTGGTAAACAGTTTTCACAAATGAGCAATCTTAGGAAACACACTAGAGTTCACACCAAAATGAAAACAATAGCTGTGCAAAAATCACCCCAGAAGAAGAACCACACTTCAGGAATCAAGAGTGAGGTTCCTGAGAAGTGAGCCAACTCAACCATTGTTAAGAAATTCCTCCACAAGAGAAGCCACATTGCTGTTTGTCGGAGGAGTTCTCTTCAAAGACAAGTAGAACTGACACAGGAGCGAAGTACAACTGAACTGTCCTGACTAAAGAGTGAGGTTCACTCCTGCCTGGACAGTAAGCACATGTAACCGACTGGAAACCGTCGTATTGTGTGTTGCATCAGAAACAAGTCAACACAGAGGAGAAACCCAATTTAGAAACTTTTCCCTTTCTAAAAGCAAAAAATAGAACAGGGTGTCATGTAAACAGCTTAGGTAATAAATCAGTTACTAATAGTTACAGATGCAAACTATTAATACAAAATAAACAAAATTAAAATCCATAATATACACACAGCCATTTTCACCATACCGAATTACATTAAAATGACATGACAGTGCGCTGAAAGAACAAATGCAAATTTATTTATTTATTTTATTTAATGTAAAAATACCAAAACTGCATGTAAGAGCTTGAAAAAACACTTCTTACACACTTATGGTTTTTACAGTTAGGTCCATAAGTATTTGGATAGTGAGATCATTTTGGCTCTGTGCGCCCCCACGATGGATTTGAAATTGAGCAATCAGGTGTCATAACTAAAATATTGTATGAACTGTTTCGAAAAGCTGGACATATTTATACACGGTCTATCCAGTTTCAGGGGCTCAAAGGTCATTGGACAAACGAACATAAACGTAATGATCATCTTCAATATGTGGTTGAATGTCCTTTCTAATCAATGACTGCCTGACATCTGAACTCCTGGCCATCCCCAAGTGTTGGGTTTCCACCCTAGTGATGCTTTGCCAGGCCTTTACTGCTGCTGTCTTTTGGTGCTGCTTGTTTGTTGGATTTTCTGCCTTCAGTTTTGTCTTCAGCAAGTGAAGTGCATGTCCAGTTGGGTTGAGGTCACTTGATTGACTTGGCCATTGAAGAATATTCCTCTTCTTTGCTTTGAATCGCACTTGGTTTGCTGTCACTGTATCTTTTGGCTCATTGTCCGTCTGTGCTGTGAAGCGTCGTCCTATCAGTTTTGGCTGAATCTGAGCAGACAGTATAGCACCCTATATGCTTCAGAAATCCTCCTGCGACTTCTACCAGCAGACATATCATCAGTAAACAGCAGTGACTGACTTCCACAGGCCAACACACATGCCCAAGCCATGACACGGCCTCCACCATGTTTCATGACCGATCTTCTCCATATTCTTCTTCATCCATCATTCTGGTACATATTGATCTTACTTTAATTTGTACAAAGAAAATTGTTCCAGAGCCGGACTGGTATTTTTAAAAATATTTTCTGGTAAAGTCTAATCTGTCCTTCCTATGCTTGAAGTTTTCCGGTGGTTCACACCTTGTGCTAAACCCTCTGTCTTGACTTTCTCTTGACTGTAGACTTTGGCAGTGATGGCTCCACCTTCCGAGAGTGTGTTCTTGGTTTGGCTAAATGATGTCAAGGGGTTCTTCTTCACCAAGAACAGAGTTCTGCAGTCATACAGCACAGCTGTCTTCCATGTTTGTCCAGGCTGTCTAGTGTTGCTGAGCTCACCAGTGTTTTCCTTCTCTTTAAGAAGGTCCCAGGTAGTTAATTTGACCACTCCTGGTGTTTCTGCCACCTCCCTAAAGAGTTTGTTTTGCTCTCTAAGCCTAATCATGGCCTGTTTTTACTTGCACGGACAGCTCTTTGGACCTCACAGCACCGGTTTCCAAATGCAAATTCCACATTTGGAATCAATCAAAAAGTTTAGTAAAGTCGCACCTTCGGCCAGAAGGGATTTCCTGTTCCCCAGAGACTTTATATTCCGCCACCTTAGTTACCTACAGTGTGTTTACTTGTTTGTTATTGTAAAATGTTTGTTTCTTTGAAATAAATTACAAAATACTGGAATTCACTTGTCTCTCCTCTCCCGTTATCTGACTATGACCTCCTGCACTCTGCTTTTTGTTTGCCTGCTAAGGCCCCTGAAACTCCTCCTTTACAAGAGCAAAATGGCCAATGCGGTGTGTACGGAGGAGCCTAACCTCGTCTCGAGTGAACTGAGCATCACTACAGAAGAGAACAAGTGAGTCGAACGAGGCTGAAGTTGGCTACTTGTTTGCTTCCAGCCAGCTACATAGTCACATACCTTGTGCATAACAGTTACGTAATCAACATTAACAGCACGTCGGATGATTTAGATAATAAAAACACGGCTTAGTGTGGGTACTGAATGAGATTTACTGTGATGTTTAAATGAGTTAAATGTCGTTAGGCCATCGCTATTTTAACCGTTTCAAGAGAACAATGATGTCTTTGTGAAGTTGCAGTTCAGTTTTTTTTTTTTTCCAGCTCAATGCGAATACCTGAGTCAAGCGGGCTGGCTAAGTTGTCGCATTGTAATATCTAATGGATGAGATTTACTTTGGTGTTTGAGGGCCACTATAGTGCATTGGGCCACCCCAGTTTTCACAATTTCAACGAAAAGACTGATGCCTTTGTTACACTGCATTTTTGTTTTGCCCAGCCCCTCATGGGCATATTAGTCAAATGGACTGGCAAAGTTGGCATTCTTTAATATCTAATGATTTGTTTTTACTGTTAAGTTTAATAAGCACAATAAAGGGTTAAATGCCTTTGGGCCTCCCATAGTTTTAGTTTTTGACAAAATGAGGGTGCATTTGTTAGGGCTGCCAAGTCTTCTATGGAACTGAGAACCCTATGATGCCATAACATGCCTTTATACTGTCTTATGGTTTTTAAAAATGATTCAAACCTTTAGCAGCAGTCATGATAATTATGATATGGTGGCCACAATCACAGTCACTGCGAAACGAATAACCCATTAAATATTTTGAATATGTCGAGCCTCTTAAATGAACAGACTTCATTCCTGCCATTCTTAGTTGGAGAGCTCAACTGTGTAGCATGTGTAAACACATGGCAAAATAAACATAAATTGAAAAGAGTAAAGTGATTTGCATTTGCCCACATGTTTTTTATATTTTTCCACAGAAGCTATTTTTCTCAGTAAATCTGGGTTCTTGGATCAATATAAATAGAAATCTGTACATAGCACGCTACTGCAATTGAATCTGTTCTGCCCCTTCGAAAACAAGGAGATGTGTTGTTCAAGTAGTCTGTGAACTTTGCACTTTCTTTTCGGCATAATGGCTATTCCTGAATTTATGTAAATGAATGAATGATGAAAATATTACTTGAAGTGACTTATTACTTGATCAACTGATAACTAAAAAGATATTACATTTATACGAAAATAAATGTGAGATTTAAAAGTTGACTCATCAATTTAGAATTATATCCATTTTGAAACAACGGGTGGTAGATATTATATTTTCCATTAAAATATTACAAAGCAGTACTTACTCACACTTAAATATGATGGACTGTACCTGGATGTATGGCATTTCTTGTTTAACCAGGCTGCTGAAATTAAAAATAAGATCTCACATAGAAAACGTGAAATTGTTATTTCAATGTTGAATTAATTCACTTAGTTACGGTGAATTAGAGGGGCTCTGTGGTAAACTCTTTAATAGATATATGCGTGCGTGTGTGCGGTGTCTAAACAGAAGTAAATAAAGAAAGAAATACATTAAGTACAGAGGTACCAATGGGGTGCATACACAAACGTAATCAATCTAAATGACAACACTGAACCATTTCACATTACCCAGGAAAAGGAATTGCAATCATCATTTCAGTTCTTTAAACTTGAGCTGCTATTCATTAAGCCAACCAATAGATGGCACTGTTACCCTAATTTCCAAATGCGCGGTGGTGGCGTTCGTCTACTAAAAGGGAAACGCCTTACATTTAAATGTAATTCTGCACAGTCGAAACATATCGAAATGAGTAGGTCCCACAATTTAGCACGGCAAGAAATGGTAAATTCCGCGGGCCGGCAAATGCAGTACCAGAACTCCATAAAACTAATTCGTAACCCAAGCAAAATAAATGCAATTTTTCTTATTCTTAATCCTTAATAATAATAAATCGTAATACGTAATACTAATCAAATAGGTATATCAAAGCATTCACATCCGCACATTTTAATCCACAGATTTCCTTTAGGTAAATGATGCTGAAACATATGTAGGCATAATATTATTCTAAACAAACTGTCGAATAATGTTTCTAAAGTTATTGTTTATTTATTGTTGAAGAAAACGGCACTGTAAGCTTGTAGGTTTTCTTGTGACAGAGAATATCGCAGTGGTGACAACACCGATCCATATTTTGAGAACGAACGTTCCACATCAACAGAAGAGATCGGCAGCGCAATATAAACTTTAGCAAGAGCTGCTAAGCGAGGCAGTCTGTCCTCTAAGGCACGCCAAAAAGCAGCGATATCAGCTGGAATTACTTCACGAGATGCTATGTCCAGATAAGCTTGCCATTCATCTGCTGCAGCCATCATTGTTGGCACTGATTGTGCATGATCAGCAAATTCTTCGATAAGACTGGTAGCTGTCGTGGATCAAATATTCTCACAGATCTGAATAGGTCTACTGCCGGCTGTTTGGTTCCCACAAAATATTCTTCAAGTTTAGCAGCAGCATTGTGCTTTGCATCTTCAGAGCTGGTGGTTGTAATTGGAAATCCGTACGATTTCGGGCAAGACAGTAAGTCAGACACTTTGTTGTAGACATCGACAGCCATGAATGACTGTGCCTCAAAAGAAGTCAGAGTGTTCATAATTGGTTGGAAATGAACAGATACAAATTCAAGTTCAGCTCTCAGCTCGTTAAGTTTATCAGGACTTTGCAGCAACGCCGACAGCTTCTTTAACTGGACTGTAGCTCCACTGTTTCAGTAGCAACGAACGAGATATTAATGAGATGATGCAATAGGCTAAAGAAAGAACTTAAAGAAGTAATCAAAACTAATCATACTAATATCAATATGCCTCAAATGGTGAGATTTCATTCAGATTTGGAATTTTCCGCGGCAGTTAGGTTACGTTTTACTGCTGCAAAACCCTAAATTAAGCGGCGTGGCGTTAAATTCTATGGGCCCTAGAAATGAGCGTCTTAGAATACAGTTAAGTACAGCGCATTTCCCTTCAGTGTTATCAGTGATTAATATTAATATCCTGCTCATTCGCAACCAGAAACAGGGTTAGCATTGGCGCATTTACATGTACGAGAACTACGTGTTATTTTTTGTTTTTTTTATTTATTTATTTTTTCTCCAGCCGTCTGGATTTTTTTTTCCGTCCTTCCTGGCCATTGGACCTTACTCTTATTCTATGTTAATTAGTGTTGACTTATTTTGTTTTCTTATTGTGTCTTTTATTTTTCTATTCTTTATTACTTTGAGCTACTGTTTGTATGAAAATGTGCTATATAAATAAATGTTGTTGTAAAAGTTAAAGCGTGGGTTGTAAACTTAAAGGACACTAAACGTGTTAATGATTCAAGGCGACAGAATCTTCAGCAACGCACAACACACAATCAGCGGGTGTAAATTCAAACGCTGAACAGAAACCACAAACAAGTATGGAGTGGTAGAGGAGCAGCAGAGGACATCAGTTGTGTGTAATCTGATCCCATGAGGAGCCGGGAGTTGAACTCGACTGAATCCCCCAGGTCGGTCGGTCTGCTAAGTGTCTGTACTTCCTATTCAATGCCACAGCCGGGTTCAATTAATTGGCAGTAAAGGCCCGTTAGACACAATATTTCATTCTAGGGGTTGTTAATGCGGATATGAGACAGCAGCACCTTTGAGGTGGACAATATCATCAGGGATGTGCGGGCAGGGAGGGAAGGGGAGGCTTGCCATGTATTTGTAATGCAGTACACTATCGTTGCCTTTTTTTCCTTTGATAAGAACGGACGAGCAGACAGCGCATGGCTTTTTCTTTCTTGTCTTTATTGAACAGCAACTAACAAAATGTGCAAGGCATTACCAATCATATCACTAGGTGTCAACCCACAATCCGACATCAATAGCTGAACTGAAATGCACACTGTATACTGATATATAACAATTCCTCCCCTCTAAAACTTAGAAGTAATTAACTTATTCCTTTTTTTTTTTTTTTTTTTGAAGAAATCAAAACATTGAATTCAACCTATACATTTACTTTTCAATTAGTCTCTGTGGAGGCTTGCGTATGCGAATTGGGTAACGTCTCTCTTCACAGGGTAATTTTTCTTGATTTGTTACAGCAGTGTTCGCCTCTCAGAAGGTGATGGAGATAATGCACATGGGCTCTGTACTTGTGCTGCTTGAGGAGATGGTAAGTGCTCTGGACAGTTGATAGGAGCAACAGCAGGGCAGTCAACTGGCAGTGTGGGTATCTCTTCAGCTCAAATCAACCCTGATTTTCTCAACTGGTCAACATGACGTCGCCACATGACACCTTGAGTAACCACTAACTTATAGGACGAGGGACCAGTTTGCTCTTTGACTAGTGCAGGAACCCATTGCTGGTCTCCTCTGTAGCTCCTGCCAAGAACTGATTGTCCAATGGCATAGCTACGTGTAACCTTGTCAGTTGCTTTATGGCCTTGTTTGATTTGTCTGTCTTGCACAGTCTGCTTGAGATATGGTTACAACAGGTCTAATCTAGAGCGAAGAGGACGCCCCCAAGAACAACCTATTTGGAGTCTGGTTAGTTGTAACATGGATGGAATTCCGATATTCAAATAAGAAGTTGGCCAATTTTTGCTGAAGGGTCAGCTTCTCATTTGTCAAACTTTGCACAAATCTCTCTGCCAGGCCATTTGTGGCTGGATGCCACGGGGCAGATGTAATGTGTCGTATGCCATTTCTACGGAGGAATACCTGGAAATGTAATAATTGCTGCGAAATGGGGTCCGTTGTCACTCACTAGTTGTTGTGGAACTCCAGTTCTAGCAAATACACCCTTCAGTACTTCAATGGTGTGAGAAGAAGTGGTGAAGCTCATAGTGAAAACCTCTGGCCATTTAGAGCATGCGTCGACTACCACCAGGAAGGTTGTCTCCATGAATGGTCCTGCAAAGTCGATATGAAGCCGCTGCCAAGGTAATGTAGGCCATTCCCATGGGTGAAGTGGTGCACGTTCTGGATCATTCTGAACCATCTGGCAGCCACTACATTGCTGCGCTATTTTTTTTGATGTCTTCATCAATGCCTGGCCACCACACAAAACTTCATTTTCACCACACCTACTGTATACACAGTGGGTACGGAAAGTATTCAGACCCCCTTCAGTTTTTCACTCTCTGTTATACTGCAGCCATTTGCTAAAATCATTTAAATTAATTTTTTTCCTCATTAATATACACACAGCACCCCATATTGACAGACAAAAAAAAAGAATTTTTGAAATTGTTGCAGATTTATTAAAAAAGAAAAACTAAAAATATCACATGCTCCTGAGTATTCAGACCCTTTGCTCAGTATTTAGTAGAAGCACCCTTTTGAGCTCATACAGCCAGGAGTCTTCTTGGGAAAGATGCAACAAGTTTTTCACACCTGGATTTGGGGATCCTCTGCCATTCCTCCTTGCAGATCCTCTCCAGTTCTGTCAGGTTGGATGGTAAACGTTGGTGGACAGCCATTTTTAGGTCTCTCCAGAGATGCTCAATTGGGTTTAAGTCAGGGCTCTGGCTGGGCCATTCAAGAACAGTCACAGAGTTGTTGTGAAGCCACTCCTTCGTTATTTTAGCTGTGTGCTTAGGGTCATTGTCTTGTTGGAAGGTAAACCTTCAGCCCAGTCTGAGGTCCTTAGCACTCTGGAGAAGGTTTTTGTCCAGGATATCCCTGTACTTGGCCGCATTCATCTTTCCCTCGATTGCAACCAGTCGTCCTGTCCCTGCAGCTGAAAACCCCCCCACAGCATGATGCTGCCACCGCCATGCTTCACTGTGGGGACTGTATTGGACAAGTGATGAGCAGTGCCTGGTTGTCTCCACACACTGAGGAGAGGCAAGACACATGACAGCCTGCATGGAGTTTGCTAAAAGACACCTGAAGGACTCTGAGATGGTGAGAAATAAGATTCTCTGGTCTGATGAGACCAATATAGAACTTTTTGACCTTAATTCTAAGCGGTATGTGTGGAGACAACCAGGCACTGCTCATCACTTGTCCAATACAGTCCCCACAGTGAAGCATGGCGGTGGCAGCATCATGCTGTGGGGGGGGTTTTCAGCTGCAGGGACTGGACGACTGGTTGCAATCTAGGGAAAGATGAATGCGGCCAAGTACAGGGATATCCTGGACAAAAACCTTCTTCAGAGTGCTAAGGACCTCAGACTGGGCCGAAGGTTTACCTTCCAACAAGACAATGACCCTAAGCACACAGCTAAAATAACGAAGGAGTGGCTTCACAACAACTCTGTGACTGTTCTTGAATGGCCCAGCCAGAGCCCTGACTTAAACCCAATTGAGCATCTCTGGAGAGACCTAAAAATGGCTGTCCACCAACGTTTACCATCCAACCTGACAGAACTGGAGAGGATCTGCAAGGAGGAATGGCAGAGGATCCCCAAATCCAGGTGTGAAAAACTTGTTGCATCTTTCCCAAGAAGACTCCTGGCTGTATGAGCTCAAAAGGGTGCTTCTACTAAATACTGAGCAAAGGGTCTGAATACTTAGGACCAGGTGATATTTCAGCTTTTCTTTTTTAATAAATCTGCAACAATTTCAAAAATTCTTTTTTTTGTCTGTCAATATGGGGTGCTGTGTGTACATTAACCCTTATCATTCGGGGTCATTTTTGCTAAATCGCCTGTAATTCGACCTCTCCAAATTAGAATCATTGCTGTTATTGAACTATCTGGAGTATAAACACATGTTTGGTCTCTTTGTAAAGGTAACATTCTCTAGTTTCACCCTTAGTAGTCAGAATCACTGTAGGTGTGACTGATCAAAAGTTATGCACATTAGAACTCACAAAAAAAATGAATTTTTTTGTTCTCGCCTAAGTTTTTTTATGAAAATAAAGGAAAATAAAGCTGCAGTAGGTAGGTGGGGACAGAAACACACTATGTACCAACAGAATAACTTGTTGACTACTCAAATTTCAAATTTGAAAAGAATACCTGTAAAATGACATTTTTTACGCCAGTTTTTATGTGGGCATGCCCAGGGGCTTTTTAGAGGGACCATTATCCACATTTTGGAACGTATGGAAAAAGTGTAATAACTTTTGAATGCTTCAACCCACAGATATCAATGAGGGCTCTACTGAAAGCTTACACCTAAAGGAATCTATATCTACACACAGTGTCACTCTATTAGTTATGGAAATTCATGTTCCATAATAAAACAATAAAAATACACATTTCTATGTAAAAATAGTCAATACAAGTTATGGGCCAAAAATATATATTATATATTTTTATTTTTACTTTTTTTATAAAATGCACACAAACTATATATATTTCTTTTACAAACTGTTACAACACAGCTCAGCGTTTTCCATGTGCCACTTGATGGCAACAATCACTAGCAAGCAGAAAGCACAAGGGTTAGGGCACGTCGCTCTCTCCCATTATACCTCCGTGCGGTTGAATACTTTGCAACGCGTACATGCATCTATTATTTAATCGAGCGTTTATTTACGTTTAAACTTCTACTTTTATTCATATTTAAAATGCGAAAAAACTTGGCGAAATCACAATAAACAACCACGCACCAACTCTGCAGACTGGCACAAATGCCACCTTCACGCAGCCCCGATCGTTTTTTACAAGTTAGTATAGCAAGTTACATATCAAAATGCTCGGCTGCTCATTGGCTGTAAGTTTTGAGTGTCAGTCACAGTGTCCAATCAAACTGGTAGATTCTACCAGCGTTCAGAGCTATACGTCATCCTCAAGCTTTCTGTGACACTGGTTGGCTATACGAGGTGCCAGTCAACCCCAGACCCGTCGTAATTGGCCAACTTAGCTGTCTTTCGAAAGCTAACACTTCCGTGTTTCATGCGGTAGCATGGTTATCGCCGACAGAAACAAATTACGTCTAATATGAGCAATATAAGTGAAAAAAAATTACTTAGGTGGTCTCAAGTTATGAAACGTTTTCTGGAGTTTTTGTCCCTTTGAGAATATATCGTGTGTTTTGGACCTAAATCGTTTTACTGGATTATATTCGCTGGAGCCTTACGGACACAATGGGATCAATACTGCTCGGAAATATTGATGTTTGACTTGCAGGGGGTCTTCAAAGGTAGGCACAGTCAACTCTTAAAAGTATGTACTTCTCTGTAAAAAAGGCTTTAGTGTCAGTGCTGTGGTTGTTGTGTGTCAAAATGGTTTATATCATCGGAAAGACGAGACTTTGAAGTTTCATTTGATGGGTAGTGTGTCGAGGTGTATGACAGAGGGGCATGCACACATTACTGTAACGTTTTTAAAACGCTGTTATGTCCCGGGACCGGTACGTGTGCGCGTTATTAATGAAGGAAAAAATTAATTTAAATGATTTTAGCAAATGGCTGCAATATAACAAAGAGTGAACAATTGAAGGGGGTCTGAATACTTTCCGTACCCACTGTATGTCTATGCTCAGACGCAACTTGGAGAACGAACTGAAAGTGGTGTTCTCTCATTGCTGCTCCACAGGTTAGTGTACAATAAATTAGAATCATTTACCTTTTAACTGAGAGTCAAGTCTAATCAGAACATTACAGTAGTATGTTGACATGTATTGCTACAGAGGCGCGAAGTTAAAACTCGCTAAGTGCAGGCGGTAAGCTGCTCGTTTGTAAAGCAGATAGCCGGCGGTGCTGTGGATCATTAACCAGACAAGAGTGTGGCGTTTGAAATAGTTGCTCGGCTCCTGAACACTTGGTACTCTTGTTAAATGTATATTTTCTAAACTGTATTAGGTGTAAATAAGTTATAGAGTGGTTGAGATGTTTTTGATGAATGGTTATTGTTGTATTATTTTGTTATACTTGTATAAACATGAAACAGTTATGAAAGTGTTTGAAATATGATACGAGTAACATTGAAGATTTTTGATCAATGCTTAATGCTGTTGTTTCATACCTTTAGAAATGTTTTTTAAAAAAGGGTATTTTAATGAAGAAACATAGCTTGTTTTAAATACAGCATTTCTGTCATCTTTTTCTATATTACCCAAGTGTCTCGGAATTACTTACTGTATGTACATGTGTATGTGATCCTGTTTATTGAGACTCTTGGTGGAATGAAGAGGTATTGGGAGGTCACCTGAGAATGTGAATATAAAATAGTGAAACACATATATATATATATAATATATGCAGGGTTATAATGACTTTTGAATGTGAATAAAGAGACACAACTTGAACAACAAACTGAAAGCGGTGTGCTCTCATTGCTGCTCCACTTTACCTATTCCACAGGGCCAAAGACCTGGATCACATCACCACTGAGGGCCAGTGGAGTTCAGTTCCTGACCTGGTTGACGTAGATCATCCTCTGGTGGAGGGGAAGTTCGCGTACACTTCGGGATTTGCTACTTTCATCATTTCTGTTGCTGCTGCCCACTAGTGGAGCCCGTGACACCAACATCGATGAACGGAAAGGCAGAATCATCAGGGATGAGAAGTTTGGGGATCACAGGTCAGTGGCTAAGGGCATGGAAGGTCAGAATAAAACTTGAAATTCTGTTGATAAACACCCATCAGATAGAAGCACTAATGAATGGCAAACATCGATAAAGATTCAAACTGATCAGGAGCTTAAAAAAGCTGAGGGAGAGCCTCTATGTGAATTTCAGATAGCAAAGGTGACACCTGCTATAGCTAGCATTCAGCAGTTCAAAGAAGAAAATGGAGGTAAAGTCCTGGCGTTAACCCTTGTGAAGAAGCCTGGACCAAGGGAGGTCATCAGGTCAGGGGGACACTAAAATAATTCTGATAACAGGATCTCAGGTGCCCTACTGTCCTCCCCTAAACAGGTTGTCATCAGAGTGAACAGCCTGGGGACTGGATGGAGCACATGGACCTCCTTTAACAATGTCCTTTGGACTATTGGTACAGTGGCATGCAAAAGTTTGGACACCCCTGCTTAAAGTGTCAGTTACCGTTAATAGTTAAGTGAGCAGAAGATGAGCTGATCTCCAAAAGGCATCAAGTTAAAGGTGATACATTTCTTTTTCAGAATTTTATACAAAATTAGTGTATTGTTTTTGCTTTGTACAATTGTACCGTGAAAAAAGGAAAGAAGCACCATGCCAAAGTCTGGGCACCCCAAAATATTTGAGGTCTGAGATAACTTTTCCCCAGGTGGTCGCAGACCTTCTTTAGCTCACTAGGCCTATGGCTTGTTCACAGTCATTGTTAGGAAGCCCCAAGTGGTGCAGATTGCAAAGCTCTATAAATTCTCTGACTCCTCAAACCGTCCTAAAAATCAGCAGCCATGGGCTCCTCTAAGCAGCTGTCTAAAAGAATTTATTTTAATAAAGCTGGAGAGGGTGACAAGATGGTAGCAAAGCATTCTCAGGCTCATATTGTTATTAAGAAGTGGCGGTTAGCAGGAACAGTGGAGGTCAAGTTGAGGTCTGGAAGACCAAGAAAACCTTCTGAAGGAACTGCTTGTGGGATTGCTAGAAAGGCCAATAAAAAACACTGTTTGACTGAAAAAGACGTTCTGGAAGATTTAGCAGACTCTGGAGTGATGATCCACTGATCTACTGTGCAGCAACACCTCCACAAATATGACCTTCATGGTAGAGTCAGAAGAAGAAAACCTTTTCTGCATCCAAGCCCGAAATTCAGCGCCTAAAGTTTGCAAATGAACATCTAAACAAGCCTGATGCATTCTGGAAACAAGTGTTGTGGACCGATGAAGTCAAAATGAAACTTTTTTGGCCACAGTGTGCAATAGTATGTTTGGAGAGAAAAAAGGGGGGCGAATTCCAGGAAAAGAAAACGTCTCCAACTATTATATCAAGCTTTGGGCTTGTGTTGCAGCCAGTGGTATATGGAACATGTCATTGGTAGAGGGAAGAGTGGATTCAAATGAATACCAGAAAATTCTAGAGGCAAACATCACAACATCTGTAAAAAATGTTGAAGGATGGGACCAACAATAAGATAATGATCCGAAACACACCTGAAAATCGACAATGGAATTCCTCAAGAGGCGCAAGCTGATGGTTTTGCCATGGCCCTCACAGTCTTCTGACCTAAACGTGATTGGAAATATGTGGGGAGTTCTCAAAAGAGCAGTGCATGCAAGACGGCCCAGGAATCTGGCAGAATTAGAAGCCTTTTGCAAGGACAAAATGGGCGAAAATACCCCAAGTAAGAACTGAAAGACTCTTGGCTGGCTACAAAAAGCAATTACAAGCTGTGATACTTGACAAAGGGGTTCTTATTAAGTCCTAAACATGTCGGGTGCCCAAATGTTTGCTTCAGGCCTTTTTAATTTTTTTGATATTTTGCACTTGTGAATAATGGAAATAAAAATGTAATCTTACATAAAATATTAAAGAAATCTGCCATCTTTATGTTTATGCCATTTGGTGATCAGTTCATCTTCTGCTCACTTAACTATTCACAGAAGCAGACACTTTCAGATAGGGGGCCTAAACATTTGCATGCCACTGCAATCCAGGAACTGAGAAATATGTGACTCTGTCCCAGGACTCTTATCTGGCAACTAACCGGCAGGAATCTTATGGCTCCATTTTCTTTGACGTTCTCTGGAATCTGATCAGTTATATTTGTGACTTAGGAGAACACCGAGGTAAGTGTGACTGTTGAGAACAATACATCTGTTTGGGTGGGCGTAATGAATTGTAAACCTGATTCGAATGCAACATTTTGTAGGACAATTGAGAGGGGGTAGAAAATGACTGTGGTATGTATAGCTGGAAATGATTTGGCTTTATTTTTATTACTGTATCTAGCAACTATTGAAACAGTACCAGTAATGCTACGGGAAATTTGTAAAACAAGAAGAGGGAAAGGCCGTCCATTTAACACGACTTAAAGGCTGTAAAAACGTGAAGCAGCAAATAAAATCCTGACCATAACACTCACTATTAATAGCAGATTTGATGTAAAACTATAGGAAAATCTGAGAGGAGAAAATATGGTACTACACAGAAAAGAGAAAACCTTTAATTTTAAGAATTGGTGTCCTCATCAGGCCAAAATAAAACAAAGCAGGAATGAGACCTTTGGGGGCTATAGGAACTGGTCTAGGAGTAGATTGGTTAGGTTTAGGGTCCATAAACACTGCTGATACAGAACAAATATAAAACAAAATGGCACCTGTTGGTGTAGAACAAGCAAACATCTTCTGAAAAGTCATCATGGATGGTTCAGTGAATCAGTATGGACCGATTTTAACATTCCATGGATTATAAGATGTAGGAAGAGCTTGTATGTTTAAACAAATCCTAGCAATATAGCAGAACTGAAACTTTAAAACAAATTGGGTTTTAAACAATCGAGAACACCGGAAAAGAGAATGAAAACTGCCAGCAGACTGGTGATTGACGTCAAAATCATTTAAATGCGAAGTATCTGTTGGCCAAGCTGCATTCCAGGTGGCAGCTGCTACAGAAGAAGACACTATCTGGTGTCCATTTCTTGTCATTCCTGCTTTTTAGGAAGAACATGGTGGGTACAAAAACATAGATGGAAAGTGGATTGATATGGAAAATAATCCTGAGGAGCCTGAGGTTTGTTATACCTGGCAAGAAGGGTTTGTATGTCAAAGGGTGGGCACCGCAGTCCATCTGTGTTCAGATTTATTGGCGAAAAACAGCAGGGCACTTCACAGACGTAATTCAGACATCTGTGTGTTCCACGACTGTACAGGATATAACAGTCAGGGCTCGGGGTATTGTGTCGTAATAATGAAACTAATGGAAGTGACTAGGAAGCAGAAGCTGAGCCATCCCTCCAATTACAATTTGCTTTTATAGCAGAATTGCACAAATATAGAAGGAGGAGTCAGAACACGTGGTCATTGTGACATTGGAAAGCATCAGGGACCTGGGAGTGACCATTAAAACTGGAAAGAAAAAAAAATGAAGATGTCCACACACCAGTGGTGGGATGTTTTCACCAAGTGGTCGGTGTCTGCTAGCTAAGTGTGGCTACACATCCAGTTGTGTCACTAACTGTAGTATTTTATTACAAGATTAAGCCAAGAATTTGACTGGCATTACACTGCAGTTCTCTGTAAGTGTTCCTGATGAGCATTCTGTAGTATGAGGGGGATCGAGTGCCTCCTGTCTGTGGACAAGGACCACTCAGACCCACAGTGTCAAAGGGGGTTCGTAGTCAAAGGTTTGAAATGTGTTACTGTGACTTATGAGTTACATTCTACACTACATTATTTTATTATATTTATACACTAGGGGCTTCGCCCCCTGCTCGCTTCGCTTGCCAACCCCCCTACCTGCGCTACGCACCAGCAACTTCACGTCTCTGCTGCTCGCAAACAACAAAACTTTAATTTCTCGCGGATACGGGGGAAACACTGCTTTTCTCTGATGGCAACGTGAATTAAATGATCTAAAGTCTCCGACTTAAAGTTTAAAGCCCAACAATATCTACATACTTCTGTCATATCACCTATGTCCGTATATTCAATCTCTTTTTGCTTTTACCTTTTCCTCAACATCGCATTGAATTTTGATTCTGTATTTGGAATTACATTCTGACAACGCAAAGTATAATCGCTCATGAGTGAACATCATTTCTTTCTCTCTACATGAACTGCGTCTGACAATAGCATTCACACAAATGAGAAATGATTGAACCATGTGCTTGGTTGTAAATGTTTTAGATGTGGGCAGGACTTTTCCAGATCTCTTTGCATAAACTCTTGTCTCACGGGGCTTGAAATTTTCTCTCACAGGATTTCACTTTCACCAAACAACCAATCTTTTAATTCTCGCAGATAGAAAAGAAACACTACTTTTCCCTGATTGGAACACAAATTAGACGATCTACAAATCTCCAACTTAAACTTTAAATCCAAACAATATATTCAATCTCTTTTCGCTGTTCTGTTATTTCAACGAGTAATAATTTCCACGTGTTTGCGCTAATGCAATCTTTACGATCATTTTTTCGAGACTTTCAAATTTCTGTACTTCCATTATCTCTGACCTGCTTTGCATGTGTATCGAACCAACGTTTTTGAATTCTTTATGACGTTCTACTTTGTCATCTACTCTTTTGTCTTTTATTTCTGGCCCCGGGCGTAGTTAAATCTCTTGGCACAAAGTCTTGTCTCGCGGGATGTCAAAGTGTCTCTCTTCAAAAGATCACGTCTCGTCGCAGGAAAAAAAGTCTCGTCAACCAAGATTTTTTTATTATAATAGAGAGATTGTAAAGATTTGGTGACTAAGGCAACATATAGACACTGCTAAAACAACTGAAGTGGATTGGCAGACAGAGACAGAGAGAGACGGGGTGGTAAAGTGAGATGGATGGAGCAGGTCAAGGGGGCGCTTAACAGGCTGCAGTTAACAGGGACCGACGTGCTCCATGAGTGGTAACCGTCAACATGTGGTGAGGGGCCACTGCATTTGGGGATGGCAAGTGGGGCAACCACCCCAGGCTCCGCGCCTAAGGGGTCTCACTTTTGAGGTTGGTGTGTCCCATTTGAGTGGATTAGTCAAGTTATATTCTCCAGTATATATTTGAGATGCATCTAAGAGGAACCCTTTCAAAATCCCTCTTCAAGGTCAAATTCCCTACATGTATGTCTTTGAAACCATTCCATAGTCCGAATATTAATGCACAAAAACATGACATCAACGTGAGTTATGACTACGACATCCTGCATATCGAGACTCCGAGTATACTTGCAATCTGGGTCCTTTTCTAGAAGAGGCCCTGCTAATTTCCGCATGACACCGCATCGCATTTCGCACTGTCGTGGTATTGTCATGAATTGCACTTTTTTCATAGATTATATCGTTATATTTTGATAAAGTCCATAAAGTTCATACAGTCCACACATACCAGTAACAACGTTTGACGTAACCGGTCCCGCATTGGGTTGGTCAGCCCAAGGCCTCACACACCTCTAAGGCCGCCTCTGGACCACTGGGCTGCTAAGAAAAGTCTGACTGGGTTAGCAAAGACAGGAGTCCATGTTTATCTACTGCTTGTTGTTATTTTGGAACCAACGAATGAAAGATCAGTTGAAGAGTGCTGGCAAACTTTACTTCAGGCAGAACTTCAGTCAACTTCAAAACAAGAAAAGCGGATTCTTTCTTTAAAGTCATTTGCCTCCATCTTAGTTTTTCCAAAATAAAACTGATAACATGTATATTGTAGTGTGTATGAATATATATTTACAGTTGTGCTTATTTACAGTTGTGCTTGAAAGTTTGTGAACCCTTTAGAATTTTCTATATTTCTGCATAAATATGACCTAAAACATCATCAGATTTTCACTCAAGTCCTAAAAGTAGATAAAGAGAAACCAGTTAAACAAATGAGACAAAAATATTATACTTGGTAATTTATTTATTGAGGAAAATGATCGAATATTACATATTTGTGAGTGGCAAAAGTACGTGAACCTCTAGGATGATCAGTTAGTTTGAAGGTGAAATTCGAGTCCGGTGTTTTCAATCAATGGGATGACAATCAGGTGTGAGTGGGCACCCTGTGTTATTTAAAGAACAGGATCTATCAAAGTCTGCTCTTCACAACACGTTTGTGGAAGTGTATCATGGCACGAACAAAAGAGATTTCTGAGGACCTCACAAAAACAGTTGTTGATGCTCATCAAGCTGGAAAAGGTTACAAAACTATCTCTAAAGAGTTTGGACTCCACCAATCCACAGTCAGACAGATTGTGTACAAATGGAGGAAATTCAAGACCATTGTTACCCTCCCCAGGAGTGGTCGACCAACAAAGATCACTCCAAGAGCAAGGCACACGTGTAATAGTCGGCAAGGTCACAAAGAACCCCAGGGTAACTTCTAAGCAACTGAAGGCCTCTCTCACATTGGCTAATGTTCATGTTCATGAGTCCACCATCAGGAGAACACTGAACAACCATGGTGTGCATGGCAGGGTTGCAAGGAGAAAGCCACTGCTCTCCAAAAAAACATTACTGCTCGTCTGCAGTTTGCTAAAGATCATGTGGACAAACCAGAAGGCTATTGGAAGAATGTTTTGTGGACGGATGAGACCAAAATAGAACTTTTTGGTTTAAATGAAAAGCGTTATGTTTGGAGAAAGGAAAACACTGCATTCCAGCAGAAAAAACCGTCTCCCATCTGTGAAACATGGTGGTGGTAGTATCATGGTTTGGGTCTGTTTTGCTGCACCTGGGCCAGGACGAATTGCCTTCATTGATGAAACAATGAATTCTGAATTATAATAGAGAATTCTAAAGGAAAATGTCAGGACATCTGTCCATGAACTGAACCTCAAGAGAAGGTGGGTCATGCAGCAAGACAACGACCCTAAGCACACAAGTCGTTCTACCAAAGAATGGTTAAAGAAGAATAAAGTTAATGTTTTGGAATGGCCAAGTCAAAGTCCTGACCTTAATCCAATCGAAATGTTGTGGAAGGACCTGAAGCGAGAAGTTCATGTGAGGAAACCCACCAACATCCCAGAGTTGAAGCTGTTCTGTACGGAGGAATGGGCTAAAATTCCTCCAAGCCGGTGTGCAGGAATGATCAGAAGTTACCGGAAACGTTTAGTTGCAGTTATTACTGCAAAGGGGGGTCACACCAGATACTGAAAGCAAAGGTTCACATACCTTTGCCACTCACAAATATGTAATATTCGATCATTTTCCTCAATAAATAAATGACCAAGTATAATATTTTTGTCTCATTTCTTTAACTGGTTTCTATTTATCTACTTTTAGGACTTGTGTGAAAATCTGATGATGTTTTAGGTCATATGTATGCAGAAATATAGAGGATTCTAAAGGGTTCACAAACTTTCAAGCACAACTGTATATACATATACAAACAATAATAAAAATAATAATAGTAACAATAGAGGTTGATGGCATATTAATCTTGGAAATACAACAAAATTAGAATCTGCTAACTGCCACATGGTTCACCGAGGCTCACGTGATCGCTCTTGTCTTGGTCGACTGTCCTGTTCAATAGTCCATTGAAAGCAAGTGCAGCTCATATAGATGGAGGCACCAAAATCTTTGAAGTACTTAGGGCCTCTAAAGGTGCTAATCTGACCCTGCTCAGTATCTCCTTGATTGTATTTGTTACTGCTGAAGGTTTCCGACTTCATCATATGTGAACACTTCAGAAAGACTGCAAGCATTTGCCATTTCACTGTCTGTGTATTTAAATTCTCCCTTACTGTTCTTAATACTCTTAGTCTTCTCTTTGACTGTCCTTTAACTTCTAAAATATTACAAGAATCTCTGTAGGTCATCTTTTTCTGTAATATTGCTCTCCATTTGTCTTCTACCTTTCACAGTATCCTTTTTAACCATTGCTCTAATAAGCCCTACAGGTAGTGCTGAACTTATTACTCTTCTAAATCTTCTGCAACTCTATTTTCCCTTTGCACATTTGTTTCAGCTTCTTATTTATCCACTGTGACATTTTCTTCATGACTTTTTCTAAATTTTCTGATTCACTCTTCTCGTGGATCTCCTTAACTGTCTCCATATTTAACAGTTCATCCCAGTTCATCTTTAGGCTTAGCTGCATCTGCTCAAATCTCAGTAGTTTTAGGTTTTGTATTACATTCTGGTCACCAGACCTCAATGGCTCTGTCACCTCTACCCCCTCAAGTCTAGCCTAAATTTTACAGAACTATAAATCTGGACAGTGGCCATCTTGGTGGTGCTTTAAAATAAAGTTAGTGATTACAATCAAAAACCTCTGTTCTTGTGCTCTATTTGTAAGGCTAGCCCCCTTAACGCTTAGGAAATTCAAATCTCACAGGACTAGAATATCCTCATCTAAACAAACTTTTTTTTTTTAAACTAAAACTATGGTTAACACCATTCTACCTCATCGACTGAGTGGAAATCTCAAGGTTTTGAATCTTGATGCCCTCACTATCTCCTGGACCAACAGACAGCAGTTTGTGAGGCTGAGGGACTATGTGTCTCAGAAATGGTGGTGTGCAATACTGGAACACCTCAGGGGACTGTCCTGTCTGCCTTACTGCCTACCCCTCTACACGGCAGCTTTCCTGCACAATACCAGCGCTTGCCATCTCCAGAAATTTTCAGAGGACTCCTCCATCATAGGCTACATTAATAATGGGGACAAGTCAGAGTACTGGTGCAGCGTGAAGGACTTCATCTTGTGGTGTAGGGTGAAAACGTACAACACAACATCAGCAAGACAAAAGAGCTAGTGGTGGACATCTGGGGTCCCTCTGATACCACGGGGAGAAATTGGAAGTGGTGATGCAGAGCTACAAGTACCTGTGGGTTCACATGAACAACAAAATGGACTGGTCTGACAACACAGTGGTGCTGGACAAGAAGGACCAGAGCAGACTGTGCGTCCTAAAGAGAGTCAGGTCTTTTGATGTGTGCGGCAAGCAGCTGGAAATGTTCTACCAGTCCAAGGTGGCGAGTGTGAGGTTCTACACTGCAGTCTCCTGGAGAAGCAACCTGAGCTCAAAAGATGCACAAAGACTGAACAAACCTATCAGGAAAGCCTGCAGCATCACAGGGCCCTGGAGATGCTGGAAGATATTATGGAAAGGACAATGATGGCAAAATTGGATGCCATCATGAAACGTCCCCTCCATCCCATTCAGGAGGCACTCTCTTGGAGCACATTCACCTACGGTGTGCTAAGAAGTGCCTCTGGGGGTCTTTTCTGCCCACTGCTATCAGGCAATTCATTGCTTCCTCCCGGGGCAGTCATTAAGTTCATTTTGAAACATCTGCACAATATACATGTATTTGTTTATTTTTACTTACATCTCGCTTGATTGACTGATTGATTGGCTGTATCATCTGTCCTGTGTGTCTGTATCTTTGTTTTAATGTTTCTGAATGTCCCCACAGGATTAATAAAGTTGATCTAACCTAATGATCTAATCAAATGGGTTGGGTTGGTGCATAGCACGCTCTTAACATGAGGCTTCCATCACTGATGCCTTCTAGTTGAATCTGAACTTCTTCACTAAGATGTCACTCATCATTTACGGCGACCTCACCTCTTCTGCTTTGCATGTCTGTCTTATAAAAGTGCATCTGTCTATCTTCAAGTCATTCCCCATCTCTGGTGTATACCCAGGTTTCCATTACTGCTATTATATCATAATTATGTGCAGCTACATATAAACACAACTCACTTTATTTCTAATACTACTCCCATTATGGCAGCCAATGATTTTTTTGATCATATATTACTTACTTTGTCTTTTTAAAAGTATCTATCTACTGTGGTCTATGGCCGGCTTGTCATCCCAGCCAATACCCCCAGGCCGCCAGATGGAGCCCTCCCTGCAGCATGGAGGTGCCCCAAAGACCAGCAGGGAATCATGGACAATGGAGTTTTCATCCACCGCCCTGCTGGATACCACAGGGGCCGCTAGATGGAGCTACAGGGAGGAGCAAAGAATATTATTTGCACTACGCCCCGGAAGTACGTCCGAGTCACATGGACAAGGGCAATGACATGCTTCCGGGGTGAAGAAGAAGAGTTTTGATCTGACCCGGAAGTGCTAAGAAGTCACATGGACTGAGGGTTCAGAAGCACTTCTGGGTCACGGACTATAAAAGGACCTTGGCAGCTCCGAGACGACGAGCTGAGCTGGGTGGAAGGGTGGCAACGCGTCTGGGAGTGGAGGATTGGATTATTGTAGTGTAGTGTAGTGTAGTGTAGAGGAGGATGCTTTGTGCACTGTTGTGTAAACATAAAGTCAATATTTGGGCTTTTATCTGGTGTCTGGCGATTTGGACAAGGGTTCAAGGGAGCGATAGCACCCCCTATCTGTCACACTATATACATACATATATATATATGGTTAAATAGTTTACTGTCAAATAATGCAAAGAGTACGCAACACATGTGTTTCGCCCTAATTCTGGGCTCATCAGGCGTACACACTCACTGCACCCCCTCTCAGGAATCGAACCTTGGATGTCAGTGTCAGAGGCGACGCCTCTTTACGTTGCGCCAAAGCGCGTGGTTCGTTTATGTGACAGCATGTAGATTGGGGTAATTATTTGACAGTAAACTATTCAGCCATTCTATGATCTGCTTCTCGCAACTGAAAGAGGGCACTGTGGCGGACGTTTGCCGACTTGCCTACCAACCACAAGCGTTACCCGGTAGGTAACCACCCGTACAATCAGATTGTGATTCAGACTACGAATGCCATGAATGTAATTACCCCGATCTACATGCTGTCAAATAAACGAACTACACGCCGTGGCGCAACGTAAAGAGGCTGACGTCTGAGGTTCGATCCCCAAGAGGCGGTGCAGTGAGTGAGTGTGTACGCCTGATGAGCCCAGAATTAGGGCAAAACACGTGTTGTATTCATACTTCATGTACGGTTCTAAGCCTGGCTTGGGGAGAATCCTCGACTAACCTCCTCATATACATCTCCAATACCCTGGTGCCCCTCCTGTTCAAATGTAGCCTGTCATGGCAGGAGAGATCATATCTGTTCCAGAAGGAGCCTGAATGTCCCATAATTCTATGCCTCACTGTCACAAACCAAAATTTGTGTATAAAGCCTTCTAATCTCCTCCATTTTACCCAATACTAGCATGTGGCAGAGGCATAACTGTGAAGACCACCTTACCAATTCTGCTCCTCACCGTGATCCCTAATTTTTTAAGTTTGTATTGAAGAGCTGACAGCCTGCACTTTATGTACTATTTCATTTGTTCCAACAATTATAAGGACAACTGGAAGAATAAGACGCATCACGGGGTTTTCCCACAGGAGCTTCCAAGGCCTTCACGTTTGCAGCTAAAGTAGAACTGAGCAGATCTTCTACAGCACCAGCTGATTACTGATGTGTCAGCCTGGAGGAGCAATGCACATGATATGGCAGTGCCAGTGTGAAATTCATTGATTCCTTACATTGCTCACGTACAGACTGTGTGTGGTACGACAGCTGCAATTCCTCAGTAAGGAAAGCAAAGAACAATTGGTCGTACCCTGCCCACTCTGGAACAAATCTACAAAAATGCCACAAAAAAGCAATAGATATTTCACAGGATTCATCACATCCCGGTCATTGCCTCTTCCAGCTTTTGCCATCGGGTAAGAGATACAGAGCAATGAAAAAAAGGACAAACGCCTTAAAAACAGCTTTTATCCAAAAGCAATCATGGCCCTGAACTCCAATAAAGCTGCTCCATATCATTCTCTCAATGTGTAATATGGACCTTAAGTCAACCAGTGCAATTTGTATATATGACAAGTGTAATTTGTATACTGTATGTTTGTAATGTACTTTTGTTACGATTCCTTTTGTTGTTTTTTTAATTCTTATGCCTCACACTGAGTCGACAGCACCTTCAATTTCGTTGTTCCTTTGTAAAAGTGACAATGACAATAAAGATCTATCTATCGATATGGATACACTTATGAAGTTTACTTGTTGACTCAATAAAAACACTTTAAACTATATAATGAATTACGTTACTCACCATGATTTATATGTACAGTGGTGTGAAAAACTATTTGCCCCCTTCCTGATTTCTTATTCTTTTGCATGTTTGTCACACAAAATGTTTCTGATCATCAAACACATTTAACCATCAGTCAAATATAACACAAGTAAACACAAAATGCTGTTTTTAAATGATGGTTTTATTATTTAGGAGAAAAAAATCCAAACCTACATGGCCCTGTGTGAAAAAGTAATTGCCCCTTGTTAAAAATAACCTAACTGTGGTGTATCACACCTGAGTTCAATTTCCGTAGCCACCCCCAGGCCTGATTACTGCCACACCTGTTTCAATCAAGAAATCACTTCAATAGGAGCTGCCTGACACAGAGAAGTAGACCAAATGCACCTCAAAAGCTAGACATCATGCCAAGATCCAAAGAAATTCAGGAACAAATGAGAACAGAAGTAATTGAGATCTATCAGTCTGGTAAAGGTTATAAAGCCATTTCTAAAGCTTTGGGACTCCAGCAAACCACAGTGAGAGCCATTATCCACAAATGGCAAAAACATGGAACAGTGGTGAACCTTCCCAGGAGTAGCCAACCGACCAAAATTACCCCAAGTGTGCAGAGACGACTCATCCGAGAGGTCACAAAGACCCCAGGACAACGTCTAAAGAACTGCAGGCCTCACTTGCCTCAATTAAGGTCAGTGTTCACGACTCCACCATAAGAAAGAGACTGGGCAAAACGGCCTGCATGGCAGATTTCCAAGACGCGAAACCACTGTTAAGCAAAAGAACATTAGGGCTCGTCTCAATTTTGCTAAGAAACATCTCAATGATTGCCAAGACTTTTGGGAAAATACCTTGTGGACTGATGAGACAAAAGTTGAACTTTTTGGAAGGCAAATGTCCGTTACATCTGGCATAAAAGGAACACAGCATTTCAGAAAAAGAACATCATACCAACAGTAAAATATGGTGGTGGTAGTGTGATGGTCTGGGGTTGTTTTGCTGCTTCAGGACCTGGAAGGCTTGCTGTGATAGATGGAACCATGAATTCTACTGTCTACCAAAAAATCCTGAAGGAGAATGTCCGGCCAACTGTTCGTCAACTCAAGCTGCAGCGATCTTGGGTGCTGCAACAGGACAATGACCCAAAACACACCAGCAAATCCACCTCTGAATGGCTGAAGAAAAACAAAATGAAGACTTTGGAGTGGCCTAGTCAAAGTCCTGACCTGAATCCAATTGAGATGCTATGGCATGACCTTAAAAAGGCGGTTCATGCTAGAAAACCCTCAAATAAAGCTGAATTACAACAATTCTGCAAAGATGAGTGGGCCAAAATTCCTCCAGAGCGCTGTAAAAGACTCATTGCAAGTTATCACAAATGCTTGATTGCAGTTATTGCTGCTAAGGGTGGCCCAACCAGTTAGTAGGTTCAGGGGCAATTACTTTTTCACACAGGGCCATGTAGGTTTGGATTTTTTTCTCCCTAAATAATAAAACCATCATTTAAAAACTGCATTTTGTGTTTACTTGTGTTATATTTGACTAATGGTTAAATGTGTTTGATGATCAGAAACATTTTGTGTGACAAACATGCAAAAGAATAAGAAATCAGGAAGGGGGCAAATAGTTTTTCACACCACTGTAGTACTAGGGTGCAGTACCGTGTTAGCCATTAAGAATGTAGTGAGAAGTCAAAGCTTGCATATTGTAATCTTTTTAGTTAGCCAGTAAAAGGGTCATTTTGCTTGACTTCTCACCATGACCAAGCTGCAGGGAAATTATCTTTTCAATAAAAAAAAACAACAACAATAAATCACAATATCAAATCTCATTAGATAGACCATCACAATACTTACTGAACCAGTAGGCAAAAATCACTGTAATATCGAACTGAGAAGCCTCTGCAGATTTCTAGCCCTATCCAGTAGGCTGATTTGTGATTCCGGGTCTCTTCTCTCTTCTCATCGATGCCTGCCCATGTATATCCGTCGAGTCCACAAGTTCTTCTTTAATTTCCCGAATGAGTTTGTCCTCTCATGATTTTGTCATTTCTTCTAGTGAGATGTTCTCTTATGCTGGTTTACTTTTTTTCTGTCTGTGTAACTAACTACATGTTCTTCACATTGATTTTTTTTTTCTAATTCTCACTGCCCCTCTTCTTTATCCATTTGGGGTGATCTTCTCTTGTGACTTCTTTGCAATTTCTTTAAAGTGCAAACTTTTGCTGTCACATTCAGTCTGCTGTTAATCCATCCCTTCCTCGATTAACTCCTCCTGCTTGCTTTAGTGTTAACAATTCACTGTTTGAGAATCGCTTACTTGTGAGGAAATTCCACTTCCTCCACTTTCTCTAGTTCAGCGGTTCACAAACTCGGCCCTGGGGACCCCCTGTGGCTGCAGGTTTTTGTTCCAACCAGCGTCTGCTTTTCATTGGACTCTCAGCCTAATTAAGTGAGTCATTATTTCCCAGTTTCTGTGTTTTAGAGTCAATGTAGAAATAAATAATTAAAGTTGGTAGATGTTAATTAAAATATAATAAGCAGTCTGCGTTGGGCTGGCATGGGCCCTGCCCAAGTTTGCTCCTGCCTTGTGCCCTGTGTTGGCTGGGATTGGCTCCAGCAGACCCCGTGACCCTGTGTTAGGATATAGCGGGTTGGAAAATAACTAAGTGACTGACTAAGAAGCAGTTATATGGGGAATACGTAAGTCATTAACAGTATTTTCAACACAATTTTCAATGTGCTTTTCCAGGTGTTCAGGTTATTTAATCCATTATTCATTAATTAGTAAGTCTGACACCGGAGTCGTTGCTGCTTTCATCATCCTGGGTGTCTGCTGTGCTGGTTGTTAATTGTCACTATTAGGGTTAAATGAAGGGAACAAACTACACAGGAAAAGGGAAAATAATAAGAAAACAACAAAAGAAAGTTAAGCATTTATAGGTTTAGAAAGACAGAAATATTTCTAAACGTATTATAAATGTGTTTTTTCTGAATGCAGAATAAGAGAAGAGTAAAAAAAGACCAGCTAATTAAATGAAATCAGTTGTTATCAATTATCATCACCGATTGTGAATCTCGTTGGGACAAAAACCTGCAGCCACAGTGGGTCCCCAGGACTGATTTTGGGGACCACTGCGCTAGTTGTGGGTGTTAATTTCAGATTTTCTGATATGTAAATACTTTCAATGCAATTCTCTGCTGATAATATTATTTTATTTAAATGCTGGCTTTCATTCCCATATTTCTTTTTTCACTGTTAATTTGAAGTATTCAACTTTCTCTAGACTAGTTTGTTTTCTTTTTTAATTATTCCAGTTTTTCTTCTTCTTTTGGCCGCTTCCATTAGGGGTCGTCACAGCAGATCATCTTCTTCCATATCTTTCTGTCCTCTGCATCTTGTTCTGTCACACCCATCACCTGCATGTCCTCTCTCACCACATCCATAAACCTTCCCATAGGCCTTCCTCTTTTCCTCTTCCCTGGCAGCTCTATTCTTAGCATCCTTCTCCCAATATACCCCTCATCTCTCCTCTGCACATGTCCAAACCAGCGCAATCTTGCCTCTCTGACTTTGTCTCCCAACTGTCCCACTTGAGCTGACTCTCTAATGTACTCGTTCCTAATCTTGTCCATCCTCGTCACACCCAATGCAAATCTTAGCATCTTTAATTCTGCCACCTCCAGCTCTGTCTCCTGCTTTCTGGTCAGTGCCACCGTCTCCAACCCATATAACATAGCTGGTCTCACTACCGTCCTGTAGACCTTCCCTTTCACTCTTGCTGATATCCATCTGTCTCAAATCACTCATGACACACTTTTCCACTCTGCCTGTACTGTTTCACTTCTCTTCCACAATCCCCATTCCTCTGTACTGTTGATCCCAAATATTTAAGCTCATCCACCTTCGCCAACTCTGCTCTTTTCATCCTCACCATTCCACTGACCTCCCTCTCATTTAGACACATTTTCTGTCTTGTTCCTACTGACCTTCATTCCTTTCCTCTCTAGAGCATATCTCCACCTCTCCAGGGTCTCCTCAACCTGCTCTCTACTATCACTACAGATCACAATGTCTTCAACAAACATCATAGTCCACAGGGACTCCTGTCTAATCTCATCTGTCCGCCTGTCCATCACCATTACAAATAAGAAAGGGCTCAGAGCCAATCCCTGATGTAATCTAACCTCCAACTTGAATGAATCCATCACTCCCACCCCAGACCTTATCACCGTCACACTTCCCTCGTACATATCCTGTACAACTCTTACGTACTTCTCTGCCACTCCCGACTTTCTCATACAATACCACAACTCCTCTTGAGGCACCCTGTCATATGCTTTCTCCAGGTCCACAAAGACGTAATGCAACTCCTTCTGGCCTTCTCTAAACTTCTCCATCAACATTCTCAGAGCAAGCATTGCATCTGTGGTGCTCTTTCTTGGCATGAAACCATACTGCTGCTTACTAATCATCACCTCACTTCTTAACCTAACTTCCACTACTCTTTCCCATAACGTCATGCTCTGGCTCATCAATTTTATCCCACTGTAGTTATTACAGTCCTGCACATCCCCCTTATTCTTAAATATCGGCGCCAGTACACTTCTTCTCCACTCGTCAGGCATCCTCTCACTTTCCAAGATTCCATTAAACAATTTGGTTAAAAACTCCACCGCCATCTCTCCTAAACACCTCCATGCTTCCACCGGTATGTCATTTGGACCAACGGCCTTTCCATTTTTCATCCTCTTCAATGCTGTCCTTACTTCCTCCTCGCTAATCCGTTGCACTTCCTGATTCACTATCTCCACATCATCCAACCTCTTCTCTCTCTCTAGTTCTCTTCATTCATCAGCCTCTCAAAGTACTCTTTCCATCTGCTCAACACACTCTCCTCGCTTGTGAGTACGTTTCCATCTTTATACTTTATCACCCTAACCTGAGCTGCTTTCCCAGCTCAGTCCCTCTGTCTAGCCCATCGGTACAGGTCCTTTTCTCCCTCCTTAGTGTCCAACCTCTCATACAACTTATCATATGCCTTTTCTTTAGCCATCAGTTCCACTCTCTTTACTTTCCTCCTCTCCTCCTGCCTCCAGACACATCTCCCCGCATTTCTTCTTCTTCGGCCAACAGTAGCCCAATTTCTGCCAGCACCCTGTTGGCTAATAGTACTGGTGGCGGTTGTTGTTAACCCGGGGCTCGACCAATCCGGTATGAAAATTTGTATTGTTGTCCGCATATTGATTAGGCAAAATTTCACACCGGATGCCCTTGCTGATGTAACCCTTCCCATTTATCGGGGCTTGGGACCAGCACCAAGAAACACACTGGTTTGTGCATCCCCTGTGGCCGGTTAAGTATCCTAAATATGCATCAGTTATCTAATTTGGAAATCAATATTACACTTCTGTAAGTGGTAGCTTGCCTCGGTACAGTAGGCTGGTGCACGAAATGTGGGTGAAATAAAGTCCGAAAGGCAGTAGATATGATCAGATGTCTGGCCACAGGAGATGCCGCTATCAACTCCACAGTTGCCCAACTTTACTGCTGTAAACACCCCCTTCGAGGTGGTACAAAAGTAAAAATTACTTCAAACGCAGTCTGAACTCAGAAAGGACTTTAATTCCTGTTGCTGTGGTCTGTAAACAAAGTTAAATACATACGCTAAGTCACAATGTTACAAACAAGTACACATTTTAACTATTCTGTGCATCTTAAGTTTAACAAACATTGGAACCACTTTAAATTAATTTATCTAGAATAAACTTAATTTTCTGCAAGAATGCACAGCATTAATGGCTCAGGTGATATGGGAAAAGGAAAATCTGATCTCACAACGTGCAGTATGCAAACAAGGGAATGGAAAAATAATGAAGCATGAACTTTCACCTGGAAGTATGTAAGAAGAAGTTCAATGAGTGGTTTCTAATGTTCTGCATTTAGAGGTCGCCATTTAATCTGGCAAAGGACTTTCTACACTGAGGTTTTGCACAAGCTGTCCCAGGATACATTTCAGCTGAAAACTCATGGCCAGTTCTGTAAAACTAGCATCACATGGTCTCCTCTTTAACACTTGAGTGTCAAGTCCCTATATTTTCTTACTCACGGTATGATCGTGGGGTCTGGCCTGTTCCACTGTGGTGAGGCCACTTGTCCATTAATTTGTGGCTCTGAAGTGGACTCCTTTGTGATAAGCACTTGCCACATCCAGAAAAGCAAAATGGCTTTCCTCAAGTATGAATTTTTCGGTGGGTCGAAAGATTGCTCACTCGCGAAAAGCACTTGCCGCATTCAGAACAACGATAAGGCTTCTCTCCTGTGTGAATTCTTTGGTGGATCTGAAGACTGTTTTTGTACAAAAACTGCTTGCCACATTCAGAACAGCAATAAGGCTTCTCTCCCGTGTGAATTCCTTGGTGTCTGTGAAGTAAACTCCTTTTTAAAAAGTGCTTGCCACATTCAGAACAGCAATAAGGCTTTTCGCCTGTGTGAATACTTTGGTGGCTCTGAAGATGGCTCTGTCGCAAAAACTGCACGCCACATTCAGAACAGCAATGAGGCTTTTCTACTGTGTGAATTCTTTGGTGGCTCTGAAGATTGCTCTTTCGCAGAAAACGTTTGCCACATGCAGAACAGCAATAAGGCTTTTCCCCTGTATGAATTCTTTGGTGGCTCTGAAGATTGGTCTTTTGCAAAAACTGCTTGCCACATTGAGAACAGTAATAAGGCTTCTCTCCTGTGTGAATTCTTTTGTGTATGCGAAGATATCCTCTGGATGTAAATTGTTTGCCACACTCAGAACAGCACTGATGTTTGTCACCTGTATGAAGTTTTAAAGAAAAAAACATTAAAGCTTATTCTCAATCCACTTCTCTGTTATTCCCATTATGCCACAACATTAAAAACTTCCGGTTGAACAAACGCTGGTGGGACTGGTTGCCGCTGTTTGCCGGTAACTTTTACCTTTTTTTTTTGATTAGTTTATGACCTAATAGAGTGAGCAACTGTTTTCATTTGGCAGACTTATTCTTTGACTATTCTTTTTCAGTTATTTATAGCTAGACTGATGGTTTCTAGCTCACCTGGTGATTTTGTGGCTGTGCATGAACTAGTTTCAGCCTAACCCTGTTTTGAGACTTACCTGGTTCTGTTCTCTGGATGTCTGAGTTGTCCATGTCCTCGCCTACAATGTGGACTGATAGAATATTTAATTTGGTTTGTGTTTGTTTGGTCCCTCCTGTTGCTCGCTATCCAACCTGCAACAGGCCTGCTTCAGTACTCAGCTGCTGAGCTCCTCCAACTGCACTTCCACCTGTCTGAGCTTCCATTGACAGCACTGTATCTCTACCCTGACATCATATGCCTACCCTGTCGTAGAAGCATCCACTGTGGGTCCCGCCGGAGATTCCAGGCTGACACCTCAAAAATAATAAACTCCATCTGGTCCAATGCTTGACGTCCTCCACGTAACATAGGCAGGGTTGCTGACCACAGTATGTTAGCCGGCCTAGCTCGGTCGGCTAACACCGTTGCCAGATACAATAACACCATTGTCAACTTTGGCTTGTTGAACATCCGCTGACTTACGAAAAAGGGGCATCTCATCCAGGATCTCCTCACTGATCGTAAGTTTGACTTTTTCTGTCTAACCAAGACATGGCAACAACCTCTAACCCTAACCCTACCCCACCCTCTCTATATATGAAATCCAACGTCTGTCTCTCTCTATGTCTGTTCACTTTTCACGAGAGAATTACTTAACGGATTTAGATTGGGTTTTTTTCAATAATTTGCTTGAACATTCCGGTTGATGTTGTGACCTCGCTCATCGAGCTAAGTGTCATAGGTCGCTTGCGGTAACGATTTATTTGTGCACATCCGAGAGAGATGCAGCGGGCCAAGGAATGGGGATAAGCCTTCCTCACTCACTCAAGTGCCATCCTTGGGGTGTATCTTACATTCGCTTACCTAATGAACGAGAGAACTACTTAAGGGATTTAGATAGGGATTTTTTTCTAGAATTTGCGACTTCTCTCATCACGCTAAGAATCATAGTTTGCTTGCAGGAGCGATATATTTGCGCTAATCCGAGACAGAGGCTGTGTGCAGCACTTTTTGTACTTATTTGTAATTTCAAAGTTTTTAATGTTATATTGTAACTTTACATTGCGTTTTGTTGCATATGACTTGGGATCTGATTCAAATATGTAAAAGTTAAATGTTATTATTTATTAAGTTTTCCCTGCAGACAAGTCAAATTCTGCCAATGTATAAAAGGTACACAAACTCAGAAATGTGTAGCGCTAATGGATTCTTAAAATATAAGAATTTCTTCTTCTTCTTTCGACTGCTCCTGTTAGGTGTTGCCACAGTGGATCATCTTCTTCCATATCTTTCTGTCCTCTTTATCTTGCTCTGTCACCCCCATCACCTGCATGTCCTCTCTCACCACATCCATAAACCTTCTCTTAGGCCTTCCTCTTTTCCTATTCCCTGGAAGCTCTATCCTTAACATCCTTTTCACCAATATACCCAGCATCTCTCCTCTGCACATGTCCAAACCAACACAATCTCGCCTCTCTGACTTTGTCTCCCAACCGTCCAGCTTGAGCTGACCCTCTAATGTACTCATTTCTAATCCTGTCCATCCTCATCACACCCAATGCAAATCTTAGCATCTTTAACTCTGCTACCTTCAGCTCTGTGCCCTGCTTTCTGGTCAGAGCCACCGTCTCCAACCCATATAACATAGCTGGTCTCACTACCGTCCTGTAGATGTTCCCTTTCACTCTTGCTAATATCCATCTGTCTCAAATCACTCCTGACACTCTTCTCCACCCTGCCTGTACTGTTTCACTTCTCTTCCACAGTCCCCATTACTCTCTACTGTTGATTCCAAGTATTTAAACTCATCCACCTTCGTCAACTCTACTCTCTTCATCCTCACCATTCCGCTGACCTCCCTCTCATTCACACACATGTATTCCGTTTTGTTCCTACTAACCTTCATTCCTCTCCTGTCTCGAGCAGATCTCCACCTCTCCAGGGTCTCTTCAACTTGCTCTCTACTATCGTTACAGAACACAATGTCTTCAGCAAACATCATAGTCCACGGGGACTCCTGTCTAATCTCATCTGTCAATAATTCATTTAAAAGGGAAAAAAAATTCCACCGCAAGCGCTTTTACAGTGAAACAGCACTAATTAGAATATTGATTAAAAAACGGAACTGTGAAAATTACAATTGAAGTCATAGGTTTACATTCTGTACATTTAGGGTGAATTCTTTTAAGATCACTTTATAACCTTCCACAGATTTTATATTAACAAACCTTAAATTTGGCATGTTGTTTAAAACATCTGCTTTGTGCAGGGTAGAAGTATTTTTTTCCAACAATGTTCACAGTATTTCACTCTTTATTGATTACTAGGGGGGCAACCCCCAGTTGCAGCTAGAATATTAGTAAAATCTGTAAATGTACAAAAGAAAAATTATTATTTATTGGAGTCAAAAATTACAAAATTCTATAAATATGTAAAAGAAAAATTAATTATTATTTAACGGAGTAAAAATCATGAAATGAGAATAAAATATTTACTCTCTTACAGATTGGAGTATTCCCGTTAAACTGAGGTCCACTGTGCTCGATAAGTGTTTATAAGAGACTAAATAAATGATCCATTTGTTTTAACTGACATTCGTATAGATAAAAAAAAAACTTTTTTAAAAAAATGACTAATTTAAATAACAGGAAAAAATTACGTGAAAACTAAAGTGGTATGCAAAGGGTCATCGTAACTCGACCTTCAGCTAACTAAATCACTTAAATACAAACATTGGTGTTATGAATAGATCTTTTCTTAATAGTTTGTTCCTGTTGTGGTCTATGGCCGGCCAGTCATCCCGGCCAATACCCCCAGGCTGCCAGACGGAGTTCTCCCTGCAGCATAGAGTTAGTTAGCTAGTTGAATCTGAACTTCTTCACTAAGATGTCACTCATCATTTACGGCGACCTCACCTCTTCTGCTTTGCATGTCTGTCTTATAAAAGTGCATCTGTCTATCTTCAAGTCATTCCCCATCTCTGGTGTATACCCAGGTTTCCATTACTGCTATTATATCATAATTATGTGCAGCTACTTATAAACACAACTCACTTTATTCCTAATACTACTCCCATTATGGCAGCCAATGATTTTTTTTTTATCATATATTGCTTACTTTACTTTGTCTTTTTAAAAGTATCTATCTACCGTGGTCTATGGCCGGCTTGTCATCCCGGCCAATACCCCCAGGCCGCCAGATGGAGTTCTCCCTGCAGCATAGAGGTGCCCCAAATACCAGCAATGAATCATGGACAATGGAGTTTTCATCCTCAGCCCTGCTGGATACCACAGGGGCCACTAGATGGAGCTGCAGGGAGGAGCAAAGAATACTTGCCCTACGCCCCGGAAGTACGTCTGAGTCACATGGTCAAGAGGAATGACGTGCTTCCGGGGTGAAGAAAAAAGACTTTTTATCTGACCCGGAAGTGTTCCTAATCACATGGACAGAGGGAGCGAAACACTTCCGGGTCAAGGACTGTGGGGAAATCCTCAGACGACTAGCTGAGCTGGGTGGAAGGGTGGCAACGCGTCCGGGAGTGTGAAGGATTATTGATTATTTGTATTGGATTTATTTAATGAGTATTGTGGAGAGAAGGGTGCTTTGTGCACTGTGCAGCTCAAATAAAATAATAATTTGGACTTTTATCTGGTGTCTGACGTTTGATCTGAGGGTTCAAGAGGACGATAGTACCCTCTATCTGTCACACTGTGAAAAAAAGTTTACTTGATCAAAAATAAAAACCACAACTTTCTTGATATTTTAGTTTCATTTTGCTTGAATTCTCACTAAGTTTCACACAAAAAGCTCAAGACCACCCTTTCAGGATCATAACTCCCGACCCTAAAGCTTACACATGCTTTTATTTGTAACTTACCTTTTCTGGACTTCACTGAAGCTGATGGCTGATCTTCCCAAGTTTTAACAGATGAAACTTCTTCAGCCCTCTTTACTTCAAACTGTAATGATTCAGACTCCGCATTGCTAGAAGACTGTGGTGATGGACAGTGTCTGCTTTGAGAAGAAGCTAACTCTGTCACTGCTCCATCTTGTTCATCTTCTTTGACGCTCTCAGTCGTTTTATATTTGTGTACCTCGATGCTGACGGACTTCTCTTCAGCCTCTTCTTTAATGCCCACTGACCCCAGTTCACATTCCACAACCTTAATGCCCAGACTTGCCTGTTTAGGTTGGACACACTCCCTTTCACAGTCCTCCTCCTTTACATGTGGGGTCCGTTTCTCCATGCTATTCATGTCAGCCTCACATTCCTCTTTTTTCACATCCATCTAGGCGTTAGAGTAAATGGCAGCTCTCTCTCTTTCTGTGGAAAGAACAGGATTTGATTCTAACAAAACTGCTACATTCGGAGCTAAAGACATTTGCATTGAATTTTACAACATCCTCTCATTTAAAGTTTAAATCAAGTAAGACAATACATAGCATGTTGATAGTTCGTCACTACTGTTTATATAAAATTATAAGGTGTAAAACAAACCAAAGAGGACTGAGGGTTCAATAGACTGAAAGAAGACAACCAACTCCCACTCCACTTTTCATTACTTGGATTAAACATACGGTAATATTGGGGTCCTAGAACTGTGTTATCAGTTATGATGAGGAATTTTTAAACAAGTAAGGCATCAGGATTTTGGCATTAGTTATCCCACCGGCAGCCATGTACTGCATAATGAAGATTAATTGTAAGACGTGGTGTGTTGGCGGACACTGACAAAGCCCTTTAAAGTGGGGATTTATAAACATTGCAATAAAAGAAAAATCTGAATTTTACAGTTATCTTCCAATTGCTTTGATGAGAAGGTGTTAGCATTAAAAACATTTCAGGGATCTCATGTTTATGAGTGAATCGCGACAGAATCAGATGCAGAACAGCTTTTTTAAGGCACTTGTAGATCAAAGAGGGGCAGTGGTACATGGGGAAAAAATGTCACGAACTATATCGTGAAAGGGTCTGGCAACAAATTTTAGTAATTAAGATAACGGGATAATACTTTGAAATCATGAAAAGGCCGATTGTGGAAGTGAAGTGCAAAAACAGATCTGTAAAATGCTGCAGCCTTCCAAAGTGTGTCTGGAGTAAGTCGATGCCAAAATGAGTGCAGGTAAAACAATCAAACGTTCTCTTACAATCAAATATCACATTTTGTGTTTGAATAAAACAGTTTTAAATAAATACAAGTTATATTTGAATAGCAATAGTTGGCCAAATAGCCCAGTTGTGTGAGAACATACGTGAGAACATAAATTTGTCAAACGAGAGGGAGCATTCAGTCCATCAAGTCCATTTGTTTAGCTAATAGCCAAGATGTCCCCAATATCTCATCCAGACTCTTCTTAAAGGGTGTGAAGGTTTCTACTTCAGCTCCATGTCTCAGTAGATTGATGCTTAGAGTCCCACAACTCTTTGTGTAAAGAAGTGCTTCCTAGCTTCAATCCTAAATTTCCTCTGGTGTCTTTGAGTATGTGATCCACAGTTAAAGTTGCAAGAATCCTGCTGTATCTACTTTATCGATATCTGTGAGGATTTCAAATACCTGGATTAGCTCCCCACACAGTCTTCTCTGCTTGAGACTAATTCTCTGAGCCTGTCTGAGTAGGACATGTCTTGAAGTCCTGGGACGTATCTAATTGCTGCCCTCTTTACAGCTTCAAGAGCTGCTCTGCCTTTCCTGTAATGTTACTTTTGTTAATTAACATAACATCTTCTCCATCCCTCCTTAATCCAATTCTTTTCTAAGATGAATGGCTTCTGTCCAAAGCCACATCGTCGGTTTAGGCCACACAGTTTGAAGACTGATTGACTGACATGTATAACAGAGGCATTAGGCCTTAGCAAGGGGTTTACAAAAAAACTGCCTGGAAAGAGGTCTATTAATAAAGGACAGCAGCCGAATTGTGCAAGTCTTAATGAATAGTTGCAGAACTTACATCAGAAGCTCTAAAACAGACAATAACTTTATTGTTGTTTCCAAAACCTCGAAACAAGTTTCAAGTTTATCAGTTTCATCTTGTTGAGGTAAACATTCACAAACAAAAAAAATACAAATAATGTTTTAAATGGTACTAAGCCCCTATTAATTCCCAGCTCCAACAGTATTGTGACCTTAGTGTAGTGGAGGCCTTCAAGTGACTCAATCACCCTTACAGCACCAGTACATGGAGATCTGTGATAACCTGATTGACCAATCAGCTATGGGCAACCCTAAGGGGAGGAGGCAAATGAAGAACAACCCAATACTGACCTCTATGAGTATTCTATTTAATTTAATGAGGACCTTACCAGGTGGTTCGTTGTGTGGTGGGTGTGGCAGCAGGCTATAAGAGCACACTCCCAACCTCTGTTACCCAGAAGAGGAATACTACATAAGAGTTCCTAGTGGTATTTGGGTGTAGCTATCGCAAAATAAATTAATTATAAATAAATAAATAAATTGGGTGTGACAAGGATGGATAGGAATAGAAATGAGTACATTAGAGGGTCAGCTCAAGCTGGACAGTTGGGAGAGAAAGTCAGAGAGGCGAGATTGCATTGGTTTGGACATGTTCAGAGGAGAGCTGCCAGAGAAGAGGAAAAGAGGAAGGCCTAAGAGAAGGTTTATGGATGTGATGGCAACCCCTAACGGGAGCAGCGAAAAGAAGAAGAAGAAGAAGATATATATATAAATATAAAAGCCAAATACCACTGACTCACTCATCACGAAATCACCCAAACCATGAGGACTTGGGACTTGAAATTTGGAATGTAGGTTACCCTTGGCCCATAGGTGCTCAATAACAAATGGTTTTAAAAAATTTTGTCTGGATGTCTGTCCGCTTTTCACAAGAAAATTACTTAACGGATTTAGATCTGGTTGTTTTCTATAATTTCCTTGAACTTTCCGGTTGATTTTCTGACTTCTCTCATTGCGCTAAGTACCAGAGTTTGCTTGCGGTACCGATGTCTTTGTGCAAATACTAGAGAGTGGCCAGGGGGCGGGGCCTTCCTCATTCCCTTGCCAGCCTCTGTTTGAATTGGCCTACATCTCACCACGTGTTGGAGTGCACCTTGCCTCCACTTAGTTAGCGATACCTATTTCTTCAACAGACAATTATCATCTACAGATTGTTAAGGACTAATGTTTGATGTTTTTGAGAGAGAGATCAGAGCTCCCTGTGTTTTAGAGGGTAGCTGCTGTCTGCCAGAGATTTCATGGCCATGTGCTTTTCTCCCCACGTGGGGTATGCTTTCCCGTCACAGCTGAACACGATCAGATACAGTGCCAATGTCTATTGATTTTTAAAGTTTGTCCTGTTTCATAACTATGTGGGCGTAGCCACAAGGCGCCACTTGCGTTGTGCTGGGGGGGCTGAATGCACGCTTTGCTGCTGCCGAGCTGTGTGCTCTGCTTGTTGCGCTGCGCATGAATCAGTTTTTTTTTTAATTATAATAGAGAAATGTGTGTGTATATATATATGTAAATTTGATACTTGAGTTTGTAGAATATATTTTGTAAATTATATTGTATATTACAATACTTGCGGTGCAATCTTATTGTAGATATTTTCTTTTCAAGTGTAACTATTTATTTTTGATCTCAATGTATTTGTAACTAAGTATACAAAGTCAGTCTGAAGGGAAGAGTGCTGTGGTCATGTGATAAGCTTCATTGGTGGAGCGGAAATACACATATTGAGACCCTTAATGGACGCTCAGCTGAAGTAAGGTGTTTTCTTTTAATAAGATGGACATGAGTGCAGTATCAGAGGGACTGCAATAAGGACTACTGAAATTCTGGTCTGAAGGGGCACACGGCATGTTTTAGTTTTGTTATCCCTTTATCTGTGTAATTCATTTACTGTTTACTAGCTTAAGTTTAGTTTTTCACGGTGTTAGAAAGCGGTAAAAAACAGACAGGGCAACTAAATACTCTTCAAGCATCAGTCAGGGTGTGGTCTCATCTGTACCAGGAGAAAACTTTCAGGAGCAGCTACACTTGGGGGTGACCCACAATGCCCAGTTGGGCTCATCATGGTAAAGCTACATGTAGCAGCCACCACATGGGACTCAGCTGCAACCACACCACCATCGTCCAGTACAAAACAAACACAAACAGATGCCACTGGGATCCGAGAAGAAAACCAGAGTACCGTAAAGGGCAGGAACCAACTATGGGAAACTGCATAGATAGATAATCAACAGACCGAGGTTCAAATTCAGCCTGCTGGAATTATATAACTGTAACACTAACCACAGATCTCTATTCACTTCTCTAATACTCGTTAACAGGAATTAATGGTGTGGGCTTTAGCAACGAAAATGGGATTTTGGCGTATCTGATACCGTTTTAAAAACCAATACATCCAAATGCATGTGCTGTCTAACTTATATTAAGCAGGTTTTATTATGTCACGTTAAAAATGCACACATACTGATGTTGGTGGCCTGCATTTACCAGTTATTACCATTCAGGCACGTTAACAGAGGAATACAGCTACAGCGTTCTCCCGCTATTCAGCTATACTCGTTCTCAATCTGACTCTTCTCCACGGTCACCGACTCCTTTTTGTTCAGTTTGCTTTTCTCTTTTACGAACTAGAAGTGTAAGTCCCGACCCCCACTAATCAAGAAGAAACTAAAGCGCTGTGTGGGGGCGGAATCACAGCCTATTTGAATTCGGCGATTCGATAAGGACGCGACTGAAGGAATACACGAAAATGATCGATGAGAAGGAGGCGGCGAGTTGGAGTAGAAATGGGACTGGACAACGTGAAGTAAACCACAGATACCAGTGAACAGCAAAGGCACGCGGAACACAAGCCGATTCACTCGAGCAAAAGCCGATAGTTGGCTCACGGACACGGACACGGACACAGACGCGCTGCTCGCCTCTCATTCACGTCGCATGCGCATGCACTGATTCTGAGTGGAAAGTATGAAAACTCATACGTGCATAAGGCGGCGACCTCAAACTCGGAGGACTTACCCTTGTCCTATCGGTGATGAGTTATTTATGACACTCGTTTCTCGTTTGCAAACAACTCGATAGCAGTTTTTTTTCTATCGTGCACGGCCCAGTACAAGACGGTAGCGACAGTGACAGTGTGGCTTCACTTTTCCGGCGCCCGTGATGACGTCACGCGGCGCCTACTACGTAGATATCGACTGTTAGCAAATCAGGCTTAAGTGCGGAGTGTATAAAGACTCTCATCGCCGAAACACAGCAGCTAAGTGTTCGGGGGTTAGGGACGCCAGAATTACTGCATGCAACTTGAATCAGAACCTCGCGTGTCTCTGGTTTACGTCAAGTGCCCAGGCCCACCGACGAGAGTTTATTTAATTTCTTTTATTCCTGCACTTGTGTCTTTTTCGAATCGGCGAAGAACGCTAGGAAGCGACAATTCGACGCACACAAACGCAGCTTTGATGTTTGCCTTTCTTCATTCAATTGCGGTGCTCCGATCAAAAAGAGTTTAAGTAGTTGGTGAGCGCTCGGCTGTTGAATGAGCAGCGAGGGGTCAGTCGGGCTTTATGCTTCTGATTTATAAAAGAAAGAAACGTACTGAAGAAACTGGAGTTTGTGAGTGTGGAGAAGAGTCGATACGAGCCGAGAGCGAATACAAATATAAAGTGAGAGTAAACCACACTGCTACTCGTCTGTTAACCTTATGACTGAGGAAATGTGGCCATCATCATCATTAGTATGTGTGTATTGAGAAAGTGTGTCATCTCAAACACTGCTTAATCGAATTTAGACCTCTTGTATTTGGATTTTTTTTTTTGTTCATCATCCAATGTTTATAGAAATTGAAGAGTTAGCAGAGATTGTTATTAGTGTTACTGCCTCAGAGCTCTCGCAGACTGAATTTGGACCTCCGCCTGTTCATGGTGTGTATGCAGTTTCCATGTGTGCCCTGTTGTTGTTGTTGTTTTTCCCCATTTTTTTTTTTTTTTTTTTAAGATGCATAGTTTTAGTGGACTGGCAGATCTAACTTGTTTTTGTGTAATCATGACGATGAATGTGAGAGTACCCTGTGATGGCCTATAGGTGGCTCCTGCCCTGTACAGGTATAATAGTTGTGTAGCAGGAGGACATTGTGGTGCTGCCATACTGTTTATTCTTCAATTAATGTGACTGTAGAAATTTTAAATTAAAGGATAACTGGAAAGTCTTTCTCACCAACATCAATATTATATCTAGACATACATAATTTTATATGTGTATATTTTTAAATGTGGCCTAATATTCTGAAACTTTTTAATATTACAATATTAAGGTGTTTAAATTAAGCACGTGGAGTTTACAAATTCCGCTGATAGCAGAGGAAGATCATCGTCATGCCTGAGAGACAAGACTACCCCGATGGGCCACCTCAGATTAGGACCCAATTGCTGTTGTGCAGTGGGCGACGCCTCAGCACCACACCAGTTCCAATCCCCAACAGGCCTGACTGACCCCATTGGCTCTGCGGCGGTTTCGACTCTTCCAGGGATGAGACTCCAGAGGGCTTTCCTGCATCCCCTTCATAATGCGAGCAGCTGCCGTGGAGAGCAGAAAGGAGTCCTGTCTGCCATTTTGGAGCTGTGTGAGGTTTTTATGGTGGCTGCTGTGCCAGTCCTGCCACCAACCCACAGGTATTCCCTGCAGGGCCGGATGCAGTTTAACGTAATACCAAGGACAGTTTTCCGGAGGGTGGGACTGGACTGCGTGTCAGCCGTGGGGTTTGCTAATTGGGACCCTGAGCTGTTTTGCTATGTGTGTGTGTGTGTGTGGTGATGCACTGTACCAACGCATGCTCCCCAACCTGACCTGACCTGAATATTAGGTAGACAGCATGTACATCTACAGTAATCCTTCGCTATATCGCGCTTCGACTTTCGCGGCTTCACTCTATCGCGGATTTTAAATGTAAGCATATCTAAATATATATCACGGATTTTTCGCTGGTTTGCGGATTTCTGCGGACAATGTGTCTTTTAATTTATGTTACACGCTTCCTCAGTTTGTTTGCCTAGTTGATTTCATACAAGGGACGCTATTGGCGAATGGCTTAAAAGCTACCCAATCAGATCATGTATTACTAAAACTCCACAATGCTATAAGATATGCTTCCCGTGCGGTGTTCGATTGTTTGCTTGTCTCTGCCTCTCTCTCGCCCTCTCTGACATTCTCTGCGCCTGACGGAGGGGTTGTGAGCAGAGGTGCTGTTTGCACAGAGGCTGTTTGCTTAAAAGATACTGACGCTCCTCTAAAAAATTCCGCTTTATTGCGGTGCTCGGCATATTTAAAAGCACACGTATTGATTTTTTGATTGTTGCTTTAATCTCGCTCTCTCTCTCTGACGTTCTCTGCGTCTGACGGAGGAGATGTGAGCAGAGGGGCTGTTTGCACAGAAGCTGTTTGCTTAGAAGCTACTGACGCTCCTCTGAAAAATGCCGCTTTATTTATTGCGGTGCTTCGGCAAACTTAAAAGGACACATATCGATTTTTTGATTGTTTGCTTTTCTTTGCGAGCGCTCGCGCTCTCTCAAATTCTCTTCTCCTGATGCAGACACTCCTTTTGAAGTAAAGATATGTTTGCATTCTTTTAATTGTGAGAAAGAACTGTCATCTCTGTCTTGTCATGGACCACAGTTTAAACTTTTGACTAAAGGGTGTTATTTCATGTCTAGAGGGCTCTAATAATGTTAACAGTGTGGGAGAGTTTATAAGGGCTTAAAATATATAAAAATAACCATACAAACATATGGTTTCTACTTCGCGGATTTTCATCTATCGCGGGGGGTTCTGGAACGCAACCCCCGCGATCGAAGAGGGATTACTGTATTTGCATTGCTTGGACAAACAATTATGCAAATGTATTCATTTTTACCCCATTTCAACTATATAAATTATAGCAAAATCCCCAAATTAGCAACTTCAAGACTATTCCATTTTTGTTGCTAAAACACAAACCAGCAAAGTATGTGAATGATAACTAGAGAAGTTAATAGAGATTTATGGCTAGTGTTAACTTCTCACAGTTTCAGCAGGCTGAATTTTGAACCCCAGCCGGTCTATGCAGTTTCCAATAGTTGGTTCCTACCCTGTACAGGTACTCTGGTTTTTCTTCCCATATCCAATTACATCTGTTTGGGTTTGTTTTCTACTGGACCATGGTGATGAAGTGGAAGTTAAATCCCATTTGGTGGTTGCTGTTTGTAGCTTTATCATGATGAGCCCAACCAGGCATTTTGGGTCACCCCCATATACCACTAGGAACTCTCGGGTGGCATTCCTCTTCTTGGTATGGTTCTCTTTGCTTTAATTACAATTCACATGGAGGTCAGTTCAATACAATGCAATTTATTTTTGTATCGCCCAAAAGTGATACAATGGGCTTTAACAGACACTGCCTCTTGACAGCCCCCCAGCCTTGACTCTCTAAGAAGACAAGGAAAAACTCCCAAAAAAACCCTTGTATGGAAAAAATGGAAGAAACCTTGGGAAACGCTGGGAGGGTGGTGCAGTGGGTAGCGCTGCTGCCTCGCAGTTAGGAGACCCGGGTTCGCTTCCTGGGTCCTCCCTGCGTGGAGTTTGCATGTTCTCCCCGTGTCTGTGTGGGTTTCCTCCCACAGTCCAAAGATATGCAGGTTAGGTGCACTGGCGATCCTAAATCGTCCCAAGTGTGTGTACTTGGTGTGTGGCTGGTGCCCTGCCTGGGGTTTGTTTCCTGCCTTGCGCCCTGTGTTGGCTGGGATTGGCTCCAGCAGACACCCATGACCCTGTAGTTAAGATATAGCAGGATGGATAATGGATGGATCTGCTGGGAAATATGTTTTTTGCAAGCAACAACTTTTCATTTCCGATCTATCAATTCTGTAGTAAGCAGATGTAAGGCTTGGTCATCCCATTTGAGCACAGGTCTGTTGTTTAATAGTTTTGTAGCTTTGCTACATCAGATTCAACTCCACCTTTACATTTTCTGTAAGGGGTGGCAGTTTGTAAGAAGTACTTGCATGAAGACAACTTTCTTGTACTGTATATCTCCAGTCAAGTTTGATGGTTACTTTCTGAATCTTTCAGCTGGCAGTTTATAAAGGGAGCATGTCTTTCAGTAAGCAATATGTGACAGCATCTGTAATTTCTGCGTCATCTTGATGTTTTCTCATACAGCGTACCACTCGCAGACACACCGGTATAATTGTCTGGTTTGGCTGGGCCAGGCTTTTGTCTACCGTTAGTTTCACTTATATTTACGTTTGCATATTTACAATGCATTCATTGTAAAGTTCTGTGTGTTTTCTGTGATGCTGATAATGAATTCTTGTGTTTCCTCCAAAATGTATCTACTTCCGTGTAGCACGTTTTTGTACAATACCACAGACCCATCGATTGATGTTCGATCGTTTTTTTTCCTTCTTTGGTCAAATCCAAAGTAAAGTCAAATGACAGATTCAGATTTTTTTTTTCGTTACCAAGTCACCAACTTCTCCCTCCTCCGTTGTACTCCTGTTGGAAGAATGAACAACAGATTGGTTTATTCTGTTACCCCCAAAAGCACACACTCCACTAGTCTACTAGTTCAAAACCAATGACAATGGGACCAATTGAGAAGACATCTGATTGGTCAGAGTTCCTGTGTGTTCCACACGTCCATAGCTGAGGATCAGTAGACTGTAAGCAAAGCCCCCTGTAAGTGGGTGCAGCGACTGGAGGCACAATGTGAATACTACTGGTAGAAAATCGCGGCCTTCTGCATTTTAGTAATCGCATGGGTTCAGATCGCAATTTTGGTTTTAATTCAATTAATTTTGCAGCACTACTTGACAACCTTTAAGGTGTATCTAGATGAGATATTGACACAGCTTAGCTACTGGCTAAACAAACAAGCACGGTGGACTGAATAGTCTCCTCTCATCTGTCATGTTTCTTATGTTCTTATATATGTTTTACACAACAGGGCGGTCAGATTGAATATTGCTATTTGAATACAATTCAGATTTATTTTAAAAAGATCTTATTCAAAGGCAAAGCTGACATTTAGTTGTAAAAGAATGGTTGTTTGATTGACCCGTACTAATTTGGGCACTGAGCTGCTCCTGGCACTTTATGGAACGCTGCAGTAAGTATTTTGGCAGATCTGTTTTTTGCACTTCACTTCTACAAGGGACTCTGCTCTGTTGGGCCCTTAACCTGCAATTGCTGAGCGCTTTGAGTAGTGAGAATAGCGCTGTATGAATGCAAATAATTAATCATCCTTTTTACAATTTTGAATTGTCAGCTTGTTATCTGCATTACTAAAGCTTGCAGCCAGGGCCATTCACAACATAATTTGGGACAGTTCTTTTTTTTTTTTTTCCCCCTCTTCTGGGTTTACATCTGATAATATGGAAGAGAAAAATGTATATATTAGCATAAATAGCCATAAAAGTAATTGACAGCTTCTGAAACATTAGATTTAGCATAAAATAGAATGTCAAGCAAATAGTTAAATAAAAAAAATCAGTCATATTGCATTATTTTGTAAGCTTGAAGCAGAATTACTAGTGTGTGAAAGGAAAGACAGAACAGGAAAAGGATGACGCACAGAAACTGCCGAGGACAACAGAAGGAGGGGTGTGTGCACCTGTGTTCAGCAAGTTAGGAAGCTAAGAAACGAGATCAGTGAAAAATGGCCTTGGTAGGCATGCAGGAGGCCAGCTAGATTGGTGAATCGGCAGAAAAACAGCGAAGGGTGTTGCTACAAAAGAGGTCAGGATGATGTAATGCATGAAAGTAAAATTAGTATATTCAGGCACTAGCATAAATAAATCTAGAAGAATATATTAGAAACTAGCAGACCTCGTGCTGCAGTCGCTGTAGTTGGAATAATTATGTATCAACATGCGACTTATAGAGCTTCTTTATATACAACATTTTTGGTTTGTTCTCCTGGTGCCAAAATATATAAATTTTCTCTATGACTAATTTGTGAACATGCTACATAAAAAATAGAAATGTGAAAAACAGCAACACCTCCGGGAACAACAATAAATGAGATAAAGTAAAAGTCTACCAAACACTAAATGAGATAAAGTAAAAGAGGGGAACACCGCCGGGAAGAACGGTAAAAAACAACAGTAAATGACATAAAGTAAAAGTCTACTAAACACTAAAATACAAAAACGAAATAGAAAGTAACAGTAAACCGCAATACCGCCGGAAACACTGGCACACCGCGTCTACTAGAAACACTATAGAGAAACACTAAAGGAAAAAATACTATTCAGTAAGTACTGCGTCTAGTAAACAGTAAATCAGTAAAGGAGAGAGAGGACCAAACACTAAGGAAAAAGAACGGCAAGACCGTGTGAGGTGCGGAGCTCAGCTCGGAGCGAAATGAAGTGAATGAAATGACGTGAATGGGAGGGGAGATGATCACGTGACTCCCCCACCCGCCTTAACTCTCCATCCCTCCACAAACACAGTCTCTCGGATCCCAACTCTCCTTTATATGTATAGATTAACTTTAGCACAGAAATTAAGGCAAGTCAAGCAAATGATTAAATAAAGGCATATGCCATATTTCTTTTTAATTAAAGCTTAGCTTTGGGCATCAAATAAACCGGCTTAAAAGTCAGAGAAAGAGGAAGTGACGAGAGGAAGCCCATAAATGGAAGAGAGAGGACGTGGCCAGTGAAAGAAATAAGCAAAAATAGAAACTAAAAATGGACAATAGACAGTGAAATAACAGAGGCCAGCTGCAGGGAAAGTCAGGAGATAATGACGGTTCCCATGAGAACCCGAGGTATTGGCCGGACAGGTGCAGAGGGGAGTCAGAGAAAACCAGCAAATGAGCTAATTGAGCGAGGATGGAGTGATAAGAAATTACTATATAAGTTTCAAATTCTGAACTGTTTGGGGCTCAATCTCGTTTGGCCGAATTGGGTTGAGTCCGTGTTGTTGTTTTATTGCAATAAAGCTTTAAAACTTTGTTTGCCTATCCTGAGTCCTAATAGCCTTCATTTTCAGGTAAAAAGCCTCTTGGTGCCAATTTTTCACCACGACAATAACAAGCTAAGCGCCCCCCAGCAAAGCCGTTTAAATGACCCAATAGTCCAGTTTAAAAAGCAAGAGCCAGAGAAGCCATTGTGTAAAGGTGATGTGCTTTTGGTTTTTCACTATCAGAGTATTTAATTTTACCACATGTTACCTGCGGTGTGTAAATTGTTCAATTTAAGTAATATTCTTTCTTGTGTAGAAGGAAAGCCTAACTGCTATCCAGTACCATACAGTATATTATTGTTGAGTTTACTTGTGCACTGCACACAAACAGACAATGAGTGTTAAGGAGTACTGTACTTTATGAAGAAATCCTTGGTGGGCTGTAACATAGGTGATTACTACGGTTTATTTGATATTTGGTTAAGCTGTTTGAGGCGTGGACTTTGGATGTACTGAGAATGCATTATTCTTATTCCCATAGAAGATAATACGGTATAATGGAGGCTTCCTCCATCTGACTGACTGCTAACAGATGTTTTCTGGAACAGCTTATATTGGGATAACGCAGGATTAGCTGTACTTTGTTTCCACTAAGTTGTAACTAAAATTCAATTATTGTATTTTACGTTAAACAAATATGTTAAAATTTGCTAACTTTCTTATCAGCACTGTAGCAGTGCTACCATTAGTCAGAACTGCATCTCCCAGCAGTCCTTTCAGGGGCTGTTGGGGGTCAAAGGTGGCCAGAGGGGTTTGAAAGGAGGGCAGGGGTCGAAGGGAGAAAGAAGTTTGTTTTGTTTGTTTGGTGCTTGTATCTATCTGTTGAATTGCCTACCGTTTTTCTGCCATACATTTTCGTGTCCTGGATTGTATTGTTTGTTGGAGTCTGGAATCATTTGTCTACCTGTCTACTGTTACTGAGGACGGTGTCTATACCTGGAAGAAGGAGCGCTCCTGAACCATTCATCTGTCATCATACTTCAACAATTACCGGTAGGACTGTGTTTTTCCATTTCCCTCTCTTCATGCAAATCGCTGGACTTAACTTCACCGCTGCTCATTTCATCCATGGACTTTACTGCGTGTTTGTCGTGTTTATCTGTTAAATGTAATATCGCCGAAGGGAGCAGGGGTGGTATTATTGTTTTCATTTAGTTTAATTCCATTATACTTTTTTATCGTTTAAATTCCCAGCGTGTTTCTTTGTTGTCTCTGTAGTGTGTGTGTGTCGTGCCAAGGCTGGGGTTGTCCCTGGTAATCCTCGAGTAAAATAAATCACCGTCACTCCCGACGGTGTGAATCTTTTTGTGCTCATCTCGGCCACCATAAAAAAACCTTCCACTGGTTTCCGTTCCATCTGAACCCGTGTGGTGCTGAGGTGCCATCCATTGCATGGCTGCTCTCGGGTCCTAATCTGGGGACTTGCGTTGGTTTGTCATGTGGTGGGTGCGGCAATGCACTGTATCAGTGCCTGCTCCTAACCTCCTCCTCCTCCTCCTCCAGTAATGAAGGATGTCCGAGGAGCTCAAGTCAGGTCGGTGAGCTGTTTACTTCTGCAAAGGTGATGTCCAGCATTCAACAAAACAAAGCACATTTAAAATTGACTAGTCTATAAAAGGTATTAAGCAGTTACTATGTAAACGTCTTTGTCTAATGTATCACCAAAAATGTAGGGTGACCCTCATAATCCACACATCAGCGAAGGCTAGCAAACCCCTTATTTCAGCCACTTGTCTTCTCCTGTGGTAGACCGTTAAAGTTAAGCTCCACTTTCATGTCCGCCTTCTTGATTTGTCCTGAGGCCATACACAGTTAGAAATTCCTTAGCATAACTGCTCACACAATTCTAGGACCCTAACAACACTGTGCGTTTTAATCCAAGTAATGAAAACTGCTGACCTACACAGCTGTGGGAGATGGTCGTCTTCTTCCAGTCTGAACCCTCAATCCACTCCCAAGTTTGTTTTTACATCTGATGATTTTACAAGAAGAGTGATGACTTACTGTTTTACTGTCTTAACTGAAAGTCAGCCAGTCATTACCCAACCCGCTATATCCTAACTACAGGGTCATGGGGGTCTGCTGGAGCCAATCCCAGCCAACGCAGGGCACAAGGCAGGAGCAAATCCTGGGCAGGGCGCCAGCAAACACACATTTTTGACAATTTTAGGATCGCCAATGCACCTAACCTGCATGTCTTTGGACTGTGGGAGGAAACCCACGCAGGGAGGACCCGGGAAGCGACCCCAGGTCTCCTTACTGCGAGGCAGCAGCGCTAACACTGCGCCACCATGTCGGCCCTTAAGTGAAAGGATGTTGTAAAATTCAATGCAAATGTTTTTCGATTTGATGAATCCTGTTCTTTCCACAGAGAGAAAGCTAGCTGTGATTTACTGTAACACCTAGATGGATGTGGAAAATGAAGAATATGGCACCAATATTATGGAGAAAAAGGAATGTAAACGTTAAGGAGGAGGAGAACAGAGTCTGGGCATTAAGGATGAAGACTATGAACTGGGATCAGTGAGCATTAAAGACCGGAAAATTCTATTTAACAACAGCCAAGTGAAAGATATAAAAGCAACAGTCTCCATGTCAGTACTTTGTGGAACCACCTCTTTCTTTAATTACATACAGCACTGAGTCTTTTGGGATTCTTCTCTACCAACTTTGCACATCTAGACTGTGTAATGTTTGCCCACTCATCTTTACAGAACTCTTCAAGCTCAGTCAGACTTGACTGTGATGGTTGGTGGACTGCAATCTCCAAGTCGGGTCACAGATTTTCAATCCGGTTTAAGCCTGAGCTCTTATGAGGCCACACAAGGACATTCACCTTTTTCTCCTTCAGCCACTGTGTGGTCAACTTTGCTGTGTGTTTCAGGTCGTTATCATGTTGGGAGGTGAACCTTCTTTCCACTGACAACTTTCCAGCAGGTTTTCCTCAAGAATTTGACAACATTTCTACCCAGCCATGTTTCCTTCTATCTTGACAAGTTCCCCAGTCCCTGCTGAAAATAAACACAGGATGTTACGACCTCCATGCTTTATTGTAGGTATGGCGTATTCTTTGCATGTAAGCTGTATTGGCTTTCTGTCAGATGTATTGTTTGACATTGAGGCCAGATATCTCAATTTTGGTCTCATTTGACCATAACATTTTTCCATTTTGCTGTTTCAAGCTGTATTTTGGCAAAGCTCAAATGAGACCTAATGAGGCCTTTCTTGAGGAGTGTCTGTTTACTTGCCACCCTCCCATAGAGGCCATATTTGTGGAGTATTTGTGATATTGTGGTCACATGCACACAATGACCACTCTTTGTGAAAAATACCTGGTACTGACTCAAAGTTGCCATTAGGCCTCTTTGTGGCCGCTCTGACCCATTTCCTCCCTGCTCTTCCATCCAGTTTGGTGGGATTCCACAAAACTACTTTAATCTATTCCCAATTATAAACAGAGCTTGTTAGATAAATATATAACGTGAAAAGACACTATATGACAGTGTCACACACGTGCGTTTAGGAGGCAGCTAAAGGGCCTGGGGAACTGTAATACTACACCAGACCAGGGGGTGGCAGAGCGTGCTGACTGTGTCTCTCAGTCTCATGCAGACCATTCTCGGGAAATTTCACCCGACTCCGGCGCCTCTGATGATGTCACTTCCAGTTACGGACTAGATGACATCATTTCCTTCCCCAGCCCTTAAAACTGCCATCTTACCTCCAAACACTCAGTTCTGTTTTGGACTCTGTCTTGTGAGCATCTCTGTTCAATTATTACAAAAACTTATGCAGCTGGGAAATAATATACGGGTGGTTGCCCCAAACCTTTATGATGTCTGAAGTCTCATCTTTATTACAATAGATTGATATTTACTTGTCCCCAGGTAGATATCTGGCTTTTTACAAAAGCTCTTTTTTAATAAATAAGTTATGTCTCTAAATCAGGGGTGTTGAACTCCAGGCCTGCAGGTTTTCATTCTAACCCTTTTCCTAATCAGCGAGCAGTTTTCACTGCTAATTCACTCCTTAATTTTAATAGCCCTGTTTTGGAGGATTCAGTCCTCCTCAATTGATTTCTTTCTTCATTAAATGACAGCCAAAACGAGCTAACAGATGACCAGCTAAACTGGGATTTCAACCTCCAACCAGCCTCTTCATGAGAAGCCAATTCCTGCTGTTAATTAAACCTGTTATTTAATTCCATGGCTTGTTGCTGCTCTCATTCTGCCACAGCACACATTTCCAAAACTGTTGATTTTTCTGTCTTTTCTGAGAACACCGTCAGAATGTTTTGGTGTCCTGAGAGAACAACCTTACTGAGACCTTCACCTCTCTTTAATTTCAGATATTGTGTGATGGGCTCGTTTTGTGTCTCATTATTGTTTGCCTGCTAGTTAAGGAAAATCGAGACAACTAAGGGGCCCAAGTCTAGTTAATTAAAACAAAGGCAAAAGGAATTAATTAGCAGCCAAAACTGGTCACTAATGAGAAAGATGGTCAGAATGAAAACCTGCAGCCACTGCGGCCCACCAGGACTGGAGTTCGACACCCGTGATCTAAATAAAAAATGTGTAACCTTCATGTGACGTTATCTCTTGGAGGAACCACTTTGGCACCATTATTTTTAAGTGTGGGGCTACAGTTAACGTGTTTTACTTAATGTGGAAACTAATATGAAAATAAGTGAAAAATTGTTTGTTTTTTTTAAAATGTAAATTTAAAAACAATGGGGTGGCGTACTTCCATGATCCCTTTGTAGGCCTAAGAAAAAGTCATTTTCTTTCATAATTGGTAAGAAATTCTACTTGTACGTGCTTCTAAATGCTGATTTGATTGTTTGTGGGACAAGAAAAAGACCTTATTTATTAGCATAAACCTACAGGGTGGTGCAGATCTAAGTATGTAATTATGAAAAGGTGAACACATCGCACCCACTGCTCGACTGACAACCATTTTGGAATGCAGGCCAGGTGGTGCCATCTATCAGCAACAAAAAGATTTTTTTATGAATTCTCTAAGTAATAAACTTAAGTTATAGGGTAATGAAAATTGCATAATTAGATCTGGACCACCCTATATTTAAAGCTTCATAACCTAACCTGTAGGGGGCATCATATTTTCATGATCAATTGTGAAAATTCAATTTCCTCAAGCATTTAATAAATTCCACTTCTGTGTTTTCTGATCGGTTATCTGTTTCACTTTGGAGTTAAGATAAAATGTGTAAAGAAAAAAAGAAAACTCCTTTAAATTTTAAAAATCCCAATCTAAGGGGGAGTGAGTGTTTATATTTTTACTAGCCGAAGCCCGCCGTAGCATACGGCAGTGTAAGAATAGGAACGGAAAACGGTGAGAAAGGAATTCAGTATAACAAAGGTTTAGGAAACCACCGTCGCAGTATAACGAATATAAGAAGGAGCGAAACCAATGCCAATGGTCGAAAGAGTACCGTCCTGTAGCAGGCTACGGAAAACATAGACATATATAGACAGACGCCGGATTCACTGTGTTGCCCAGTCGACACGATACGTCAGCGCGTCCGCCCTATTGCGAGTGGCAAAAGTGCCATTTAAACTACTACAGGTAGACAAGGAAACCGGGTTTTCTGATGAAAACACAATCACGTTTAAAACAGTATCGTTTACATACAACAGATTTTGGCGAATCGTTTACATGCAAGTATTTATATCCATTTATACACTAAATGCGTGCGTATCTCATGGTCTTAGAGTTGGCGAGCGTGGCTCTCTGTCTTGCGTACCCTTGGTGAATTATATACTCAGCAAAAAAAGAAACGTTCCTTTTTCCAGGACTGTGTATTTCAACAATAATGTTTTAAAAATCCAAATAACTTTACAGATCTTCATTGTAAAGGGTTTAAACAATGTTTTCCATGCATGTTCAATTAACCATAATCAATTAATTAACATGCACCAGTGGAATGGTCGTTAAGACCTTAACAGCTTACAGAAAGTAGGCATTTAAGGTCACAGTTCTAAAAACGCAGGACACTAAAGAGACTTGTCTACCGACTGTGACAAACACCCAAAGAAAGATGCCCAGGGTCCCTGCTCATCTGCGTGAACGTGCATTAGGCATGCTGCAGGGAGGCATGAGGACTGCTGATGTGGCTAGGGCAATAAATTGCCATGTCCGCACTGTGAGACGCCTAATTAGGGCTCATTTATACTTCACGCGACGCGACGCATGCTGCAGCGGACGCTCCTGCTACGCAAGCGTTGAAGTGTTTATACTTGCGCGCGTACTTTACGTAAATCTGGAGGAGTCCACCAGGTGGCAGTGCGAGATATTATCACGGTGAGAACATGTTTGGCTTCTCTGTGTTGTGAATTGCCTAAAACACCTATTAAATTCCGATAACACCTTACCGCAATATCTGTGAAAAGGATGTTTATTGATTAAATCCATCAATCCAGGGATGTGTCCATTCCAAAAAGCATTGGGCACGACTGAGAAACAATCCCTGGACGAAGTCTCCGCTCATCGCAAGGTGAATACAAGCACACATACACTAGCGTTATTTTAGCGGCACCAAATCCCCAAATCTGCTTATCTTTGGAAGGAAACCGGAGCACAGTGTGGAATACAAGCAGGGAATACCAGCAACGTAACTCCCTGCGAGACAGCAGTGCTATTGCTCCGCCACCGTGTCACCCCCATGTGTGTAATTATTAACAGTATTCATTATTTAAATGAAATTATATGTAAAATGTAACATACACACTTCAATGCATTTCATCATGAAAGTGATATCAAGTATGAATCTAAAGATTCTAAATGTGCAGAGTTGGAATATCATACATTTAATTTGTTCTGTTTGGCGATCTATTGCTGCTTCCGCAGCTGTCAGGTCCAAGAAGCTCGTAGCGATTAAAAACTGGGATGACGTTTACGATGGTCTGCTTTAATGATAAAGTAAACTACGAGGTTAAAGTGGACAATTCGAGATTAAAGCCGAAATTTCCACTTTAATCACAAAATACACGTTTTCACCGTGTCCTTTATTTTTTTCTCAGTGGTTCAAATATAACGCTTTACATTATGTTGCTGTTGTGAAGTTGCAAAAATAAAAAAATTTAAAAAGACGACACAAAAGATGGTATGTGAGACTTTTAAAATGTATCGTGTCATTACATTCGGGAACTATCTACATGTGACAGAAAGCCTCTATGCCGATCCTACGGGATGGATGCTTCGATGTGGTGAAGCAAAATGCTGACATACAAATGCATTCGTGGTGCTTTTATATTCAAGCGTCTCATATTCCCGATCGTAATGACACGATACATTTTAAAAGTGTCAGTGCCGTCTATTTTTTTGCAACTTCATATCGGCAACATAATGTATAGCGCTGTATTTGAGCCACTGAGAAAAAAATAAATGACACAGTGAAAACGTGTATTTTGTGATTAAAGTGGAAATTTCGGCTTTAATCTCGAAATGTCCACTTTAACCTCGTAGTTTACTTTATTATTAAAGCAGACCATCGTAAACGTCATCCCAGTTTTAATCGCTACGAGCTTCTTGGACCTGACAGCAGGTAAAGTAAAAAAATAAAAAATAGACGGCACAAAAGATGGTATGTGAGACTTTTAAAATGTATCGTGTCATTACGATCGGGAATATGCGACGCTTGAATATAAAAGCACCCCAAATGCATTTGTATGTCGGCATTTTGCTTCAACACTTTGAACCATTCATCAAACAGCAAAGCGCGCACATCGATCCCCGAAGGATCTCCATAGAGGCTTGCTGTCACATGTAGATAGTAAACGGAGACTCTGGCGTCACGTTCCGACTTTTAGCACACTGCGCCCCCCGACTTTTTGCTGGTACTGCATCTCGCGCACGCGTCGCGTTAATTTCTGAGGACCTGCTCAGAGGACGCGTGAAATGAACGCTGGGAACGCGTGGCAGCCATGATGCGGGCGCGTACGCGTTCTGAGCGTGAAGTATAAATGAGCCCTAAGACAGCGCTACAGGGAGACAGGAAGGACAGCTGATCATCCTCGCAGTGGAAGACCACGTGTAACAACACCTGCACAGGATCGGTACATCCGAATATCACACCATGCGTGACAGGTACAGGATGGCCACAACTGCCCGAGTCACACCAGGAACACACAATCCCTCCATCAGTGCTCAGACTGTCCGCAATAGGCTGAGAGAGGATGGACTGAGGGCTTGTAGGCCTGTTGTAAGGCAGGTCCTTACCAGACATCACCAGCAACAACGCCACCTATGGGCACAAACCCACCTTCGCTGGACCAGACAGGAGTGGCAAAAAGTGCTCTTCACTGATGAGTCACGGTTTTGTCTCACCAGGGGTGATGGACGGATTCATGTTTATCGTCGAAGGAATTGAGCACGTCTGGGACCTGTTGGATCGCAGGGTGAGGGCTAGGGCCATTCCCCCCCAGAAATGTCCAGAAACTTGCCGGTGCCTTGGTGGAAGAGTGGGGTAACATCTCACAGCAAGAACGGACAAATCTGGTCCAGTCCATGAGGAGGAGATGCACTGCAGTACTTCAAGCAGCTGGTGGCCACACCAGATACTGACTGGTACTTTTGATTTTGAGCCTCCCTTCATTCAGGGACACATTGTGAAACATTTTGAGTTTATGTCTTATGGTGTTGACTCTTTTAGTGTTCATACAAATATTTACACATTAAGTTTACTGAAAGGAAAAACAGTTGAAAGTCAGAGGACGTTTCTTTTTTTTGCTGAGTATATATATATATATATATATAATATATAGAGAGAGAGATACATAGATGACCATTTTTTTACATTTGTATGCTTTTTAAATATTGGTATGATTTATTGGAGAACAACAGTCAAACATTAATCCAATTTAAAGGTAAAAACCTGATTTTGGAGTGGGGTAGAGCAGATTCCCACAATTTCTCTTTTGCTTGGGAAATGCTACTGCTGCTTCATTTGATCAACAATTTCTCCTTTTATCTTTTAAAAGCAAGATCTGTTGAAGTACATATGAAAAGCACAGTGTACAAAAATTAACAAATACATACAAAAAACCTTGACTTTTTATGAATTCTTCACTTTTGGCTTTACTTTTTTGGCCAGATCAGTATATGAACAACAATACAGATTTCCATATCAGATTGGTCAAGGCCTGGGTTAACAACGGCCGCTACCAGTTAGACGGCGGCAGCGCTGTGTCCGGAGGAGGAAGGTAAAGAGAGTGGAAGTGAGGTTAAGAACTTTAAATGTGAGTAGTATGGCTGGTAAAGGGAAAGAGTTAGCTGATATGATGGAGAGAAGGAAGGCTGATATTGTAGCAAAGGACTACTGTATCTTTGAGGAGTTCAGGACTTGGAGTGTTCAGTCCAGAGTGTCATTCAGGACACTGGTAAATGATGCAGAGAATTCCACGCAGCAGCTCAGAATGAAATTGACTTATTTATTTGAAAATATGCACGTGTATTTGAATAGCTATATATGTGTGTGTGGTCTTCAATAAAAAGAATATATAAAGCATATTGGTAAATTACACAAAAGTCCACTAGATGGCAGAATTATTCAAATTTAGCACTAGCTTATCAGCAGTATGAAATCCAAATCCACAAAGTTCATCAGTAAACAGTATTAACAAACTTATAGTAATGTACATTGATGTAATACCATAAACTATTATTAAATAATATTGCTGCATGTAAATAATACTAAGGCACATTCCCAACATATACAGAAAAATGTTAAACAGTACACTTTAAACAACGTTGCATCTTAACGTATAACATACACTACGAGTCAAGCGCAAATGAACCCACCTCTGGTCATTAACGCACACCTCTTACTGACTCATAGTTATTCCAAACACATGTTTCTCTATGTGGAAATGACTGCTGTAGAGCGCGTGCATCTCTTTTGTTTTTTAAACATCCCATAATATGTGCTCTTGTGCATGCTGGGAGGGGCTCTTTGAAATGTGAGCCATGTCTCTTAATTATTGCTGTCTCTCTAAAAGATATATTGAGCTTGAAAGAGACCAGACAGAAGGGGGAGTAAGGCCAGGTGGATCAGAGGTAGATTCAAATTGTTCTATCACGGTGTGGATAGGAGGAGAAATGGAGTAGGAGTTATTCTGAAGGAACAGTATGTCAAGAGTGTTTTGGAGGTGAAAAGAGTGTCAGATATAGTAATGATTATGAAGCTGGAAATTGGAGGTGTGATGATGAATGTTGTTAGTGCATATGCACCGCAAGTTGGGTGTGCAATGGGGGAGAAAGAAGATTTTTGGACTGAGTTGGATGAAGTGATGAACAGTGTACCCAAGGGACAGAAAGTCGTGATTGGAGTGGATTTCAATGGGCATGTTGGTGAAGGGAACAGTGGAGACGAGGAGGTGATGGGTAGGTATGGTGTCAAGGAGAGGAATGAAGAAGGTCAGAGGATAGTGGATTTTGCCAAAAGGATGGACATGGCTGTGGTGAATATGTATTTTAAGAAGAGGGAGGAACATAGGGTGATGTACATGAGTGGAGGAAGATGCACACAAGTAGATTACATCCTATGCAGAAGAGTTGATCTGAAGGAGACTGAAGATTTCAAAATGGTGGCAGGGGAAAGTGTAGTTAAGCAGTATAGGATGGTGGTCTGTAGGATGACATTGGAGATCAAGAAGAGGAAGAGAGTGAGGACAGAGCCAAGGATCAAATGGTGGAATTTGAAAAAGGAAGACTGCAAGGTTGAGTTTAGGGAGGAGGTGAGGCAGGCACTGGGTGGCAGTGAAGAGTTACCAGACAGCTGGGAAACTACAGCAGATGTAGTAAGGGTGACAGCAAGAAGTGTGCTTGGCGTGACATCTGGAAGGAGGAAGGAGGAAAAGGAAACCAGGTGGTGGAATGAGGAAATACAGGAGAGTATACAGAGGAAGAGGATGGCAACGAAGAAGTGGGATAGTCAGAGAGATGAAGAAACTAGACAAGAGTACAAGGAGATAAGGTGCAAGGTGAAGAGAGAGGTGACGAAGGCTAAAGGAAAGGTGTATGATGAGTTGTATGAGAGGTTGGACTCTAAGGAGGGAGAAAAGGACCGATGGGCTAGACTGGGGGGGGGCGAGCTGGGTATGATGTGCAGCAGGTTAGGGTGATAAAGGATAAAGATGGAAACATACAAGTGAGGAGAGTGTGTTGAGCAGATGGAAAGAGTACTTTGAGAGGCTGATGAATGAAGAGAACGAGAGAAAGAAGAGGTTGGATGATATGATGTGATATTTAAGAATAAGGGGGATGTGCAGGACTGTAATAACTACAGGGGGATAAAATTGATGAGCCACAGCATGAAGTTATGGGAAAGAGTAGTGGAAGCTAGGTTAAGATGTGAGGTGATGATTTGTGAGCAGCAGGATGGTTTCATGCCAAGAAAGAGCACCACAGATGTGATGTTTGCTCTGAGGGTGTTGATGGAAAAGTTTAGAGAAGGCCAGAAGAAGTTGCATTGCGTCTTTGTGGACCTGGAGAAAGTATATGACAGGGTGCCTCGAGAGGAGCTGTGGTATTGTATGAGGAAGTTGGGAGTTACAGAGAAGTATGTAAGAGTTGTATAGGATATGTACGAGGGAAGTGTGACAGTGGTGAGGTCTGCGGTAGGGTAGGAGTGACAGATGCATTCAAGGTGGAGGTGGGATTACATCAGGGATCGGCTCTGAGCCCTTTTTTATTTGCAATGGTGATGGACAGGTTGGCAGATGAGATTAGACAGGAGTCCTCATGGACTATGATGTTTGCTGATGACATTGTGAACTGTAGTGATAGTAGGGAGCAGGTTGAGGAGACCCTGGAGAGGTGGAGATATGCTCTAGAGAGGAGAGGAATGAAGGTCAGTAGGAACAAGACAGAATACATGTGTGTAAATGAAGGGAGGTCAGTGGAATGGTGAGGATGCTGGAAGTAGATTTGGAAAAGGTGGATGAGTTTAAATACTTGGGATCAACAATGCAGAGTAATGGGGAATGTGGAAGAAAAGTGAAGGAGAGAGTGCAGGCAGGGTGGAATGGGTGGAGAAGAGTGTCAGGAGTAATTTGTGACAGACGGGTATCAGCAAGAGTGAAAGGTCTACAGGATGGTAGTGAGACCAGCTATGTTATATGGGTTGGAGATGGTGGCACTGACCAGAAAGCGGGAGACAGACTGGAGGTAGCAGAGTTAAAGATGCTAAGATTTGCATTGGGTGTGACGAAGATGGATAGGATTAGAAATGAGGACATTAGAGGGTCATCTCAGGTTGGACGGTTGGGAGACAAAGTCAGAGAGGCAAAATTGCGTTGATTTGGACATGTGCAGAGGAGAGATGCTGGGTATATTGGGAGAAGGATGCTAAGGATGGAGCTGCCAGGGAAGAGGAAGGCCTAAGAGAAGGTTTATGGATGTGGTGAGAGAGGACATGCAGGTGATGAGTGTAATGGAGCAAAAGACAGGAAGAGATGGAAAAAGATGATCCATTGTGGTAACCCCTAACGGGGCAGATGAAAGAATATTATTATTATTATTATTGGCATTTCTTTAGGACAAGAAAATTAATCTATGAAGAATGAAATACTTTATGAAATGATAATGCCATTTACAGAAAGTTGAAAAATGAATGATAATATTATTTTAGGGGAAAAAACAATTGTTTTATTAAAGATGAACCTTTTTAGCACAAGTCTCTCTCTCTCTCTCTCTCTCTCTCTCTCTCATTCATATATATATATATATATATATATATATATATATATATATATATATATATATATATATATACACACGTGGACAAAATTGTTGGTACCCTTCAGTCAATGAAAGAAAAACTCAAAATGGTCACAGAAATAACTTTAATCTGACAAAAGTAATAATAAATAAAAATTCTATGAAATTTAACTAATAAAAGTCAGACATTGCTTTTCAACCATGCTTCAACAGAATTAATAAAAAAAAACTCATGAAACAGGCCTGGACAAAAATGATGGTACCCCTAGAAAAGACTGAAAATAATGTGACCAAAGGGACATGTTAATCCAAGGTGTGTCCACTAATTAGCATCACAGGTGTCTACAATCTTGTAATCAGTCAGTGGACCTATATATAGGGCTCCAGGTAGTCACTGTGTTGTTTGGTGACATGGTGTGTACCACACTCAACATGGACCAGAGGAAGCGAAGGAAAGAGTTGTCTCAGGAGATTAGAAAAAAATTATAGACAAGCATGTCAAAGGTAAAGGCTATAAGACCATCTGAAGCAGCTTGATGTTCCTGTGACTACAGTTGCACATATTATTCAGAAATTTAAGATCCATGGGACTGTAGCCAACCTCCTGGACGTGGCGCAGGAGGAAAATTGATGACAAATCAAAGAGACGGATAATAGAATGGTAACAAAAGAGCCCAGAAAAACTTCTAAAGAGATCCAAGGTGAACTTCAAGCTCAAGGAACATCAGTGTCAGATCGCACCATCCGTCGTTGTTTGAGCCAAAGTGGACTTCATGGGAGACGACCAAGGAGGACACCATTGTTGAAAACAAATCATAAAAAAGCCAGACTGGAATTTGCCAAACTACATGTGGACAAGCCACAAAGATTCTGGGAGAATGTCCTATGGACAGATGAGACAAAAATTGAACTTTTTGCCAAGGCACATCAGCTCTATGTTCACAGATGGAAAAATGAAGCATATCAAGAAAAGAACACTGTCCCTTCTGTGAAACATGGAGGAGGCTCTGTTATGTTCTGGGGCTGCTTTGCTGCATCTGGCACAGGGTGTCTTGAATCTGTGCAGGGTACAATGAAATCTCAAGACTATCAAGGGATTCTAGAGAGAAATGTGCTGGCCAGTGTCAGAAAGCTTGGTCTCAGTCGCAGGTCATGGGTCTTGCAACAGGACAATGACCCAAAACACACAGCTAAAAACACCCAATAATGGCTAAGAGGAAAACATTGGACTATTCTAAAGTGGCCTTCTATGAGCCCTGACCTCAATCCTATTGAGCATCTTTGGAAAGAGCTGAAACATGCCGTCTGGAAAAGGCACCCTTCAAACCTGAGACAACTGGAGCAGTTTGCTCATGAGGAGTGGGCCAAAATACCTGCTGAGAAGTGCAGAAGTCTCATTGACAGTTACAGGAATCGTTTGATTGCAGTGATTGCCTCAAAAGGTTGTGCAACAAAATATTAAGTTAGGGTACCATCATTTTGTCCAGGCCTGTTTCATGAGTTTATTTTTTAAATAATTCTGTTGAAGCATGGTTGAAAATCAATGTCTGACTTTCATTGGTTAAATTTCATAGAATTTTTATTTATTATTACTTTTGTCAGATTAAAGTTATTTCTGTGACCATTGTGAGTTTTTCTTTCATTGACTGAAGGGTACCAACAATTTTGTCCACGTGTGTATATCCATCCATCCATTTTCTAACCCGCTGAATCCGAATACAGGGTCACGGGGGTCTGCTGGAGCCAATCCCAGCCAACACCGGGCACAAGGCAGCAACCAATCCTGGGCAGCGTGCCCACCCACCGCAGGACACACACCCACACACCAAGCACACACTAGGGCCAATTTAGAACCGCCAATCCACCTAACCTGCATGTCTTTGGAGTGCCCGGAGGAAACCGGAGTGCCCGGAGGAAACCCACGCAGACACGGGGAGAACATGCAAACTCCACGCAGGAAGGACCCGGGAAGCGACCCCAAGTCTCCTTACTGCAAGGCAGCAGCGCTAACACTGCGCCACCATGTCGGCCCTTAACTGAAAGGATGTTGTAAAATTCAATGCAAATGTTTTTCGATTTGATAAATCCTGTTCTTTCCACAGATATATATATATATATATATTTTTTTACTTCAAACTTGTTTGGTTCAGTAATGAGACCCCGCACAATTCATAACGGTTGGATTATTAAGCAAGCAGTTAAGCAGGCAGACTAAGCAGAAAAAGACCTGGTGGTGGGCGTGGAGCAAGATGGTCGACCCAAGGTTACAGGAGTACTGTGTGTAGCATCTGTTGTTTCAATACAGTTTGAAATTAATTCATAATTTGAAAATTATTCCGACTTGTTATTGGACTGTTACACTGGCGACGAGGTTGTGGAATCTCCGGATATTGTAAATACCGCGTGAAATGGAGACATAACGAGAACATTTCTGAGTCTGATCGAGAGATGGACGTCTGGCAACAATACATAGAACGTCTGGAATTTTACTTTGAGGCCAATGATGTCTCCGATAGGAAAAGAAGCGCAATGTTTCTAACTGCTGATGGCGGTAAAGTGTACGCCCTATTAAGAGACCTGTGTCAGCCCTCCAAACCGTCCGAGTTCACTTTCATTCAAATCGTAAATTTACTTACGGATCATTTTGCCCCCAAACACAGCGTAATTGTTCTAAGATACAAATGTTACTCCTAGATGATGAAATCCGGCCAGTCTGTGTCCGATTTTATAGCCGAACTGCGACAGGCGTCTGAGTTTTGTGATTTTGGTGGAGCCCTGCAAGGCATGATAAGAGGCACAAAACGATGATCGGTTACTTTCAGAAGCGGAACTTCCGCCGAAAAAGGTCGTGGAAATGGCACTGGGTATAGAAGAGGCGGACAGAGGTGTCGTGGAGTTACAACAGATGGTAAATACTGTATGTCTTGGAACGTCCATAAACTCCAGGCATCCCAGGCTAAGGATGCAGTTTCCTGTTTTCGTTGAGGGGGCGATCACAATAGCGTTTGGTGCCTTTTCAAAACTGCAGTGTGCCATTTGTGTCACAAGAGGGGGCTCTTAGCCAGGAAATGTTTAACCAGAGGACAACACACCGACCAACAAAAAAGGATGGCACAAAAAGGAAAATACAGTACAACCAATTTTTTGGAAGATGAAGAGAAGGAAAGTGAGGACAAAAAGGCATTCACATTGTGCCAACTAACAAGCAATACCATATAAAGTCACTATAGAAGTGACTTTGAAATGGAAATTGGCACACCATAATGAGTGAAGAGACTCACAAACGACCGGGCGCTGTTGAAGTGCAGGAAGCCGGGGTGTGAGAGGTAATGGGGCAAATCTTATGGGCCTGGTTGAGGAAGATTTTTTTTTTTTTTTTGTTCTTTATTTCACCTTATACAATTTCTTGTATTAGGAATTTGTTAGTTTTCCGCATGACCCTTAGGGTCAGCCATTGTACAGCACCCCTGGAGCAATTGCAGGTTAAGGGTCTTGCTCAACTGCCCAGCAGAGTAGGATCTCTTTTGGCAGTGACGGAGATTCGAATCGGCAACCTTCAGGATACCAACACAGATCCTTAGCCTCAGAGCCACCACTCCACCCTTTACTTCAACTGGGGTGAAATATACAAAGTAGAGCCTGACCTGGAGACTATGTCGTTAGTGTTAGAAAGACACACAAGAATACTCAGGGAAGGACTAGGGATTCTGGTGGGACAGAGGAAAAGGTATACTGTATGTGGATGGAGAGGTTCAGCCTAGATTCTTCAAAGCTCATCCATTGCCATACAGTTTGAAAGACAAAGTGGAAAAAGAATTGCAGGGGCTTTGGAGTGAGGGTATTGCAGGACCTTGTCTTTCAGAGCGTGTTGTGCTGATAGCACCCGTAGTTAAGGCTGATAAAACAATTCAAATCTGAGGAGATTAAGGGCTCACCATAAATTGAGTTTCCACACTAGATAATTATCCAATTCCCAAAACAGAGGATTTATTGGCAGAGTTAGGGGTTAGTCAGAAGTCTGTGCAATTAGACCTCTCCCTGGCCTATCAACAACTAGTGCTAGAACCAGTCCCACAAGTTTACCACTATCCAAAATTTCATTCTCTCCGTAACATTGCTCGCCTCCATCCATTTTTGTCCTTTAATGATGTCCACCTCTGGTTCATTGTTTCATAATGTCTCGTATTGATTACATTGGCCTCCCTGCTAAATCTACACAGAAGCCACAGTATATTCAGAACTCCATACCCACACAAAGCGGTTTGCTCACATCTCCCTTGTTCTCTCCCAGCTTCACTGGTTACCAGTTCCATCAAGGATTAAATTCAAGATTCTGCTTCTCACCTTCAATGCCCTACATAACCTTTGCCCCCCTCTAGCCCACTCAGTTACTAGCTCCTTACACTCCTTTGTCGATCTCTCAGGTCCTCATGCAGTCATCTCCTTACTGTCCCACGCACCAGACTCTCCACCCAGCTCCTTCAGTGCTATAGCCCCTCAACTCTGCAACTCTCTTCCTCAGTCTCTCCATGATTGCTCCTCTTTCTCCACCTTTAAACCTCATCTGAAATACTTTCCTTTTGTCTTCTGTGTGATCTTTTTTTTTTCCTCCCCATCTATATGTAAAGTGACCTTGGGTTTGTGATAGGCGCTCTATAAATGCAACGTATTATCTCCCTACTACAAAAGAAAATTCGATTAAACGATTTTAAGATGAAGTTTATGATGTTCTACTTTAATGACAAAATAAACTACGTGATTAAAGTGGAAATTTCGAGATTGAAGTTGACATTTCGTGCCTTTTCCCCACCGTGTGCCTTTTTTTCTCTGCACCCTAATAAACTTTCATATGACACTCAGGCGGTGGGCTACGACTCGGCTTTTGACGGCGACTTTGATATGTGACTTCTTTTTTATTTCCGGGACTGTGCGATTTTGTGGATGTGAGCTTTCAAGTTTCTCCAACACGCTATGTCACTCGATCAACTTCACTTTGTTGATTATACCACGGTTTATTTGAACAAATAGGATGTTTTTCCTTTGCCTCCACTTGGTATTCTCTGAAATTCTTATATTTTCCCCGTGCTTTTCCCATTGTCTTTTCACAGAAGGCTGAGCTAAAGAGTGATTTATATTGATTTGCATATTCAAATAGGTGTAATTCTGGGAGGATTTGGGGCGTTACATAAAGCGCGTGCACGAGCGTTAGTTTTCACGCTGATAGGGATTTATGTAGCGGAAGAACGTGGAAGTTGGAGTACGCACAGATTCCTGCATCTGGATTTTTCTGTGCGTAAGCACATTTCGGCTTTTGTGCTTACGCCATGTTATAGTGCGAGTTCTTCGCACGGCGTTATACATGAGGCCCCAGGGGCGGAGAACTCGCACTATAACATGGCGTAAGCACAAAAGCCGAAGTGGACGCAAAGGAAAAACATACTATTTGTTCAAATAAGCCGTGGTATAATCAACAAAAGGAAGTTGATCGAGTGACATAGCGTGTTGGAGAAACTTGAAAGCTCACATCTACAAAATCGCGCAGTGCCAGAAATAAAAAAGAAGTCACATATCAAAGTCGCCGTGGAAAGCCGAGTTGTAAGCCCACTGTCTGAGTGTCATATGAAAGCTTATTAGGGTACAGAGAAAAAAGCCACACGGTGGGGAAAAAGCACGAAATGTCAACTTCAATCTCGACATTTCCACTTTAATCACGTAGTTTATTTTGTCATTTAGTAGAACATCATAAAATTCATCTTAAAATCGTTTAATTAACCAGTTTCTCAAATGACATCGTAATTAAAGTAGCACGTTAAATGCTTTGTTTTGTATTTGATCTTCTATGTGCTCTATGTGTGTGAATCACTACTTGCTTCTTAAACTGGCTCTCTTCCTCCAACTGGACACAGAATCCATTACATTCGTGATATTACAGCTCTCTGAATAACTAAAATACTGAGATGTATATGTGATGTCATTTTCATGATGATGGGAGTTAAAGCACGTTATTAAACATGGGTTTCACTTCGATGAAATAATTTATTGCAGCAGTACAATCAGGGGCGGCTCTAGGCTTGTGGTGGCACTGGGCAGAGGAAGAATCGGTGGCTCCTTCGCCCGCCCGTCAGTAAGGTAGCTTATGCACAGTGGATGGCTGCATAGCTGCCTCGTGCTCATGACACAACTTTTTCCGAAATTTGTCGCTGTGTTTTTAGCTGTGTTGTTATTTTCTCTTTCTGTTTAATATTCAATATATATTGGCGTGGCCGCCCCAAGAGTCCTTGCTTTTCTTTACCCAAGTAACCAATCGTCATACAATCAGCTCTGTAATAGACGTTAAGCCATCTGTAAGCTTAGCGCCGATTCTTCAAAACGTTTAAAGAACATTGAAATATCTTCGTAGTACATGTTTAATTATTCTATCCTTCACGACACTCCCAGTGAAGAATATAGATTATTTAAATGAAGTTAAAGTTTTATCTGTATAATTTAATAAACATATTTTGCTGAATTTCACCTTATAAATGATATCGTTTCTGTTTCTGAACCGCGAGCTTCATTGCAGTCCACCTGTGGTAAATTCAGTTGATTGGACATGATTTGGAAAGGCACACACCTGTCTATAGAAGGTCCCACAGCTGACAGTTCATGTCAGAGCACAAACCAAGCATGAAGTCAAAGGAATTGTCTGTAGACCTCCGAGGCAGGATTGTCTCGAGACACAAATCTGGGAAGGTTACAGAAAAATGTCTGCTGCTTTGAAGGTCCCAATGAGCACAGTGGCCTCCATCATCTGTAAGTGGAAGAAGTTCGAAACCACCAGGACTCTTCCTAGAGCTGGCCGGCCATCTAAACTGAGCGATCTGGGGAGAAGAGCCTTAGTCAGGGAGGTGACCAAGAACCCGATGGTCACTCTGTAAGAGCTCCAGAGGTCCTCGGTGTAGAGAGGAGAACCTTCCAGAAGGACAACTATCGCTGCAGCAATCCACCAATCAAGTGTGTATGGTAGAGTGGCCAGACGGAAGCCACTCCTTAGTAAAAGGCACATGGCAGCCCGCCTTGCGTTTGCCAAAAGGCACCTGAAGGACTCTCAGACCAAGAGAAACAAAATTCTCTGGTCTGATGAGACAAAGATTGAACTCTTTGGTGTGAATGCCAGGCATCACGTTTGGTGGAAACCAGGCAACGCTCATCACCAGGCCAATACCATCCCTACAGTGAAGCATGGTGGTGGCAGCATCATGCTGTGGGGATGTTTTTCAGCGGCAGGAACTGGGAGACTAGTCAGGATAAAGGGAAAGATGACTGCAGCAATGTACAGAGACATCCTGGATGAAAACCTGCTCCAGAGCGGTCTTAACTTCAGACTGGGGTGACGGTTCATCTTTCAGCAGGACAACAACCCTAAGCACACAGCCAAGATATCAAAGGAGTGGCTTCAGGACAACTCTGTGAATGCCCTTGAGTGGCCCAGCCAGAGCCCAGACCTGATTGAACATCTCTGGAGAGATCTTAAAATGGCTGTGCACCGACGCTTCCCATCCAACCTGATGGAGCTTGAGAGGTGCTGCAAAGAGGAATGGGCGAAACTGGCCAAGGTGTGCCAAGCTTGTGGCATCAAATTCAAAAAGACTTGAGGCTGGAATTGCTGTCAAAGGTGCAAAGGCTGTGAATACTTATGGACATGGTATTTCTCAGTTTTTTTTATTCTTAATAAATTTGCAAAAACCGCAAGTAAACTTTTTTCACGTTGTCATCATAGGGTGTTGTGTGTAGAATTCTGGAGAAAAAAATGAATTTAATCCATTTTGGAATAAGGCTGTAACGTAACAAAATGTGGAAAAAGTGATGTGCTGTGAATAATTTCTGGATGCACTGTGTGTTAACAAAAAATGGTCTTTGAATCTGTCACAATATAATTTGTTTAAAGTTTCAATGATTTCATTCCCAAACGGTGAACTAAACAGAAATGATAATCACCAAAGCCTATTTTTGGTTGCATTTGCGATTAATTTTATTTGCAGTCTGGAGCTCTGGTGGGACCACAGGCTGGGCCACTCAGCGGTTGGGTCTGGGACCACATGTGGCCCATGGGCCGCCATTTGAATAGTCCTGCCCTTAAGAGTACATCATTCACTGTCAAGTCCCGTATTCTATTAGTCCTTCCAGCTTCACCATGGTACAATCTTGGATGTGTGTTGGTATCTTCATGCAGCACAAGGAAAGTAAGCCAACTGTTTATTACTGCATTTGTACACATTGTCGGGCCTGCCTTGTCTGTGAAAACGATGTGAGCAAGCCGCCTTTAAGAGCTGAGCTCCTCACTCGCAGCTTGCTCTGTCCACAATGTGCCATTTCACATGATCTCCTTTCAAATGTCACCCAAGTTCTGTGAAAAACATTGCAATGTCATTTCAATGGAGTTAATATTACTTTTGAGATTACTACTTGAAGTAATGGGATCACTAGCAGTTTTCAGGATTTGTCTATTATTGTCTTCATTAGATGCCCTGTAACACTTAATGCTCAAAAACGGTGACATTTTTACAATTATTATTTTATAACTATCTACAGTAGAGAGAGGGAGAGCAATTCACACCAGGGCAGGAATGTGCAGTACTGTCAACAACAATGGCAGGAGACCATTTGATGAGGTTAAAAAGACATGCAAATATGGTAGGGTTGCCAGGCGTCCCTTATATACGGAACATGTCCCATATTTGATAGTTTTGTCCCCTGTCCTGTACTGACCTTTCAGGGTCACCCAAATGTCCTGTATTTAGTTCATTTTCAAATTTCATAATAAAAATATATTTTTACTACCTTCTTATGGTATTTAGATGCAACTTTATAAGTAATTATTCTTTCTTTCCTCAGATACTCTTGATGAAAATAACCCAAATGTAACGTGGAAGCTTGTGGTTGCGGTTTGCAACTTGCTCAGTTCCTATGGTTGGCTGAGGACGGCGACACTCTTACTGCTTTGCTCTCCAGCTGCACTGCTCTGCAGTTCTGTATCAGCATTGCAACATACAGGGTCAACAAAGTAGGTCGTTATTGTATTTCTCTGTTGTCTGTATTAAATAAATATTTTTAAATGATTTCACTTTTACAGAATTTTTTTAGCTTGTATTAAATAATTTTCAAATGATTTTACTTTTGTTTTCCTCATAACCCATTAAAATCCTTGCTTTATGTTTTTAACTTATGTCTCTACTTTTATATAATATATTGGTCTGGGTGTGTAGGGGGCATGTATATGGGGGTCCAGATCTAATTATGCAATTTTCATTACGCTATAACTTATTAAGTCTATTACACAGAAAATCACCCGAACAATCCCGGACCATCGAGAAGTGTGCGAACTGACGACGTGAAGAATCGTCTTCACGCCGAAATGGAATCATCCCCGCATAAGTCAAAATCATCCAGATGATCTGGTTCTGCATACTTAGATCTGGACCACCCTGTATACATTTATATGCAGAGTAATACAGAGAGAGATAGAGATTTTAAGAGTTTCCCGTATTTCTAATCTGGCAACTCTAAAATATGGTCAAGTTTCTTTTTTAATTTCATAAACAACATGCTTTAAAGTTATAAAGGTTGTGTTTAAGACAGGATCTCAGATGGAAGAATTATTGTCCTTGATTTGCCCATTTCCACCAAGCAAATCAAATGAGTTAAACCCATTGTTGTCTTAAAAAACCTTCCAGTGAATAAATTGCTGAACTTAATTTCATTTTAGTAAAGACTGTCACTTACAATTTCTGCTGTTTTGACCCTATAAGTTCCTGATTAAAACTGACTACAAATTTTTACAAGTTGGTGTTTTACTTAACAGACACGATTCTAGTAAGTTAGTGAGCAGCAGGATGGTGTCATGCCAAGAAAGAGCACCACAGATGCGATGTTTGCTCTGAGGATGTTGATGGAGAAGTTTAGAGAAGGCCACAAGGAGTTGCATTGGGTCTTTGTGGACCCGAAGAAAGCATATGGCAGGGTGCCTCGAGAGAGGTTGTGGCATTGTATGAGGAAGTCGAGAGTGACAGAGAAGTACGTAAGAATTGTATAGGAGATATGTACGAGGGAAGTGTGACAGTGGTGAGGTCTGCGGTAGGAGCGACGGATGCATTAAACGTAGAGGTGGGATCGGCTCTGAGCCCTTTCTTATTTGCAATGGTGATGGACAGGAGTCCCCATGGACTATGATGTTTGCTGATGGCATTGTGATCTGTAGCGATAGTAGGGAGCAGGTTGAGGAGACCCTGGAGAGGTGGAGATATGCTCTAGAGAGGAGAGGAATGAAGGTCAGTAGGAACAAGGAAGAATACATGTGTGTGAATAAGAGGGAGGTCAGCAGAATGGGGAGGATGCTGGAAGTTGGAAAAAGTGGATAAGTTTAAATACTTGGGATCAAATTGCTCTGGCGCGGAGGGGGAAAATGGCACAGAATTAATATGAATCGGCAGCGGTTTGTCCGTGCGCTTTGAAGGAGAAATGAGAATCGACAACGTGAAGGGCAGTGCGCCGCAGACTGCCAGAATGAACTCTGCTCGCCTGTGATTGAAGTCGCGTAACTGTGACGGAGCAAATGAAAAAAACATCTCTTTATCTATAAAGTGTTTGACCCGAACTCGGATTGCATACCTTCTACCTCTTGATGATGTGCTAAAACGGACTCACTCAATACCAAGAGCCCACGGTGTCGTTCACTGCCTTTAGTTTATTGTCCAAGTTTAGAAACACAAAGCACACATCAACTGCAGTTCTCGTCGCATTTGATGACGTCACAAAGTAAAAGTCTCGCAATCTGCCGGTTACGTGAACGCGCGTTCGCTCGCTCTCGCTTATGTGAAGCTGCACGCTGCCGCGATTTTCTGCCTCTGTTCCCCTTTTAAACGATTGATGAATGAATGAATGATCAGGAAGACTCGTTTGTAAAGTGACGTTTGTGATATAAAAGTATAATCTGTGTACACATTTTTATTATAGTTTAAAACAGAAAGGTTGCTGCAGAACGGATTACAATAGGTTTAAGGTCGAGGTAAGTATGTTAGTCGTGTAAAATTTCATGACTTGCATTTTAATCATTAATTAGTAAAGTAATCTGGATGCCATGCACAAAACGACATGCTGCTGATTTTGAGTGAGCCAACTTTAATTAAAAAGTACCACATTACCAAGCGGCAGAAGGTAAGCGATTCGACTTTGGGGCCGTCACTTTAAAGGACGTGGGGTTGTTCATTCTTTCCAGTCAGAGAGACACATCGTAAGAGTTGAATCGCAGTTAAACGGAGCGTTAAGGACTCTGCTCGGCTGAACTTCAATGTATCCCACAGTATGTCGTGTGAAAATTACGTCACTAACATCACTATAATCAGAAGCCCATGAAGTCCTCAGTTACAGTAAATACAGGTAGTCAAAGAGCTCAATCGAAGTACTGCACATCTGTCTCCGCTCACACTGTCATGCTGCATGCTTGCAAGGCGCTGATTGGCTGAAACTATTTATAGCGAATTGACGTGATAGGTAAGTGCCGTATACCGCTCAGAAACGGAAACACACATTTTAGGCATGCTGGACAGCAGTGTACCTGTTTAATATACATTCAGCGGACACCACTGTCTCCAAACACTTAAATATGAAGTTATTGTAAAGATCAGGCTTGAGGCTCGTAAGGCCATGTGGCTGGGCAGCTATTGAGCGCTGTGATTTCAGAAGGAGCAGTGCGATGTGAAAATGAAATATCTCGGCGAGAAGAGAATGTCCCGAGGAAAAGGGTGGAGCACGAGAGAGGGCGGAAAGTGCTGGAACAGAAGCGCTCTCTCTGCGTTGGTGACAAGAGAGTAGGAGGACACACTGTGCGGCTGTGGCACGCAGGCAGATAGGAAGGAGAAGCACGGTGTGTGCGAGCAAGGAATGGGGACTAAGAGTAAAGAGCGGCTTGGTTCTGGGCCGTAACAATGAAGAGGAAGACGAGCAGCACAGAAAAGTTAAACGAGTCAGAGAGCAATTACAACGTTAAGGCGCCGCCCTTGGACAGAACAGTGAGAATGCAGCTGGAACGCAATTACATCTTGCCTGAAGAAGGGGCCTGAGTTGCCTCGAAAGCTTGCATATTGTAATCTTTTTAGTTAGCCATTAAAATGTGCCATTTTGCTTGGCTTTTCTCTACATTCATAATGGCTAACACGGTGCAATACCCTAGTACTTAAAGCGCATCAGTGATACAAACTCCAGGAATGTATACTGGCGTTGTTCCTCCCTGCCTGGCTGTGGTTTTACAATATCCCTTCACAGCCACAATATCAGCGATGATCTAGACCAGGGGGGTATTTTTCGTACGTGGATTACTCGTTTAGCCGGATGTAATTGTTGACAATTTGGCCTGATCCTTAGATCTGTTGGTTTTTCGAAACTCTTGCTGGATGTGTTGTCATAGTAGCAGATCAAAATCCTCAAACCTGTTCGGAGCAGGTTTGTTCTGTGTAAACGAGGATTAGCTCACACACTTAATCAGTGTCCGTGCATGGAATTCATTCAGTCATGGCTTTGCCGTTCATGAATGAGCGACCAATTGATATCGGTAAACAAATTATAAGAAGAGAATTTCATATAGAGAGGGTTTTGCGCGATCGGCAAGATCCTTTATTGCTCCCGGAGGAAATTCTTTTTGAAAGATACCACTTTAGCCGAGGGGGAATATTGTACCTCAAAGATTTATTAGCACCTTCTATTCAAAGTCAAACTAGGCGAAGTTGGACTCTCACAATCACACAGAGTATGCATTGCTTTGAGGTTTTTTTTTACAAGCGTCACTTTTTATATACTGTAGGCGATGTGGAAAGTCTATCCAATTTGCAATTTGCAAAGTCTGTTTGGCTCTGAAATATTTCCTTCGGGCTTTCATAGTGTTTCCTGGACAGACAATAAAGGAGGCGTTTCATGCCATTGCAGGTACAGGCAAAAACACTCACAGTTCCATACAAAATCTCATAATCAGCCTAACGTTCTCATTACCCAGGATTTCCAAATGTGATTGGGGCACATGGGACTGATCAGAGTGGAGTTTGATCAAACATTATTTGGAAAATGTACCTCTTCTCCTGATGAATATTCAGACTCAGTGTCTTCATAAAATATTTGACCTTCGTTAATATTTCGTTGGTCAGAAACAAGTTCTAGGGATATTACATTCCATACAACTGACCCAACAAAAAAAAAAATGCCCTCAGAAACAGGGCGATGGGCATTTTGCTGGACAGCCAACTCTTCTGCAGGGGTTAGGTCTGGACTGCGTGGACCTCCACCTGTTTTTTGCTTGTCTGCCTTATTAACTTTAAAATTAATGTTTTTTAATATTATATACGATTCTTTATGTCAACCATCCATCCATCTTCTAACCCGCTGAATCCGAACACAGGGTCACGGGGTCCGCTGGAGCCAATCCCAGCCAACACAGGGCACAAGGCAGAAACCAATCCTGGGCAGGGTGCCAACCCACCGCAGGACTCTTTATGTCAACAATTCTTTAAATAGTTACCCCTCCTCAATCGCGGGGGTTGCGTTCCAGAACCCCTCCGCGAAGTAGAAACCATAGGTTTATATGGTTATTTTTATATATTTTAAGCCCTTAGAAACTCTCCCATACTGTTTATAAATATTCACCACACAGTTTTACAGTAAACCATCGTTTATCGCGGTTAATCCGCTCCAGACAGATAAATTAATTTCCACGAAGTGGGATTCTTTATTTATAAATCTAATATTTTCGCAGTTAGAGCATAGAAAAACTGTTTACGACCTTCTAAATATGTTTTTTAACATTATTAGAGCCCTCTAGACATGAAATAACACCCTTTAGGCAAAAGTTTACACTGTGCTCCATGACAAGACAGAGATGACAGTTCTTTCTGACAAATAAAAGAATGCAAACATATCTTCCCCTTCAAAGGAGTGCGCCCGTCAGGAGCAGAGAATGTCAGAGAGAGAGAGAGAGTAAAGTAAACAATCAAAAATCAATAGGGCTGTTGGGCTTTTAAGTATGCGAAGCACCGCGATAAAGCCGCCGCAATGAAGGGATCAATGTGAAGGTAGTCTTTCAGCATTTTTTAGAGGAGCGTCCCTATCTTCTAAGCAAACAGCCCCTCTGCTCACACCCCCTCCGTCAGGCAGAGAGAGTGAGAGAGACAGAGAAAAGCAAACAATCAAAAATCAATACAGGCTGTTAGAGCTTTTAAGTGTGCGAAGCACCGCGCAGGGAGCATATCGTATATCATTGAGGAGTTTTATTTAATACGTAATACATGCTTTGATTGGGTAGTTTCTCAGCCATCCGCCAATAGCATCCCTTGTATGAAATCAACTGGGCAAACAAACTGAGGAAGCATGTACTTTAAATTAAAAGAGCCATTGTCCGCAGAAATCTGCGAACCAGCAAAAAATCCGTGATATATATTTAGATATGCTTACATTTAAAATCCGCAATGGAGTGAAGCCGCAAAAGTCGAAGTGTGATATAGCAAGGGATCACTGTATATCAGTATTTACCAGTTTGAGGTATATTCTTGTACTTCACTTTAACCTGTCCCCATGTTCTCCTTGTGCTGACATTTGATCTGGAATTATGACAAATTAAATAATAATTAATCTGACACATAGGAAATGAAACTCTGCTTTCGGTATGTACAATGCACACTGCTTACGTGTTTAATCGGTCTTAATCTGCGTTTGAAAAACTGACTTATCCCGGATGAGTTGCACTGGCATTAACTCATCCAAGATGAGGCATCTGATCTCGGATGATTTAAGCGACATACAGAAAATACCCCCATGGAGTGATACAGCGTGGTGAACACACTCAAAAGTTCAAGTTCAGAAAGTCACGCAGTGCCTGAAAGAATAAAAGAAGTGGTCAGATATCATTTTTTTGTCAAAGTGGTCAAAATCAATTTTTGGAATTTGTCATATAGGTGTCAAAACTGCTCTCAGAATAAATTCTTTCTGTACGTTTGTGGTATAGTGGGTCCACAGCTTAGCAGAAAAGGCCAGTTTTAAATAACCGGCGCACTCGCGGCTTATAGAGGGGGCGTGGTAGTGTGGCCGGGGCGGTTCTCGGATGTGACGTGGTGTGGGCGCTTCCTCCGTTAAGTGCACAGGTGAGGAATCATCCGCATCCGTAATTGAGGCCAGAAGCTGCTAATCACCACACCTGTGCAACGTCTCCATTATAAATAGGAGAAGCGCAAGTACGTGGGGGAAGGCAGAGAGGCTGGCTGTAAGGGCAAGCAGCTGGGATAAGTGAGCCCTAGTGGTGTGTTTGGCCGGCACCCGGGGCAGTGTGATTGGGTCGCTCCTGCCAAGCGCTTGAGAGGAGCAGGAATGACTGGAAGGTGGATGGCTCGCCGAGGAAGGCAGCCGGAGTCAGATTTGGGAATGGAACCCCAGCGTGAGCACCCCAGCTCTTGGGGGGAACCCATGTCTTGGTCTGGGTAGTGGTGCTGTACAGAGACAGGATGGAAGACAACCAGACATGGAGGAGGTGGTCAGCTGCAGGTAGGGCGACTGCCCTGGTGCATAGCCTGAATGGGAGAAGCAGGAGGGCCGCCAGTCGAAGGCACCGGGTTTTGTTTTTGAAAGGACTGCTTCCAGCCAGTATTTCAACCTCGCTTTTAATAGAACTTTTCATTTAACATATTTTAACCTCCACTGTTTCACTCTGGTTTTAATGGGTTTATTTAATGACTATGATGCACTGCACCTTTATTTGGACGCTTTTGTTGGTTTGTAATAAATGCACTTTTGCACCTTTCCCTTTGCTTCATTTGTTGTCCTCACTGCCCAGATCTTATTTTAGAATAACAACTTAAATCAATGTCTCTGACTGCTACTAGCGCGGCCGAGAGACTTTACATTAAGCATCCCTTGTCTAGCTCTGCTCTGTAATGGTGAGAGAGGATACTCTTTTGAAATGAACTCGGCTAGCAAAGCAGCCAGCTAGTCGATAAATATGTGGTGCTCAATATGGACATTACTGGTAAGGGATATGTAGCTGCTTTTGACATTTCCTCCTCCTCTCCTATTTCACTTTGAGAAAAGAGCAGAAGAAGTGATAGTGTTCTTCAGGTTAGCTCCAATTGAACAGTCTGTTATGAACCCTTTCTTAATGTTTCTGCTTGTATTTTCGTATGCTACTGTGAGAAGTTTATTGCATGAAATGGTTTGTGCCTTTTATATATTAATATGAAACACTTCAATTTCAAGTTGTATTTGGACTTAATGCGATCTCTCTCCTTGGACCAAGCTTTAATTAGTCTTGGTTCCATTGTGCTGGGACCAGCAGTACTCTCACCTCAATGAAGGTTTTCTCCACCTCTACAGATGTTGCACTTTTGCTGCTACTCTTAGCTATTCTAAAATTTAGAATGGATCTTGAATGCCACCACAAGAATGTACTCGAGATTTGAGCAGTTAGGTGGGTGACATTTGACTCCTTCTTCTCCCTTTAACTCACTCCGGGCTTTTTTCCCCCAGTCTGAATTCTACTGTGTTTTTGAAGAGAAATCCCGTCCTAGTATTGTTTTAAACATTCCCAACAGAAATATGGCTTCACTGCAGTGTGAATTATTTTATGTCTCTGCACATCACCCCTCTGAAAGAATTGTTTTGACACGTTGAAAACAGCAAAATGGATTCTCACCGGTGTGAATCAAACTGTCTCGCTGAAGACCACTTCTGAAAGGGAAAAGGTTACCACATTCTGAACAGCACAAGGGCTTTTTCTCTGTCCAATTTCTCAACAATAGTTTAGTTTACTTACTTTTCAGGACAATATTGAACATTCCACTTTTGCATGCTGAGGCATGGCTGTTTAACTGGAGTCATTTTGCGCTGCTACTCTTTTTATTCTCTTGGTTCCTGGATACACTAGCAGAATTTCAAAAGATATCTGAACTCAAAATCAATTTGAATAAAATTTTAATTTTGAATAAAATTCAAAACATTCACCTTCATATTTACCTTAGTAGATCAGTTTATGTATCAAGGGATAAATATCACAAGTAAACATAAAGCTCTTTTTCAACAGAATTTTGCTGTATGCATGCATGGAAAAAAAAAATAAACGATGTGAATAGATAATATTACCTAACTTTTTATTTTATTACGATATCGACACGAGTCGATGAATATACCCAAGTCTGCTCTGCAGGTTAGGTCAGGTCAGGGCAAGGAGCATGCACTGATACAGCACGTTGCTGAAAGAGCTTGGGATCCCAGTTGGCAACCCCCAAGGCAGACACAGTTCAGTCCCACCCCAGCCTCACAACCATATAGCAAGACAGGAAGCATCAGGACTTTATAAAGACTTGGACCTTCGTTCTTTTGCACAGATAATCGGGAGCAGCACACACCCCTTTCCAGCAACCTCATGATCCCCATGCTCTCCCAATCTATCTACTAACTTCATAAGAAGAGTTATCAGAGCCATGAATGTTGCTGCTGAGGTAAGTAAACTTGTTGATGAGGCTGACACTACCTCCGTAGACAGACACAGTGCTGATGGATGTACTCAAAAGATTACTAAAGGCCTGATCTTGGGTTGTATCAGGACACTCGCAAGCCCAGACAGTCAGACTCCTCACTCAGTCTCTCGAGACCACTTATCAACTCTACGAAGATCACAGCATTGTCAGCGAAGATCAGCGAATCTTTACTCATCAACAGATATACCCCACAGCTGCTGAACCTGACAACCCTGCCTGACACCCAGTCCAGGCAAACATCCTAGAATCAACCGAGAAAAACACAGGTTCTGCCTCCACTCTGCACAGCACTCACAGTACCAGTGAACAGACCAGCTAGGAATTCCAGCAACTCTGGAAGTTTCAGGACGTCCCACAGGAAAGCTCAATCAACTGGGTTGAACACTTTACGAAAAGGCTGCAAAGGTACTTTGCCGATATTCGTGTTTGCGCTCGATGAGAATGCTCAGTGCTAGGATGTGGTTCATGGCAGACTTCTTAGACATAAAACCAGATGGTCCAGTTTCTGGCAGGTGAGCATGTGATAACTGATCCAATTGAGGAGGATCCCTAGAGAAGACCTTAGCCAACAGTTGTTATTCCCCTATAGTTGCCGCAATCCAAGGGCCTCATGTATAAACAGTGCGTACGCACAAAAATGTTGCGTAAGAACGTTTCCACGTTCAAATTGCGATGTATAAAACCTAAACTTACCGTAAAGCCAGTCACACTTCCATGGTAGCTCATAACCTGTCGTACGCAAGTTCTCCGCTTGGCTTTGCAGACTGGCGGCACCCAGCGTCAAAGCAGTGGTACTCTTCCTGTGTGGTTTATCTTTCTTTTTTAGATCCACATCCTTCATGCGGCTTTATAAATACACTGAAATTAACTGCATATTATTTATTAGTTTAAGGCATGTGATTGTAATTAACCTGTAACAATATAATGGTCAACGGAATGGCCAAACTATTCCAAATATCAGAACTGTTTCAGTGGTGTTATTCTCACTACGCCTTCTTCTTCTTCTAGCTCCTCCCGTTAGGGGTTGCCACAGCGGATCATCTTTTTCCATATTACTCTCACTGCACCACTCGGAGAAGCTGATCAGAAAGAGAATTATCGGTATACAGCATCAAGCACACACTGCCTCAGCCATGCTTCCCATTTGAAATGCTTCTCACACAGCAAACGCTTGAAAACCTTTACTGTACGGACCTCGCGGTTCATTAAGAGTTTTATCCCAAGAGCACTAAACGCAATCAATCAGTCCATCAAGTGCTCCTTGAAGAACTGTTTGTACTTATAAGTACAATCACCTCACTGTAAACTTGCACTACAGTTATAATATTGTACAACCTGAGCCACTTTATAAAGCGCATATTTACATATGATGACGATATCATTTTAAAGATGAAATGCAGCAAAATATGTTTATTATACAGCTAAAACTAACTTCATTTACATAATCGATATTGTTAATAATTAAAGGACACAGTGTCGCTATGCTAGCAAGGATCTTGCGCTCCGTTCACAGATTGTTTATGCTTCGCTGCGACTGGTGTGTAGGACAGAATAATTAAACATGTACTATGAAGATATTTCAGTGCTCCTTAAAAATTTTGAAGAATCTGCGTGATAAGCTTACAGATGGCTTAACGTCTATTACAGAGCTGATTGTGTGGCGATTGGGTATTTGGAGAAAGAAAAGTAAGGACAGGAATTGGGGGTTAGTACATTTGAAAGAGACAGAACTGCTACAATAAATTAATTCATTGAAGGTCGCGCACAATCACTGCGACACCTTGTTCCCATGTTTTATAACCTGTTTAACTCCTATCGTCATGAAAATTATATCAAGTATACATCTCAGTATTTTAATTATTCAAAGAGCTGTAATATCACGAATGTAATGGATTCTGTCTCCTGTCGGAGGAAGCACGTAGTGATTCACACACATAGAGCACATATAAGATCAAATAACGTGGTACTTTTGTTACGATGGGATTTGAGAAACTAGCAAATTAAACGATTTTAAGATGAAGTTTATGATGTTCTACTTTAATGACAAAATAAACTACGTGATTAAGGTGGAAATGTCGAAATTAAAGTTGACATTTCATGCTTTTTTCCCCACTGTGTGCCTATTTTTTTTTTCTCTGTACCCTAATAAGCTTTCTTATTAAAAAATGTAACTAAGTGATAGTCGACCCAGTGTAAAAATGTTTGTTATTCCAGCATTTCTGTGTTAAATGTTTAGCCCTACAATCGTTTCTTCATTGTGTGGAGCAGATGCGAGTTCCATTTTTCTTTTGGGTTCAAATGTATGAATCAGCATTGTGAGAATTAATAATCGGTTGTGTGCGAGTTTTTCCCTCTACGCAATGCGCATGTTCTGCGAGAATGTTCTCGATTTATGAGATTTGAACACGTGCACGATTCCACAATCTGTAGTTACAAAAGTTTGATAGCCGCGGCTTAAGGTAAGTACATAAGGTAAGTACATCCATTTACAATAGTAGGACTTTCCTTTGTTGAAAACCATAAAAAAAATCGGGGTACGGTTTACTAACAGGAGCCACTCGAGTAACCTTACTAACTTTGTCGACAAATCGATGATAACCTACTAATACGTTTTTACGTGTTTAATTTTAGCTTGTGTTATTTGAAACGTGTAATGACGGCGAGTCTGTTAATTACGGAAGGTTTTAGTGATTATAACAGAATCTGAAAATGAATAATCATAAAATGAAAGCTCAGTTGTGCTTACTGTGGTGGCTTTTAAGAATTTAGCAAAAGCCATGTCATTGCGATAGTTCCCTCCTTCCTTTTTCCACTACAACTCCTCTTGTGTTTTTATACCTCAAAACCCAACATCAGGACATTTTTTCACTTAAAGTTAGCGGTCTGAATTCTCATAGTAGCTGCTGCGGTGCCCAACTCAAGCTTTTGTGGTACAATACCAAAGTTTAAAGCAGAGACAGGACGCAGACGATTATATTTTATTCAGGTGGAGTGGGCAATAAGAGCGTACAGCAACGGTCAGATAATTTTGTTTTTTACACGGTGAATTAATAAAATGACATCAATATTCTGTACATTTTTTTTCATAAAATCGCATGCAGTCAAAAAAAATTAAAAGATGGCGTGCACGCCATGCACGATGACGCCTTGAAAACTGAATGTTCCAGTAATTATTACGGGCTGGGGTGCATATGCATAACAGCTTGTAAAGGCAGACACACGATTACTGGTTGGATTACTCCTTTCTTGTGTACATTCAATTTATGCCAAGTTTCTTTGAAAGAGGAAAATTAGGGTGTGCGTCATAGAGACAGAAAGCGAGCGATAAAGGGGGACGTATCTACAATGAACACACTGAGCGACCTCAACCACAATTCTTCTCTCCTTAAAGGAAAAAAAATATATACACTCACAAACATATGTTAATAAATATAAGTCGCACCATGTGATTGCTCATGTGTAAACGTGATGTTTAGCTTTACTGTGTTCTTTTTTAGATAACACCTTAGACATTTGTGATACAATTATTACAGAAGTGCAGGTAAATGTTTACAAAAGAGGATTTGGTTCTTCCAGCGGTTACCTTAAGAAACCTCGTAAATCTGAGGTAAATTATTGCCAAATCACCCTGATGGTCAAAAAGATGAAGATCTTGAAACAGAGAGGCAGCAGCTTGAGGATGAAGTGAAGAAGAAAAATATAAACCTGGACCTAGTCAACACCAAAGTGGGCCTCACTTTTTCCATGAGAAGAAAGGAGATTGTCATGGATGAACTGCTGGTCTCTGTAGTCCAACAAAGATGGCCAGGCCTTTTCATAGAGCAGCAGGTGAGTTTTACAGTGGGTACGGAAAGTATTCAGACCCCCTTCAATTTTTCACTCTTTGTTATATTGTAGCCATTTGCTAAAATCATTTAAATTATTTTTTTCCCTCATTAATGTACACACAGCACCCCATATTGACAGACAAAAAAGAATTTTTGAAATTGTTGCAGATTTATTAAAAAAGAAAAACTGAAATATCACATGGTCCTAAGTATTCAGACCCTTTGCTGTGACACTCGTATATTTAACTCCGGTGCTTTCCATTTCTTCTGATCATCCTTGAGATCACCTTCATTTGATTCCAGCTGTGTTTGATTCTACTGATTGGACTTGATTAGGAAAGCCACACACCTGTCTATATAAGGCCTTACAGCTCACAATGCATGTCAGAGCAAATGAGAATCATGAGGTCAAAGGAACTGCCTGAAGAGCTCAGAGACAGAATTGTGGCAAGGCACAGATCTGGCCAAGGTTACAAAAAAATTTCTGCTGCACTTAAGGTTCCCAAGAGCACAGTAGCCTCCATAATCTTTAAATGGAAGACGTTTGGGACAACCAGAACCTTTCCTAGAGCTGGCCGTCCGGCCAAGCTGAGCTACCGGGAGAGAAGAGCCTTAGTGAGAGAGGTAAAGAAGAACCCAAAGATCACTTTGGCTGAGCTCCAGAAATGCAGTCAAGAGATGGGAGAAGTTGTAGAAAGTCAACCATCACTGCAGCCCTCCACCAGTCAGGGCTTTATGGCAGAGTGGCCTGTCGGAAGCCTCTCCTCAGTGCAAGACACATGACAGCCCGCATGGAGTTTGCTAAAAGACACCTAAAGGACTCTGAGATGGTGAGAAATAAGATTATCTGGTCTGAAGAGACCAATATAGAACTTTTTGGCCTTAATTCTAAGCAGTATGTGTGGAGACAACCAGGCACTGCTCATCACTTGTCCAATACAGTCCCCACAGTGAAGCATGGCGGTGGCAGCATCATGCTGTGGGGGTGTTTTTCAGCTGCAGGGACAGGATGACTGGTTGCAATCGAGGGAAAGATGAATGCGCCAAGTACAGGGATATCCTGGACAAAAACCTTCTCCAGAGTGCTAAGGACCTCAGACTGGGCCGAAGGTTTACCTTCCAACAAGACAATGACCCTAAGCACACAGCTAAAATAACAAAGGAGTGGCTTCACAACAACTCTGTGACTGTTCTTGAATGGCCCAGCCAGAGCCCTGACTTAAACCCAACTGAGCATCTCTGGAGAGACCTAAAAATGGCTGTCCACCAACGTTTACCATCCAACCTGACAGAACTGGAGAGGATCTGCAAGGAGGAATGGCAGAGGATCCCCAAATCCAGGTGTGAAAAACTTGTTGCATCTTTCCCAAGAAGACTCATGGCTGTATTAGCTCAAAAGGGTGCTTCTACTAAATACTGAGCAAAGGGTCTGAATACTTAGGACCAGGTGATATTTCAGTTTTTCTTTTTTAATAAATCTGCAACAATTTCAAACATTCTTTCTTTTGTCTGTCAATATGGGGTGCTGTGTGTACATTAATGAGGGAAAAACTTAATTTAAATGATTTTAGCAAATGGCTGCAATATAACAAAGAGTGAAAAATTGAAGGGGGTCTGAATACTTTCCGTACCCACTGTATCTAATCTTATAATTCAATTGTTTAGTAGAGATGCTAGTATCTTGAAAATAAGTACATTATTAATTCCTGAATTTTGTTACAGGTATATGCATTTTATCGCATTACCCAGGTGCAAGTGAAAGAAACATTTCCTTGGACAATTCGACAGCTCTGATCAAAATGTTCAGATAAAAAGGAGGCAAGACGACACATGAATTGAAATCACTTTTAGAATTACTAGATGAACAGGTACATAATAAGGATCAGGAAAGAATAGTTTAATAGTCATAAGCATGAACTTAACATGGTATGTTGGCAGTGTTGTAATTAAGGCTGTTGAACTGTTTGCTTATGAAGGTGCTTGTGGCAAATCCATAGACTTATCAAATGCATGCAAAATGATTTTAAAGAACAAGCTAAATTATACTGTGTATGTTTATATCTGAGTCATTGCCACATATTCCCTCCAATGTCATGGACTACAAATTCATAATGTATTCATTTACAGCTTTCTTTAATGGTGAGATTTACACAAACAATATTTTACCAGAAATAAAAGTACAATTCCTTCTTTAAACCTAAGGTGTGACCAGCAACTTGGTGGTGTAATCAACAACATTCCTGAGCTACTCTGTTTATTATAAATTCCATCCATCCATCCATTTTCCAAACCGCTGAATCCAAACACAGGGTCACGGGGGGTCTGCTGGAGCCAATCTCAGCCAACACAGGGTGCAAGGCAAGAAACCAATCCTGGGCAGAGTGTCAACCCACAGCAGGGCACACACACACGGGACAATTTAGGATCGCCAATCCACCTAACCTTCATGTCTTTGGACTGTGGGAGGAAACCCACGCAGACACGGCGAGAACATGCAAACTCTACGCAGGGAGGACCTGGGAAGCGAACTCGGGTCTCATAACTGCGAGGCAACAGCGCTACCTACTGTGCCACCCGTTTATTATAAATTGACAATTTAAATTATTCAAGTTAATAGCAATTTTTTTGTGTGTCTGGATGTGTGCATATACAGGGAGTGCAGAATTATTAGGCAAATGAGTATTTTGTCCACATCATCCTCTTTATGCATGTTGTCTTACTCCAAGCTGTATAGGCTCGAAAGCCTACTACCAATTAAGCATATTAGGTGATGTGCATCTCTGTAATGAGAAGGGGTGTGGTCTAATGACATCAACACCCTATATGAGGTGTGCATAATTATTAGGCAACTTCCTTTCCTTTGGCAAAATGGGTCAAAAGAAGGACTTGACAGGCTCAGAAAAGTCAAAAATAGTAAGATATCTTGCAGAGGGATGCAGCACTCTTAAAATTGCAAAGCTTCTGAAGCGTGATCATCGAACAATCAAGCGTTTCATTCAAAATAGTCAACAGGGTCGCAAGAAGCGTGTGGAAAAACCAAAGTGCAAAATAACTGCCCATGAACTGAGAAAAGTCAAGCGTGCAGCTGCCAAGATGCCACTTGCCACCAGTTTGGCCATATTTCAGAGCTGCAACATCACTGGAGTGCCCAAAAGCACAAGGTGTGCAATACTCAGAGACATGGCCAAGGTAAGAAAGGCTGAAAGACGACCACCACTGAACAAGACACACAAGCTGAAACGTCAAGACTGGGCCAAGAAATATCTCAAGACTGATTTTTCTAAGGTTTTATGGACTGATGAAATGAGAGTGAGTCTTGATGGGCCAGATGGATGGGCCCGTGGCTGGATTGGTAAAGGGCAGAGAGCTCCAGTCCGACTCAGACGCCAGCAAGGTGGAGGTGGAGTACTGGTTTGGGCTGGTATCATCCAAGATGAGCTTGTGGGTCCTTTTCGGGTTGAGGATGGAGTCAAGCTCAACTCCCAGTCCTACTGCCAGTTTCTGGAAGACACCTTCTTCAAGCAGTGGTACAGGAAGAAGTCTGCATCCTTCAAGAAAAACATGATTTTCATGCAGGACAATGCTCCATCACACGCGTCCAAGTACTCCACAGCGTGGCTGGCAAGAAAGGGTATAAAAGAAGAAAAACTAATGACATGGCCTCCTTGTTCACCTGATCTGAACCCCATTGAGAACCTGTGGTCCATCATCAAATGTGAGATTTACAAGGAGGGAAAACAGTACACCTCTCTGAACAGTGTCTGGGAGGCTGTGGTTGCTGCTGCACGCAATGTTGATGGTGAGCAGATCAAAACACTGACAGAATCCATGGATGGCAGGCTTTTGAGTGTCCTTGCAACGAAAGGTGGCTATACTGGTCACTGATTTGTTTTTGAATGTCAGAAATGTATATTTGTGAATGTGGAGATGTTATATTGGTTTCACTGGTAAAAATAAATAATTGAAATGGCTATATATTTGTTTTTTGTTAAGTTGCCTAATAATTATGCACAGTAATAGTCACCTGCACACACAGATATCCCCCTAAAATAGCTAAAACTAAAAACAAACTAAAAACGACTTCCAAAAATATTCAGCTTTGATATTAATGAGTTTTTTGGGTTCATTGAGAACATGGTTGTTGTTCAATAATAAAATTATTCCTCAAAAATACAACTTGCCTAATAATTCTGCACTCCCTGTATTTTGAATAAATTGCAGATGTGCAACATCCTTTCATTATTTGGATTCATTTAACAAAGACGGACTTTTGTATATGTACAGTAATGTAGAAGAAAATGTCAAATATATGTAGTTTTGTTTAAAGCTTTCTCAAATTGTAATTTTGTTCAAACATGTTTCTTTGTATATTCTACCTCTATGACTATCATTCTTGTTAACTTTTCAGACAATGGATGTTACCACACACGAGGGCAACGGTTCTACAAGGACCACCTCTGTACTTAAGAGAATACAAGAAGTTATCAACAACAGGTCATGTGAGTTCTGTTGGAAATGTCAAACTAAATGATTAACAAACTAGAAAGTTAAGTTGGTAGACAACCTTTCACTTGGCTTTGGAAAAGAGTCAACTATGGTGTATCGTATCACACCTTAACTGTATCATTGTTCTATATTTTTAGGATAAAGACTCCCTTCAAATATATACAAATAAAATGAAGATAAGAATATTGGAGGTTGTGAGACACCATGAGACCCATCCTGGAGCGGCACCAGTGAACGTGGCTGTGGTAAGAGAAGGTCGAGTAGTAATTGAAGAGCTTGTCGACTTCACAACTGCATTTGTCATACTTGTTGGTCTTCTGTAGGCTGTAAACATTCAGTACCCTAAAGAACTGAAATACACTTTTGAAACAGAGCAGAAGGCGTTTCTAAATATTGGAGACTCGTACTCACATTGAATATGCTGCATAAATAAAATGTTAGGCAAATGTGTCTGAGATCTGCAGAATAGGATATGTTTGTCTTTTGATTTTAGATTAAATTTGCTATAGCTGCTTTTCTTTGTGTGGAATTCTTTTTCAGTTGCACATTAGCGTTAATATTACGACAGAATCCCTTTACCCTGTTCAGGTTCTGCTCAAAAAGACATTTTGGAATTATTGATGTAGCACTTTTCAAATTAAGATTCCACATCATCAGAGACGGCAAGGCTTGTGGTTATTAGTAATGATAACAATGTTGTTAAGACAAAATTTGAACATACTGAATTTAAATACATTGGAATTTTCATATTTCACATTGTAATAAGTGTAATGCCATGTCTAAGAAAAAAAAGCTGCATTATTTTAAAAAAGCTTTTTTCTTTTGTGTTAAAATAGAATATGTTGCTCAATATACTCAAGAGTTCTTAAGTAACTGATTATATTGTGCTTTTCAGTTTGCAAAAAATATTAATTTGTTGAATTACTACCTTGAAGTTTGCTTAAATTTACTTAAGTTTATTCAACATAGGTTTTTTAGTTACGCCAATTAGACATGACATCGACACAGCTCTAAACTTTGTTAGATGGGCTTAATGCTGTTTTACATATTAGTTATTTCTATTGTACTTGAGCTAATTTAATTTTTTTTTAGTTTGGCATAGTGTAGCTTGTATCCAGTGAACTCAAATTTTGTAATTGGCAGGATCTGTCAATGTAATGTTGAGCAAACTCAAAAAGCACATTGTAATTAGTTACTTAATATTTTTTAACTGGGAGTAGGATGGATTTTTTACAGTGCTGAAACTCAGACAGTGGGCTACAGCTCTGCTTTTCACGGCAACTTTGATACGTGACAACTTCTTTTTTATTTCAGGCACTGTGCGACTTTGTTAACTTGAGCTTTCGAGTTTCTCTGACACGCTGTTTTATCTTGGTAGAGTAATATATATATATTGCTCTACTGTCCCCTATTGTATTATTAATATGTAGCCTTAGAATACCTAATCTCACAGACTTACCACTGTATATAACTTATCCCCACCTTCCCTTCTATATCTATAACCTCAGGCAATTAGATGTAGTAAAAAGACAAGCAGGAGTTAAGTTACACATAAAATAAAGTATTACTGATAATATTCATAAATAATAACAAAATGCAAAGTACATTTGAATATTGGCAACCATACAACCTGATAAAATGGTGATGTGTAATTCAGGTGGCACACAGACTTGCAGTTTCTTAAAATGTCTCTAGTTAAGGCATCGTTGGTGCTCAGCTTTCAGCCACATGTCTGTTCAATATGGCTGCTGAGCTGTGCTCTTCATTGTGTTGTCTTCATCATCACAGGTTAGCAAGAGAGATGCTTCTTCATATGTGGGTCAGTTAGAGAGATGCTTCTTCATATGTGGGTCAGTCAGAGAGAGAATGTGGTTGAGCAAGTACATTTATAGATGTTCTCTCCAATTCCTAGAACCAATAGGATATCATGGTACTTGAAGGCCTCTGAGACAAGCCAATTCCAAACAGCCATACCTCAGACCAATGGGTGAAATAGAACATCTTATCTCCTGCCCAACCCCAAGACCATATATTACACTAACCTGGCTTTGTGTGGGAGATCAAACTGGTTTAAGTCACATCCCCCCAAATCCTGTCATAAAATTACAAAGAGACAGTCGTAAAAAGGGGGATGGGGGAAGGCAAACATGAATACCTCTCACCACTTGGTTTGCCTAAATTATAAATAAAGACATACAAAACATTTATCAAGTTATATGCAAAATCCTACATCACAACACACGCTATGTCACACAATCAACTTCCTTTTGTTGTTTATACCACTGTTTAAACCAAAAAATTTTTCTTTGTTTCCACTTGGTATTTGCTGAAATTGTTCTATTTTACGTCATGATTTTGCCATTGTCTTTTCACAGAAGGCTGAGCTTAAGGGCTATTTATATTGATTTACATGTTCAAAGAGGCGGAATTCTGGGAGGAGATGGGGCGGGACAGCAGGTGCGTGCATGGGCATTACTATTCATGCTGACCGGGATTTATGTAGCAGAACAACGTGGAAGTTGGCAAACACACAGGTTTATGCATCTGGATTTTTTTTTTGTGCGTAAGCACATTCCCGCTTTTATAGTGCAAATTCTACGCTCGACGTTATGCATGAGGCCCCAGGTGATCACCCTTCCCTTTCCAGATAGGGATGACAAGTCCGGCTTTCCAGTCAGTTGGGATGATGCATGGCTTCCAAATGGAAGGAAAGATTGCTTGCAATGCCAGGAGGACAGCTTTACCACCAGCCTAGAGCACTTCATCCTGAATACCACAGATCCCTGCAGAACTTCCCTACCCTCAGCTGGTTTACCATCTGTGCAATCTCAGTGAGGCTGGGTGGCTCACAGCTAATTATAGGTTCAGAATCAAGAACCATGGAGCCAGAGATATCCAACGTCCCAGCCGGAAATTCAGCTTGAAATAGCCGCTGCTGTTAAAAGCTGTTTTTAAGCAGCAACTGGTCTGCAAGAGAATTAAAACATTGCAGTACTTCTTTATATTCCCTGCACTGTGCCCCAGTAAAAACAAATTATTGTCAATACACTAATAATCCAATTGCCCTTCATTCACTCAGAATATAGAACCAATGTAGGAAGCACTTTAAGACAGATATCTGTTGTACTTCTACATGACAACCACTCTTTTCCACCCTCTCAAACATACACATTAATTTAATGTTTGGAAAATATCTGGAATTAAAATTGAATCAATGCAATTTTCCCAATACTTTCTAGCTAGAAACTCTACTAAACTAAAACTGCCAGGTTTTCCTCACCTTCCACTATTTCAACTACAGAAGAAATACTGATCACTCTTGAAGACTCAGATAGCATCTCCACAATTTATAAAACCATTTTAAAGTCCTTTCCTTTCAAAGATCCTAGGGCACAAAAGAGAAAGGATATTTCATTTAACATTTCAGAAAAGGAATGGAAGACAGCCGTGCACAGAATATACTTTAGCTCCATATGCGCAAAGCACTCAATTATTCAACTTAAAATCATCTATCAAGAACATCTATCACACTTAAAACTATCCAAAATGTTTCCAGGGCAAGATTCAGCCTGTGAATGTTGCAATCTTGCTCCAGCCTCACTGGCCAGATGTTTTGGGCGTGAACCAAATTAACATTGATTTGGAGAAAAACCTTTGAATGCTTATCAGATAGCCATGGTGTCACAATCACTCCTAACCCATTAACAGCTGTGTGTGGTGGACTCCCAGATGGGTGTAACATAGAGAAGGACAAACAATTCATAACTGCCTTTACCTCACTACTAGCACATAGAATTGTCTTGTTCAACTTAAAGAATCCCAACCCATCACATTTTAGTCAGTGAGATAATTGATGCCCTAGACTATCTGAAATTTTGAAAAAAAAAAAAAATCATCACTCAGAGTATCTGTTCAAAACTTTTTAAAAATATGGCAAGACCTAATCAATTACATTTTAGAATAACCTATATCGGGGAAAGGATACACTTCCTTGCTACTCCAAACATTTGCTTTGTTGGCTGGCGCTCCTCAATTTCTTTTGGGTAGGGGTTGAATTTTGGTTTTGTTAAAGTTGAATTGATTGTACGGATTGTTATTTAAGCCAGTTTGTTTATCTAACAGCCAAGCTTTCCCAAAATCTCATCCAGATACTTCTTAAAGGTTATCAAGGTTTCAACTCCATCTCATAACTCTTTGTGTAAAAAAAAGTGCTTCCTGGCTTCAGTCATAAGTTCACTTCCCCTTAATTTCCACTGATGTACTCAATTACATAATTCAGCATTAACGCAAAAGAATGTTGCTGAATCTACCTATCATTGCCTTTGAGGATATTGAAGACCTGGATTAAGTCCCCACGGAGTCTCCTCTGCTCGAGACTAAACAATTTTAATTCTCCAGGTCTGTCACAGTAGGACATGTCTGTAAGTCCTGGGATGCATTTGGGCTGCTCTCCTCTACACAGCTTCACGTGCTGCTATGTCTATTCCATTTTTGTGCAAGTCCTCTTGGCATATCCTTTAGTCAGAAATTCAGGATTTGTTGCATAAATGCAGCAGTACATGATCTTCTCATTATCTTCAAGTGATCACTGGACTACGTCCAGTCCTCTTAACCTCTTCTTGCTTAACCTACACTTTTGTGGTCAGTTTTGTTCGACTGTGACAGTACCAGCAACACTGCCCATATGGACTGACCGCACATTGAAAAAATCATCTTTTCTTCTTCTGAAGATTTTACACTATCACTAGCACCATCAACTACGCTAGTGCAGAGACAGGTGTTGGGTACCTTTTTATCCTGGGGTCCTTTTTATACTATAATAGTAGTTTTGCCTTGGTGAGGTTCAGTATGGATTTTGTACAATGAAGCCCACCACGTGAAGGTACTCATCGAGACTACAGTAGTTATAAAGGTGACTTTTTGGCTTCTTTCACCCTTGTTTCTCCTTTCTTCCTTCTACTTCTTCCCTTTTCTAACATACTCCTCAGGGCTTCTTTATCTCCTGTGTGAACTTTAGTGTGGCTCAGAAGATTACTCTGGCTACGAAATTTTTTGCCACATTCCAAACAGCAAAATGGCCTTTCTCCGGTATGAACTCTAGTGTGGCCCTGAAGATTACCCTTGGTACGGAATGTTTTTCCACATTCCAAACAACAGTATGGTTTCTCTCCGGTATGAATTGTAGTGTGGGTCTTAAGACTGCTAATATTTGAGAATTGTTTGTCACATTCAGAACACCAAAACATCTTCTCTTCAGTGTGAATTTTTTTGTGACTCTGAAGACGTTTCTTGTCATAGAATCGTTTTCCACATTCAGAACAGCAATACGGCTTCTCTCCGGTGTGAATACTTGTGTGACTCTGAAGACTTCTCTCATCATAGAATTGCCGGCTACACTGTAAACAACTAAACAGTTTCTCTCCAGTATGAAATCTTGTGTGCTTCTGCAGAGTACTGATGTTACAGAATTGTTTGCCACATTCCATGCAGCGATATGGCTTTTCTCCAGTGTGAATTCTTTTGTGGCTCAAAAGACTGGTGCTACATGAGAATCGTGCACCACATTCCAAACAGCAATAAGGCTTTTCTCCTGTGTGAATTCTTTTGTGGTACTGAAGATGACTCTTGCAACGAAACCGTTTGCCACATTCATTACAGCAATATGGTTTCTCTCCAGTGTGAACTCTTTTGTGGCGCTGAAGTTGGGTACTACCACGGAATTGTTTCCCACATTCCAAGCAGCAATATGGTTTCTCCCCAGTGTGAATCCTTTTGTGACTCTGAAGACTTCTCTCGTCATAGAATTGCCGGCCACATTCTAAACAGCTCAACAGTTTCTCTCCAGTGTGAAATCTTGTGTGTTTCTGCAGAGTACCCATATTACAGAATTGTTTGCCACATTCCAAGCAGCAATATGGCTTTTTTCCAGTGTGAATTCTTTTGTGGCTCAGAAGACTGGTATTACATGAGAATCGTGCACCACATTCCAAACAGCAATAAGGCTTTTCTCCTGTGTGAACTCTTTTGTGGCACTGAAGGTGACTCTTGCAACGAAACCGTTTGCCACAATCATTACAGCAGTATGGTTTCTCTCCAGTGTGAACTCTTTTGTGGCGCTTAAGTTGGGTACTCTCACGGAATTGTTTGCCACATTCCAAGCAGCAATAGGGCTTCTCTCCTGTGTGAATTCTTTTGTGGCTCTGAAGAGAGCGCTTGTGACAAAATAGTTTGCCACATTCAGAACAGCAGTGAGGTTTATCTCCTGTATGAAGCATAAAAGGAAAAGAGAAAATAAAAAACAACAAACAAACAAGGAAACAACAGCTTAATTTCACTCCACTTCCCCGTGGTTCAAATTAAATTAAACATTAAATAAATTCTGACCAAAATAACGAACAACCCTTTATAAGCACAAGCAAACTTAAGTTAGTTTGCTCTTGGAAAGACCACTACAAATTAAAAATACTCAGCACATGAGCATAATGACAGTAGCCAAGAAGCTGAAACAGTAAAATACATCGATCATGTGTCATAAATGCAACTGAAAAGATTGTTGGTCACATTTTGTTAACTATATATTACAAACCTAAATTGGTTTTGTCATCATACTCTTAAAGTCTCCATATTATATATAACATTATTTTATTTAATTAATGGAAGTCAAAAGTGAAAATCTTCAATTATTACAATATGGAAGTGGGTTTTCAATTATAAAACAGAATACCAGGCCAATATGTGAAATGCACTCTTGACAATCAGAATGTGCCCTGACATTTTTCCACATGTACGCAAAAGCAACTTGACTCAAAAAAACACATACACAATTGCTTATGTAAATCACTAAAGAAAAGCAGAGGGATGAACAAAGTGAAGTATGAATGTACAAGACTATATGAGCTGCAAGGGGTCATGGAGAAAAATCTGAAGCTGAGAAAACCCAGGATCAGGGCAGTTATTTGTTTCCCCTCTGGAAGGGCAGTGACAGAAGATACCAGGGCTGGTCAGCTTTCTGACACATGGCAACCCACTTGGTTTACACTTTCTTAGTACATTCTGACTGTCAACCGGATTCTCTGATCATAAAGTTTCAACACTAATTATACATCTTCATGTGTCTTAAACATGAGGAGCTCTCTGGCTACAAAATAAACTGAAGCACATGTTCCCTTCTCCTGTAAAACATCGCCAGAGCATTATAATCTCCTCCATCACCATTGCAAGGTCATTTAAATACCAAGAAGTTACTATTAAACCCCCTTTCTTAAAGATATCACTGCACTCAATCTTCATGTGTTTTGTGAAAAATGTGGCAATCCCTCCCTTCTCAGATTAGGATGAACACATGAATTTAAAACTACTAGGGGGCTCTTCCCCCTGCTTGCTTCGCTCTCCTACCCCCGGGTTTGATTATCCAGGTATACAAATTAAAAAGATTATTTTCATAGGAATTGTTACACATGCATTTATTTTCATTTTTACTTTAAAACTTTAGCAAAAACAATATTAGTAATTAACTTTTTTTCAAGATCACATTTGAATTTTCATTCCGTGTATAACGTACAACTGCCTGTGAGTGAATATCATTTCTTTCTCTCTAATAAATTAAACGATTTTTCCGAATGTTTGTCCATGCTCTTTCTTCTTCGCTTAGTCGTTGACGTGTCATCTAGAACGTTTAAAATTATTGTCCTGATAAAATTTATAAGAGATGAGAGTGCAGGAAATGTGTCTGCCAAAAGCATTCACGCAACTAAGAGGTTAGATGACTGTGGCCTTGTTTGAAAATGGTTGTAAGTCGGGCGTAACTTGAAAGAATCTCATGTTAAAAGTCTCCATCTCATGGGACTTCATACCGCACCAACGTTTTTGGAATTTTCTCGCTGGCAACACGAATTAGACGATCTACAAGTCTCTGACTTAAAGTTTAAATCTGAACAATATATTCAATCTCTTTTCGCTGTTCTGTTATTTCACCGAGTAATAATTTCCGTTTGTTTGCACTACTGTGATCTTTAATATCCTTTTTTGAGACTTTTGAATTTTCGTACTTCCATTATCTGTAACCTGCTCTGCATGTGTACCACGCCAGCATTTTTGGAATCTTAATTCTTGCAGATACGGCCCTTCATTGTGAAGAAACATTACTTCCCCCCCGATGGTAACACGAATTAGATGATCTACAAGTCTCCGACTTAAAGTTTAAACCCGAACAATATATTCGATCTCTTTTCGTTTTTCCGTTATTTCACAGAGTAATACTTTCTGATTGACTGCGCTAATGCAATGCTTACTATCCTTTTTTTGAGACTTTCAAATTTTCGTACTTACATTATCTCTAACCTGCTCTGCATGTGTACCATGCCAGCATTTTTGAATTCTTTATGACGTTCTACTCTTTGTCTTTTATTTTTGGCCCCGGCCGTTGTTAAATCTCTTGGCACAAAGACTCCTCTTGCGGGATGTGCAAGTGTCTCTCTGAGGAAATCACATCTCGTCTCCTTCCAAGAATTTTTTTTTTTATAATAGAGAGTGCTAAACCCTTACCGTTCTTCTCACTTATAATAATGTTCTCAACAATGGCTGGTGGCCCATTTCTTTTCAGCACTGGTACATTCCTCGAAATGCGGCACATGAGTTTGTTAATTGGGAGATAACAGAACCATCATCAGCTGTTCAGCTCTCAGCTCAGAAAGGCTTGTAAAATTTACTGTGAATCAATTTTAATTCAGATCAACCTATCTGGGACTGCATTAGATTATTGAATTCAGTGTTCTGAAGCCAGCTAATCCGCTTGCGTGAAATTGCACTATAGTAAACTGGAATTGATTCTACATTCCAGGATCATCTAATCTCTCTTTCTGGAACAGATCCTGGAAGTGCTTGCATTTGTCAGAAGTGCATGTACCACCTGCTTTAGCATGCATTCAGGTCAAATACCTGACAGTATAAGAAATGTGCTGATGGTGACCTGCATTACACCGGTAGTCTATTCTTCTTCAACTCTCCCATGAACCAGACATTTCTAAACCCTCCAAGTCCTTATCGCCTTCTGCTCATGACCAAGGTGACAACTCCCTCCACAGCATCACTTGGATTAGTGGTATGTTCTAATGGTCATAATCACAAATGCTCCCTGAGAAACTCAATGCACAGGCCTAGCACACCAATGATCAGAGGAAAACCAGCACCATGTACCAAACACCAACTAAACTAAACACACTTATTCATAAAAGAGCAAACAATGCAATGCCATGAAGAAAAGCAACAGCTACAAACATGGTATGACATAGCCCTGAAAATACAGCCACCAAGCAACATGCTTACAATAAGTCTCATCAACGTGCCAGGCTCAACCCCATCCTAAACACACTCCCTGGATTCAAACAGATCTTCAACTATTCAGCACTCAGAACCTAAGCCTCAATGGAATAAAATGAACTGCGATATTTATAGTGTGTACGGCACTTTTGAGTAGAAGTAATTAACAACTTTGATTGTCTTTAGCTGGTAAATATTTCTTCAATCCCTCTGTATAATGAGTCAGTACCAATACTAGACTTTGATGTCAATGCAGATTCAAGAACATGTACCTTTGGATGGGTCAACTCTGAATCATCTTTATAATTGAAGTAGTAGTAGTAGCTCAAACCAAGCCCACACCCACCACGCCCCTTACTGTGGATATATTCCGTGGACCATGCACACAAGTCTGACAGTTCTAAACCATAACAATTTGGACACAAAGCCAACCTTCCCCCTACACCAATCTTTACATTATCCACCCTTATGAAGTACTTAGAGAAACAAACACTTTCCAGACTGGAAAATACCAATGTATTTTCTACAAACACTTCACAATTTCTTTGACGTGAACACTCCTTAGGATTGACCTCATGGCTACGTTTGCTATTCCCTTTTATCTGAGGCCCAGAGGAATATTCATAATCCCCCAGGATTTGGTGCCTGTGTACATTGATTTCATAATCAACTTGATTATGCTGGTGGACTTCACTCCATTCAATTTCCTGTTATTTCAGTACCGAAGGGTCCACGCATTCAACTAGTGACTAATAAAATTACTGGCTATTTAGAAATACAAATTTGCCGATACTGAAAGTTATGAGCAAACTCATACAATATCCTGTGTATATCTTAAGAAAAACCTTGTGAAAGTGAGTGCAAGGTAAAGCTAATGACTGTTCTTTCACATTCAGATGTCACTTTCTTTGTCTTAAAACAGTCGCAGTTTTACTAGAAAGGTGATTGGACCCAAAACCCTAGTTATTGCATAGAACAACAATGTAAAGACAGCTCTAGTGCTATTTACTGGTTTGTTTGTTTTTTCTGCAAAAAGGTTTCATCATGTTCTCTTCAAAAAAATTTTGCCATACAATCAAGCAGAATGCACATCCTCTCCTTATTGATGTTCGCCATTTTCTGTTGAGGACAAATGTACTGAAAATCGCTCATTGGCACTGTGTTCAATGCCCGCTCCATCTGAGTTTATAACATTTTGAGTACCTCTGCATCAGAATGTATCTCTGGTCTACAATAGCGGCAGCACAGTACATGTTTTCTGTGTAATTCTTAATGAAATGATTGCTTACAGCCAAAACTTGTTCTCCTTTTTGACTCCAAAGTCAATGTGACCGTTCTTCGTCATCAGTCATTTTAGTGCATTAACTGACCGAATCACATTGGATGCCAAGACTTCATATTGACAATTTTTTCTTGTCAATTTTTAAAACAGGGCAAGGAATGCAATTATATTCTCAATCCAGACTCACCGATTAGAAGTTAGAGTTACAGGTAACTCAAAATCAGTGGCATAAACCCCCAAAAGCTATAAGCTGATCCAGCAAGCTTTGCGGCATAAAGAAGGTGCTACTACATCGAGCACAGTGCTAATTCAAAGTGTTTTGACTCAAGGACCACTTTACTAAAGTCAAAGCTAACAGCAGCATTTAAACCTGACAGTTGCATTTTACAATAATTCCACATTACATTCTACACATTTTATTAAAAATATTTATGTGATGATAAACAACATTCAAATCCTATGTTGCTAGATTTGAATTTCAAGGTCCCAGATTTCAAACAACGAAACTGTACTTAAAAATATTTAATGAAAATCTTACTGAAGAAAAAGTCAAAGGTATATTTAATGAAAGTTGCTGTAAAAATCAAAATTTGCATCTTACCTGCATTGTTGTCTGTTGCCATTTACCACTATTAGCTTAACACATATGAACAGGACTCGCACCAGAGTTCACTAACAACACGTTTTAAACGTTGCGTGTGTTGGTGGTTCCCCGTGAAAAGCTTTTGCAGCCTCTTTTCTGTAACTCATTTGATATGAGAAAGGCATTTGATATTACTGATCTCATTGTTAGAGTCATTACTCATAAATTAATATTTAATTCTTGAAAATATGTAATTATTTCCTTGGATATCCTGCAGGGCCATGCACCTAGTAAAAGGCCCTGTGGGCTCATATCATAGCATTTACTCTCATATGATTATATTTTTAAGTTTTCCTATTGTCACAATTGGGGTAATAGTTCTATTCAGGGCTGTGGAGTCGAAGTCGAGGAGTCCAGGACAATTTTGGGTACCTGGAGTCGGAGTTGGCAAAAAGTTAACCGACTCTGACTCCTACTAAATTTAAATGGGAATTAAAAAAGTAAGTTGAAATGTCCCAATTCACAAACAGTCATAATGAACTACTTCTCTGCTGTAAGAATAAAGCCCAATGCATGCAGTGCATAATGTTACCACAAAACGAACATGTCAAGTAACCATGAAGCATGCTTTTCATTGACTGTATGCGTCACTATATGGGATGTAATGCACAGGTAAGGTGCGGCACCGCTTTCCATTGTGTCGTGTTCCATTGTTACAGGGAACTGTGAACCTAGCCTAAAGCCCCCCAATACATTTACAGATGCACTGCCGATTTTTCGGCCGTTCAATGAGTCATCACGCGTCAAACGCCTAAAAAATCATCTGGTGTGTTCTCAGCTCCGTGGCTCCCTTCGCTATGCGCTAGTGAAGGGGCGAAGAGCCGAGAACACAGATCTCCATACCTGTCTCCAGCAGAGGCTCGTTCTGCTGATCAGCTGGCCGGTGAGTGACACAATGCACTAAACTTCCGGCGGGCTGACAGAGGAGACAGCCACTGCAGCAGACAGAGGCATCACATTACTTTGGATGGGGGCGGGGGTGAGATTTTCGCAAGCTGGATCTGCCCGTCCATGTGGACACCCGCAATCTGCGGCCGCCAATCAATTGTGTTTGTCTTTAATCTGGCATTATAGTAGAGTGTTGGCTTCCTAGCCAGTAGTTCTGTGGTGAAATAACATGTATGTTGCCTTCCTTTCCTTCAATGGATGTAGAAAATACATTAGCATAGTATATACATACAGAGGAGTCGGAGTCGGAGTCGGGAAGTCAGAGTCGGAAGATTTAGAAACTGAGGAGTCGGAGCATTTATCTACCGACCCCACAGCCCTGGTTCTATTAAAGTGTAGTTTAAATAATTAGATGTAGCATTTACATCCTTTCACCCCATTTTTTTCATGTATTAATAAATCAGAAGGAAAAAATTATCTATGCTAATAGAGATGAATGTCTGTATGTATGTATGTACTTACGTTAGTATGTTTGTTCTGTTTTGAAAACCAGATGGGAAAAATCCAAAATTCACGATAAGTCCCCTAGGAACCCTGAATTGGGGAGCTTATTGAACTAACCCACATACAAATATGTTAGAAACTTGAAATTTGGCACGAGTATAGTATGTATGCTTATTTAATACATAAGAAGAAATAAGTTCCTATTAATGAGAAGTATTAATAAGATGACATCCGTATCCACACCTCCGCACACCGAGGTCCCTAACATGCCTACACTTGAGAACAAGGGGGATCACTGGGCCGGAATGCACTCCGTGTGTCATCACGTGACCAGACCGACTGGTTTAAAAATAAGGTTTCACTAACATCTTTCTGAGCACTGAACAGAGGTGATGGGATTACGGCGTGATGCTCCGATTGGCCCCACTTCTCCCCATTCACACCAAAGCCATATAAGGGCTCCTGGTTTGTCGCGTCGCTCAATCAATCTTATGCTCTTCATATGCTCAGACGCTCAGACAGAGAATATGAATCGCACTATTCACATTAATTTAGTCTTGCCATTTATACAATTATTTTTTAGTTGTTTTTTTTCTTATATTTACTATTCCATTATTATTTATCCTTTTACGTTGGTTTAAAAATGGAACTACAGCTATTACCATTATCGAAATCTGTAATCAATGAACTGGTCAAAAATGATTATTTGTCAACAAGACCACATAGGTAAATTCAATGAAATACTAGCTGCACATACAGACTTTCAACCACAAGAGGTGTTATTATTTGTGGAATCCTAATGACATGGATATTATACCCATTTCATAAAATCACAAACATATTCAAATATTTCCTTCTGCAGCTACAGAACGTGTCACACACTGGATCTGTACCTACTATGATGGTACTATAATTCATGTTCATGATAGCTTAAATGCTAATAAAAATGTTAATACTATTGATGAACAATTCCGTTTTCTTAAAAGGTTTTTACTTCCTTACAAAGCTCCCACTGTTTACGAGGATGTTCAACAGCAGCAAAAATGGGACAGATTAGGGTGTTTTTTTCAACTGCATTTGCAGTTTGTATTGCCTTGAATATTGACACAACTAATCAGACTTTTGACATTTCTTCAATGCAAAATCACTTAAAACTCAATTTTGATAATAGACAATTAACTTCCAATTCCTGATGGAATCAATTTTCTGATGAGTTAAAGAAATGAGGTAGATCAATACAAATTCAAAGAGGAAAACTGAAAATACATGAAAATGAAGCTTCTAGAAAGTGTTGGGAAAGGTGTTTTAAAACTTAAAAGCTCAAGAAAGACAATAAGGTTTCTAACAGAGAGTTTCTCGTAATAGAACTGCCGAATCTGAGGAAGAAAAGGATGGTAGATTAAAAACAATGTGCTCAACCACTGTAAGCAGGAGATTGAACAAATCTGAGGAAGAAAGAGCTGCTAGATTAGAAAAAAATGCAATCAACCGCTGAAAGAAGGAGATTAAAATAATTCCATTAAGAAAGAGCAACTAGGTTGGAAATACACTACTCAAAAAAATAAAAGGAACACTTTGAAAACACATAAAAAAAATCCTGATGGCTATCTCTACTGATATAGAGTGCGTAATGTGTTAGGAACGAAAGGATGCCACATTGTTTGATGGAAATGAAAATGATCAACCTCCAGAGGGCTGAATTCAAAGACATCCCGAAAACCAAAGGGAAGAAATGATGTGGCAGGCAGGGGAGTCCATTTTTCATTGTAACCTGGTGGCGTCAGATGGACCGAAACAATGTCCCAGCCAGAGGTGTCCAATTGGATTGAGGTCTGGCGAGTGAGCGTGGGGGCCAGTCAATGGTATCAATTCCTTCAATCTCAAGGAACTGCCTGCATACTCTCGCCACATGAGGCTGAGCATTGCCGTGCACCAGGAGGAACCCAGGACCCACTGCACCAGCACAAGGTCTGACAATGGGTCCAAGAATTTCACCCCGATACCTAATGGCAGTTAAGGTGCTGTTGTCTAGCCTGTAGAGGTCTGTGTATCATTCCATGGATATGCCTCCACAGACCATCACTGACCCCCAAACCAGTTATGCTGAACGATGTTACAGGCAGCATAACATTCTCCATGGCTTCTCCACACCCTTTCACATGTGCTCAAGGTGAACCGGCTCTCATCTGTGAAAAGCACAGGGTGCCAGTGGTGGACCTGCTGGTTCTGGTATTTTATGGCAAATGCCAATCAAGCTCCATGGTGTTGGAGGGGCAGTAAACACAGGGCACACTAGAGGATATCGAGCCCTCAGGCCACCATGGTCTGTTTCTGATTGTTTGGTCAGAGACATTCACACCAATGGCCTGCCTGCTGGAGGTCATTTTGTAGGCTCTGGCAGTGCTCATCCTGTTCCTCCTTATCCAAGATACCGGTGGGTCCTGCTGATGGGTTAAGGACCTTCTACGAGGGGGCCTGTCCAGCTCTCCTAGAGTAACTGCTTGTCTCCTAGAATCTCCTCCATGCCCTTGAGACTGTGCAGGGAGACACAGCAAACCTTCTGGCAATGACACGTATTGATGTGCCATCCTGGAGAAGTTGGACTACCTGTGCAACCTCTGTAGGGTCCAGGTATCGCCTCATGCTACCAGTAGTGACACTGACTGTAGCCAAATGCAAAACTAGTGAAGAAACAGTCAGAAAAGATGAGGAGGGAAAAATGTCAGTGGTCTCCACCTGTTAAACCATTCCTGTTTTGGGGGTCATCTCATTGTTGCCCCTCTAGTGCATCTGTTGTTAATTTCATTAACATCACAGCAGCTGAAACAGATTAACAACCCCCTCTGCTACTTAACTGACCAGATTAATATCCCATAAGTTTCATTGACTTAATGCTATACTCTGATTAAAAAGTGTTTAGTTTAGTGAACAATCAGGGAAAAAAAAGTTTCCAATGAAATTCTGAAAAGTGTCTACAAGAATCGGGGAAAACTATTCTTTCTGGATACTGCAGGGGGAACACATAAAACTTTTTAATTAATTTAATGTTAGGTAAAATTAGATCAGATTATAAAATTTTAATAGCTGTCATCTGCGTCATCTGGCATTGCTGATACTTAATTGGAAGGGGGGCACCACTCATTCAGCTTTTAAGTTGCTATTAAACCTAACCTACAGTGAAACTCCTGTGTTTAATGTCTAGAAAGGGACTGTTCTAGCTTAACGTTTAAAAGACTACATGGTTATCATTTAGGAGGAGTGTACTATGTCCCACAGAGGGGGAACAGAAGCTCTAAACAGAACACTTAGAGCCGTAAGAAAAAATGAAAATTTAATGGGTGGAGTGACTGTTCTGTTTTCAGCCAATTTTTGACTTACTTTTTCCAGTAATTCAAGGAAATACCAGGGCCAATGAGGTGAGGGCATCCATAAAGTCGTTCTTTATATGGAGTAAAATTCACAAATCAACTCTTAAGATTAATATGAGAGTTTAGTTGAAAGGAGACTGTTGAGCGGTTGCATTTCCACAATTGCTTTCGAAAACAGGCAACTGGCAAATAACAGAGACATAATGGACATAATGAAATTCCAAACAACCTTGGAAGCTTGGTCAACTCCATTGAAGAACTGGCTGAGAAAGTTTACCCAGATATTATAACTTTACATAAAAAAAGTGTTCTGTGGTTATGTGAAAGAGCTATACTATCGCCTAAAAACGATACAACTGATGAAATAAATAACTTTTTGATTGAATAACTACACAGTGATGAAACACTTTTTCGACCGATTCTTTTATTTAGATCATGAAGAAGCAGTTCATTATCCTATTGATATTTTGAATTCCCTTAGTCCTTCTGGAATGGCTCCTAATGAACTGTTCATTAAAGTCTGTATACTAATAATGTTGTTACGAAATCTAAATGCTCCAAAACTATGCATGATCGAGGCCTCAATAGTAACTGGCTGTGCAAAAGGTGAAAAAGTATTTATTCCTCGGATTCCAATGATCCCCAGTGACTTTTCCTTTGAATTAAAAAAAAAAAAACAAACTGCAATTCCCTATGAGAATTTGGTTTGCTTTAACTGTAAACAAAGCTCAATGGCAAATTTGATTTGTTGCTGGCATTGATTTGCACACATCTTGCTTTTTGCACTGACAGTTTTATGTGGCATATTCAAGAGTCAGTCAGAGGGACAATTTATACATTTTGGCTCTGACAGGACAAACTAAAATCATGGTATATTAAAAAAAAAAAACATTTACAGTCCAGTCTGTGACATTCTATGTTAATGAGTTCCCTAAAAGCTTAGTGGATTGAGGAGTTCAACCAATCACATGAGACCGAAGGTGTGGCTTAGAGGTGGATCAGTCCTATTAAAAAAAAAAAAAAAAAAGCACACAAGTTTAGGTTCTAGCAGTGGCCTCATTTCAAAAAAGATCTGTTCATGAGATATTATAAGACCTTAGAGGAAGAACTGGAGAGATGCACAAAGTCTTGGGAGTCCATCAATCCATCATGTTGCATGACTGCACATTGAGAGCACCTACTGAGGCAAGTTACCCACGCCTAGCACCTTAGAAAACATGGTCACTAACACCTCTCCTCATTTCCCCAGCAAACCAGGGGGGTATTTTTCGTACGTGGATTACTCGTTTAGCCGGATGTAATTGTTGACGATTTGGCCTGATCCTGGATCTGTCAGTTTTTCGAAACTCTTGCTGGATGTGTTGTCATACATAGCCGCACATCCAAATCCTCAAACCTGTTCGGAGCAGGTTTGTTCTGTGTAAACAAGGATTAGCTCACACACTTAATCAGTGTCCGTGCATGGAATTCATTCAGTCATGGCTTCACTGTTCATGAATGAGCGACCGATTGATATCGGTGCGCAAATTATAAGAGAATTTCATATAGAGAGGGTTTTGGGCGATCGGCAAGATCCTTTATTGCGCCCGGAGGAAATTCTTTTCGAAATTTACCGCTTTAGCGGAGGGGAATATTGTACCTCAAAGATTTATTAGCACCTTATATTCAAAGTCAAATTAGGCGAAGTTGGGCTCTCACAACCACACAGACAGTAGGCATTGCTTTGGGTTTTTTTTGCAAGCTGCACTTTTTTTTTTTTTAATATACTGTAGGCGATGCGGAAAATCTGTCTAAAAGTGCAGTTTGCCAGGCAATTCGTAAAGTCTGTTTGGCTCTGAAATATTTCCTTCAGGTTTTCATAGTGTTTCCTGGACACCTGCATGTGCAGACAATAAAAGAGGTGTTTCATATCATTGCAGGTAGGTAATACGCAGGCAAAAACACCCACAGTTCCATACAGAATCTCACAATCAGCCTAACATTCTCATTACCCAGGATTTCCAAATGTGATTGGGGCACATGGGACTGATCAGAGTGGAGTTTGATCAAACATTATTTGGAAAATGTACCTCTCCTCCTGATGAATAATCAGGCACAGTGTCTTCATCAAATATTTGATCTTCGTCAATATCTCGTTGGTCAGATACAAGTTCTAAGGATATGATATTCCCTGCAACTGACCCAACAAAAAAAAATGCCATAGGAATGCTGATTGCAAAATGTCCTCAATAAATCTAATAGGAGAATATCAGGGAAGTAGAAGATTAACAGAAGTTGGGCGATGAAATAAGATGAAATAATGAATTGAAACACAGGAAGAAATCAACAACTTAAAGGTTTAACACAAGGAAACCGGTGTTCTGGAATAGCCAATCAGAGTCCAGAGCTTACTAGAAATGGAAATGCTGTAGCCTGCTCTGAAGGGAGTTGATCATGCAAAAAATCCCAGTGACACCAACGAACTGAAAAAGTTTGAAAAGCTACAAGAAGCGCTTGGTGGAGGTCAATAAAGCTAAATGAGATTAACCAGTTAGTAAAGACAGGGAGTCAGCAATTGGGACTCTAAATGTTTAAATGATGTGTTCAGAACTGAAAAGATGTCTAAATGTTTGCATGTTACTAGTTTAAAATGAGTGTGTTTGTCTGTTAATGGGACTTAGCTGAAGATCAGACCGCTTCATTAGGAAGAAGTACTGCAGAAATCCAAGGAATTCCAAAAGATTGACATTTTCTTGCACCAATACTATTACATAGCAAAATTTTTTTAAACTTCACTACATTTCTATGCTTTTCAAAAAAACATCAGACTTCCCTTTCAGGCCCCATACCTTCAATTCAAACTTACTGTACACATATTCTTATTTTATACTCACTTGTACCAGACTGATTTATAGCTGGTGGCCGATCGTCTTGACTTCCAACATATGTATTTTCTTCAATTCCCTTTGTGACAGACTGTAACGATTCAGACTTCACATTGACAGATGAACAGTGTCTCATTGGTGAAGACACTAGCACAGTCATCGGTCCATCTTGATACCCATAACGAGGTTCTTCTTCCTTGACACTCTCCACAGTTTTATTTTTGTGTGGCTCAATGGTGACACACTTCTCTTCAGTCTCCTCTTTAATTCCCATTGATCCAAGTCTACATTCCTCATCTTTAATGTCCAGACTCTCCTGTTTAGGGTGGACACTCTCCCATTCACAGTCTTCCTCCTTAACAGTTATGGTCCTTATCTCTGTGGTATCTGTGCTCACATCCATCTGGACGTTACTGTAAACTGCAGATGTCTCTTTCTCTCTGTGGAAAGAACAGGATATGATTCCATCAAAACTGCAACATTCAGATAAATAGATATTTGAACTTAATTTTACAAAACTCTCTTGTTTAAGTTTGTGTCACGTTTGACAGTATGTTGACAGTAACTAATTACTCTTTGATATCAATTATCAGGTGTAAAGCTTGAAAAGTGTGGAAGAAGTTGACCCTCTCCCACAGTTGCGGGCAAGCAGTTTTCAACACTTGGATTGTTGGGGTCCCACAGTTGTGTTATCAGTTTTGATGAGGAATGTTTTTGAAAACAGAGTGTGAGAATTGTGTTAAACAAGGCAATGTCAGAAAGGGGAAGATGAAAGAGGAACTAAACTTTGGTAAACTGCAGATGATGACAAGCGAGAGAACTAATGGCTTTTCTAGCTTGTACTGCAATCCATAATTTATGCTACATACCTTCCATTTTTGATGGTAACTTAAGACAAAGGACCTTTGACTGGTAACTGTCTAAAGCCAATTATGAAATGCTGGGCTGATCGTAATGTCTGATTGCAGTAACACATTTCATAAAAACCCTTTGTTCCCCTTTACATTTCAAAGTGCTTTGTTCTGTTGACCATGAACTTCACTTTTGCAAAAGTAAATAGCCGATTGACCTGACTTGACCTCCTCTGACATTGTTCATCGTACTGCCATTACAGGGACAGGCACTAATGGTGTTTAAAAGTAAAAGTGCTGTATGGCAGGCGGCCAGATTGCTTAGTTTATTAGTTTAACATAAAATACACTATTTGAAACTTCTATGGCGACTTAGTGGAAATCAAGTACAGCTACCCTTTATTATTATCTCAACAAAGTGTTCAAGAAAACATCTGATAGCAAGTTTTCTGATAAAGGAAACCAACATTTCATTACCGTTAATGGGTAAATAATAAAGCATTCCTAGAACATTCCAAGTCCCCCTACCCAGTTTTCCCAAATATTTCTAAAATTCTTTTAATCGCCTATAAAACAGCACATTTTGAATTTCTACACAAAACAGAGCATTCAAAAAACTAATTAATTATTCAGCACTTCATAGACTAATAAGTGTAACTTTGTTAGCTCTAGGTTTCCTCTTTCTCCCCACCCAAGTCCTCTGAAATCACAACACTTATTTTTGCTTTCCAAACAAATTGAGTATAATGCAAAAGACAACCTGAGTAAACAAGTTACACTCCTTTTTTAAATGATTATGTGATTTATTGAAGGGAAAAAAAACACCTATATCACCCATGTGAAAAAGTAACTGCCCCCTTAGTCATTCCATCAACCCATGAAACAAATTTCAACAACATGTTAAAGCTGGCTAGACGCACCCAAGCTCGGTTGCTGCCAGTCTTGCTGAATCGAAATATCACTTCAACAGAACCTTTTCAACAATATGAAGTTGGCTAAAAGGTCAAAACAAGCGGCACACCATGACTCAATCAAAAGGAAATTCCAAAAGATATGAGAAAGAATGTTACTGTAAACTATCTTTGCATTTATATAGCACTTTTCTCACTACTCAAAGTGCTCAGCAATTGCAGGTTAAGGACCTTGCTCAAAGGCCCAACAGAGCAGAGTCCCTTTTGGCATTTACGGGATTTGAACCGGCAACCTTTCAATTGCCAGTGCAGATCCCTAGCCTCAGAGCTACCACTCCGTCTATCAGTTGAGAAAGGGTTACAAAGCAACCTCTAAAACCCCGGGACTCCAGTGAACCCCTATGAAATTGCACCTGAAGAAAATAAAGAGACACATGGACATAAGAGAAGCTGAGAGCGGTGAATACTGGGAGGATTTAGAAGACCACCTGTAAAGCGCTCATGTACGTCATCAGACTTGAAGCATAAACATTGCTTGTACACAACGGTCATATACTGTAAAACAATATAATTGAGCTATTGGGAGTCTGATGGTTGTATCAATTAAGAGAGTTCACAAGTTGGGGTCTAACTTGTTTTACAAAAAGCTGCCTTAGGCAACTGCCTGATTCACCAAAACGTCAGAACTGGCCATGCTCGCACAGCACTGCTGTGGCTCTCAATTTTGACTGTTGTGGAAGAAATTTTAAACAGACCCCCACCCACTGGAATGCCTCGATTTAAGCAAATAAAACACAGGCAGGAGAAAGTGTCAATCATTAGTCTTTATCTAAATCTTGAAAGAGGCAAACAGCATATTAGAAAGTGATTGCCAAGAAAAGAGTGTCCTCTGCGCTATATTTATACAATTCATTGATCAGTCCGCCACTCAAAGAAGGAATTCATTACATAATCAGAAAACCTTTTAGCCTGATTGGTTACACCCAGTTGGTAATGGGACATGACAAACGTTGATACCTTAAGCGACCACTTTGTAACCCCATCCACTAGGCTGATTGATAGTCCTGTTATCTTAGGGTGCATGTGACTTTTAAATGTATTACTTTTATTCTTATTTTAAGAGACATGTGAGTTTCTGCACATTCTTCCCGTTTTCTCATGGTTTTTAGACCAATGGTCTAAATTATAATCCAGCAGAATACATCAACAGGAAACTTAGCACTAAGCAAAATATAGAAAAATGATTAGATCATAAAATATAACATTTTCTTTTAAATATTATATAGAAATAACAGCATCAGCTTTTAAGCATAAGCTCAGAAGGTTATGAGGCTCAGACACACACTAGGGGCACATTGGACCAGAGTTCAAATTCAACTATTACACTGTACATGTGAATTACAGATTTAAATTGAAGCACAATGTTTGGCATCTGCTCTTGGAATGATGACAGTTACCTTTTAAAAACGATTGTCAAAAACTGACCCTTTCAGGTTTATTCCATTTTAAAATAACACATTTTCTAATACAGAAATATGTGAAATAATGAAAACAACAGTAGAAGTACAACAGTAGTGCCAATAAGAAAAAACTATTAAATCAAATGTACTCATACTTGTACTCTGCACATAGCCATTTACTTTTAAACATGAAGTGCATAAGAACAATGCAATGGTCTCGTCTGTGCAAAATGTTGGGTACCTAAAAAAAAATATTGTAGGTACTACAATTTAGCAAAAAATGCTTATGCTCTATTTTACATACTATAAAATAACAGAACCTTACAAAAACTGTGATGAGAAAAGGCCAACAAGCTTGTCCGCCTTATTCACCTAGGATTGATCACAATAACATCAAGTCAAAATATGAAGATTCCTAATGGTGTTATGCACGAGGCCCCAGGACGTGCGTAGAATTCGCACTATAACATGAAGCAAGCACAAAAGTGGAAATGTGCTTACGCACAAAAAAAATCCCAGATGCATAAATCTGTGCAAACGGCAGCTTCCACGTTCTTCCACTCCATAAATCCCGGTCAGCATCAAAATTAACGCACGTACACGTGCCTGCTGCCCCACCCCAACTCCTCCCAGAATTACGCCTCTTTGAATATGCAAATCAATATAAATAGCCCTTAAGCTCAGTGTTCTGTGAAAAGGTAATAGCAAAAGCACAAGGGAAAATAGAATTTCAGCGAATACCAACTGGAGGCAAGGAAAAACTTACTATTTGTTGGTTTAAACAGTGGTATAATCAACAAAAGGAAGTTGATCAAGTGATATAGCGTGTCGGAGAGCTCAAGTTCACAAAGTCGCACAGTGCCTGAAATAAAAGAAGAAGTGGTCAGATATCAAAGTCGCCGTGAAAAGGCAAGTCGTAGCCCACTGTCTGAGTGTCGTATGAAAGCTTATTAGGGTACAGAGAAGAAAAAAAAAAACAAACAGTGGGGGAAAAAAAAATTTTTAAAAAATCACGAAATGTCAACTTTAATGTCGAAATTTCCACTTTAATCACATAGTTAATTTTGTCATTAAAGTAGAAAATCATAAACTTCATCTTAAAATTGTTTAATTTATTAGTTTCTCAAATCCCACCATAACTAAAGTAGTACGTTAAATGCTTTGTTTTGTATTTGATCTTCTATGTGCTCTGTGTGTCTGAATCACTACGTGCTTCCTCATCCTCCGAAAGGACACAGAATCCATTACATTCGTGATATTACAGCTCTCTGAATAATTAAAACACGGAGATGTATACGTGATATCATTTTCATGATGATAGGAGTTAAAGCAGGTTATTAAAAATGGGAACATGGTGGCGCAGTGATTGCTCATGTCTCACGCAAGATGCTTGCTGCGCCGTGCACATCCTTCGATGAAATACTTTATTGTAGTAGTACTGTCTCTTTCAAACGTACTAACCTCCAATTTCTGTCCTTACTTTTCTTTCTCCAAATATCCAATCGCCATACAATCAACTCTGTAATAGACGTTAAGCCATCTGTAAGCTTAGAACGCCGATTCTTCAAAACTTTTAAGGAACATTGAAATATCTTCGTAGTACGTGTTTACTTATTCTATCAATCTATCCTTCCAGTGTCGCGTCAGCAGCAGCAAGAATACAGCGCGAGGCAGGAACAATCCATGAACGGCACCGTGTCCTCATATGTTTAATTATTTACAATATAGATTATTTAAATGAAGTTTTATCTGTATAATATAATAAGCATATTATGCTGCACTTCATCTTAAAAATGATATTGTCATCATATGTAAATGTACGCGCTTTATAAAGTGGCTCAGGTTGTGCAATATTATAACTGTATCGCAAGTTTACAGTGAGGTAATTGTACTTATAAGTACAAACAGTTCTACAAGGAGCACTTGATGGACTGATTGAGTGCGTTTAGAGTCCTTGGGATGAAATTGTTTCTGAACCACAAGGAAAGGCTCTGAAGCATTTGTTGGATGAGAGCAGTTCAATAGACAGCATGACTGGGGCAGCGTGTGCTTGATGCTGTATCCCAATAATTCTCTTTCCGATCAGCTGCTGCTGTGATTCCCCACTCAGATACAGTGATATAAATACTCTGGTGGTGCAGTGAGAGTAATATAGAAAAAGATGATCCGCTGTGGCAACCCCTAATGGGAGCAGCTGAAAGAAGAAGAAGAAGAAGAAGGTGCAGTGAGAGTAACAACGCTAAAGCATTTATGGTATGGTATTTGGAATAGTTTGTCCATTCTGTGGACCATTATATTGTTATAGGTTAATTACAATCAGATGCATTAAACTAATAAACAGTATGCAGTTAATTTCAGTGTATTTATAAAGCTGCGTCAGGGATGTGGATCTAAAAAAGAAAGGGTAAGCACACAGGAACAGTAGCACTGCTTTGACGCTGGGTGCCACCAGTCTGCAAAACCGAGCGCAGAACTTACGTACGACAGGGTATGAGCTACCGTGGAAATGTGCATTGCTTTACAAGTTTAGGTTTTATACATCGCGATTTGAATGTGGAAACGTTCTTACGCAACATTTTTATGCATATGCACCGTTTATACATGAGGCCCCTGCTCTCTACCTTACTACTTGGTCGTGTATTACACGTCTGTGGTTCTTGAATCAAGTAAAACTTTCTAACATTTGTGTAAAATCTGCCCTTAATTTTTCAACTACATTGCTGTGTTGTTAAGGAATTAATTTTAAGGTGACAAATGGGAAGCACTGTACTAATTCCATTATCACTAGAATTACCAAAGCCTACGAATAAACTCGTAATCCTGGCCCACCTTAGATCCGTTTATACCTCTCTGTCAGCATCTTTTGTTTTGTGTGTCAAGCAGTGCAAGCAGAAAGCAGCCCACCGCCACAGAAACAGCAAAAATTGCTCTCAGCTCAAGCCTTGTTTATCTGTTAGTGAGGTAAAAATTGCACAGGTATGATTTTATCTTTAGTTGCAGAGACGGACTCTGCATGCATGAGAGCTGACAAGTAACAAATGCTCATCCGGAAGTATAATGCACAAAGTGCAGCAATGAGGAATAACGAACATAGGTGTTTTGCAGAAGGGATGCTTGTCTGTCTGAAGTCTTGTGTTTTACACACCACAACAGAATGAAAAAAAGAAAGAGTAAAGATTACGGCTCAACTCGCAGAATCCGTTAAACGTTCATAAAGCACATGCTCCATCAGCATGTTGTTATTAGCAATCAGGTAATTTGACATGACCAGCGATTTTAAGTCATGTTAACTGACATGGTCTGCCAAAAAGACGTGTAACTGCCATCTGCAGCTCTGACATACACCAGGACTTGAAGTTGTGTATTGTATATTTAGTAATCCCGGTTACTTTTAGGAGGTTGTCAGTTTCTTCACATGCTAATAGAGTTTGCTGTTTCACTGTATATTCCAGCTCATCTTTACTGCTCCAAGTACTCCTCGTCTCCCGACTGTTTTTAATGCTTAAATACTTGAAGAATCTCTTTGGGACATCTATTGCCTTTTCTGCAATGGTTCTCTCTAACACTCTTTTAGTCTTTGCAATACCCTTTTTGGTACCATCACTCACATGCTTGTACCTTATTCATTTTTTTTTTTAAACCTCCTTTGTAACTTCCTTTTTAGCTAATTTTTATCCACCTCAGTTTTTTCCTTAATTTAATGCTTCCAAATTTTGGGACAAACTTGTCCTGCATTATACGCAAACAAACTTTTCATTTTGCTCACAACTCCTCAACTGCCTTCATATTTAAAAGCTTATCCTGGTTTATATTACTTTGGGATTTGTCTCATCTGCTCAAAGTTTGCTCTTCAAAAGTTTAACTGTTTTAATTTTCAATAGGCATTCTTTCAAAATACAGAAAAATCTATTACATTATGGTCAATTAATTCTAATAGTTCAATCAGCTTTACCCCATCTGTTCTATCCTGTTTATTACAGAATATTAAATCTAGACCAGCCTCTCCCTAGGTGGCCCTTTAGCATAAAATATTAAAAAACAGTCTCTGATTATGTCCAATAACTCCTGGGGGTTATTCCACAAAGCACACTTAGTCAGAAAGTCACAGTTAAATTGAGACCCCAGGCTTACCTGAGCCAGTTTGGGTTTCACCAAAGAGGATTACGGCAAGTCACGCTCAGTAGCCAAGACAGTAAAATGTCACCACTTAAGCTGCTCCATACCAACGTGAAGGTGAAGCTTAGCCGAGTGTTGTGGACCGAGAGGTCATTAAATTCCTGTTATAGGAGAAAAACAAAATATAATCAGAGAAAGGTTCTTCTCTTGTAATTTTTTAACAAATATAATGTTGCTGACTTCTAATTTAAATTATTCTTACATGATCATTACAAAAATGATAAAACATAATCTAAACTATCTATTGAAAATATTAAGACTATCACAGTTATCAGGGGTGTGAAAATCCAACGCCTGACTCATCCGACACGGGTAAATTGACCGTTGGACAAACGTGTTTTTCTGGTTTCAGTTGTCCGCGGACAAGTGCAATTTTCTGGAGAAAAAAGAATTATGTGCTGTGCAGGGCACAATTTTACCACTACTTTCAAATTTGAAACATTTGGGTACGTACTTTGTGCGGAAACGGTCTACTTAGGCATATTCTTCATGTCTCACATTAGTCTTAAATATTTTTTACAAAATGACGGCTGATTTTTCAAAGGGGAAGCACTCTTACGGTCTTATTTTACCCTACTATTTACACGCTTGGAGATGCGGTCATTTTTTTTTTTTTTAACGCGGACATTACGATGTAATCTGATGATTTTTCATTATAATCAATAACTTTTAAATATTATTGATAAAATTCATTGTTTCTACATAAAAATGCGGTCATTTTACTTTCACCATATAACAAAGCCGGTTAGGCAGTTAATCTTTCCTGAAATTTGCGATTTCGCATAGGTTGTGATATATTGAAGAGTTAAGAAATTTACTGCGTGACAACATCAATTTTGATGAGCTGTCTATAGATCGTTTTTGATTAGAGAATTTTTATATAAAACAAAACAAGTTGGTTTCATGCTATCAGTTTGTTTATTAAAAATAAAGAAGAAAACATTCTAACAGTTTCCCAATGTTATGAAATAATCTATAAAAATCTTCACTTAGACACAATTATTTTTTCTCCCCGACATCATCGGTAATATTTACTTCTTTGGAAATGTACCATCTTGCAGAATTTACAGAAGAGTCTCTAAAGAATGTTAGTGTGCTGATCTTACTGTTTCTGACAGTTTCTCCTTCCACAGCTTCTTGTGAGAGATTATTCTCCAATATGAATTTAGTAAAGAGTTTTCTAAGAAACTGCCTGACTCAGGAAAACCTTCCAAACCAGATGTGCATTGTTTTTGATGGCAAACCTTTAGAAGAGTTTGACCCACTACCAGCTGTGGAATTCTGGCAATCATCTGGCAACAGGCACATCACTCATAAAAAAACCTGAAAAGTCATCAGCATCCACTTCTGCAGGACCATCAGTCCTGGAACCATGCAGTTCAGCTCAAGCAGAAATGAAGAGCATTCAGCCCATGATGTCTGAGATGGTAAAGATTCTTGGGGGAGAAGATGTTGCAAGACAAAAGCTGAAGAACATGGCAGGAAATTAATCAGGACAGTGTTCTGTTATGGAACTGTAATATGTGAAACAGAACTAGTATAGCTATAATGAAGGCATTATTTATTAGGGAGTTAAAATGATAAGGGAATATATATATATATATATATATATATATATATATATATATATATATATATGTTCTAGAGCAAGGTGGCACAATACTACTCCCTGAAAGAACTTTTTTCAGTTTTAAAATGGAAGGCAGTTTTGGTATCAATAAAAGAGATCAGAAAAAATAAACAATTTTTCACTTTTGTTATTTGTTTATGGGCAAGTGAATTTAACTGGCGGACAAGTGGATTTTCTAAGTTTACTTGTCCGTGGACAAGTAGAAAAAAATATTGATTTCCACACCCCTGGTTATAATTATGCAGTTCATCTGTTAAGTAAATGATAGTTATAAAAATCGGGAGGAGTCTCCCCTACACTTTCTCGTATACTCAGATATGGGGATGGATATTTGAGGAGTAAAACACAAGACAATGATTATATTATTATATTATGTACATCAAAGAACTACAAACAACAAATCAAATTAATAATATATTGAACAATTATAAAGCTAAATAAATCAGACTCTGCAGCTGCATGAATAAAAGGTAAAGTACGGTTAGCAGAAATAGTCCAAAAAGTTGATAGAAACCAACGTTTTGTACCTAATACTTGTATGCAAAATATGGTTGACCAAAGTGAACTCAACTGATTCAAGTTATCGTATTTACACACACACACAGACGTAATTCCAAAAATGGTATTTTCAGACTCAGGGGGGTCTAAAATGTCGAGATTCATCAAAATCTTGAAATCAAATTTTTGGACGATTACAATACTTTTCCTATACTTTATATATGGGAAAGTAAAAAAAAATTCAAAAAGGCTAGTAATGTCAATATTGTCAATTTAAAAAAATGCAAATTCTCAGTCAGTAAACCTCAAACACTAAAGAGGCACAAGAATGTCCATAGAAATGTAAAGCACAAGAAAAAAATGTCACACAAGACCTTCTAGGATCATCCCGGTGTGCTCCTGTCCTAGTACTTCGTAGAGCTGTAAAGCCACCATCATAAACAAGGATTAGAAACAAAGACCACTGTCATTTTTGATACAAGTCATGACGGTATTTGTATGTACAGTGTGTATAGAAAAGAATCCCCCCTTTGAAATATTCCCATTTTTTTTTTTTTTGCTTTACAGCATTAAATGAACACACAAACCAATATTTCTTTCCAGCTTTACTTACTCAATGCAATCTAAAACATCCAAGTGAAAGATATCAAAGCTACAGTTCAGAAGAATTTAAAAAAAAATCAAAAACAAGACCTACTGAGATGAATAAAGGATCAAAAAACCCCAACTCAATCAGGTGTCAGTGCCCACCATTTCCATTGCAGACCATGTGATCAATTGTAATGAGTGTGATTAGTGAAGCTGTTCCTGGTGCATTCATTCCCTTGCTTGGTAGTGCAACTGACAGCAAACAACTGACTATGGGTGGCAAGACACTTTCAAAAGATCTCAGGGTAGAGTTGTTGACAGACATAAGGTAGGAGATGGGACACAAACAAATCTCAAAGGCTTTATCAATCCCAAGAAGCACAGTAAAGTCCATTATAAATAAGTGGCAAGTGTTTGGTACTACTTGGACCCTCCCTGGATTCGGCTGTCCCTCCAAACTGGAAGGAAGATCAAGAAGGAAACTGGTCAGAGAGGCTACCAAGAGGCCAATGGCCACTTTGAAGGAGTTACAGGATTTTATGGCAAAGAGTGGTCATTGTGTGCAAGTGACAACAATTTCATAAGCGCTCCACAATTGTGGCTTGTTCGGGAGGATCGCAGGGAAAAAGCCACTTCTCAAGAAAGGCCACATTAAGGCTCGTTTGAGCTTTGCCAGAATGCACTTTGAAGATTCTGATGCCAAGTGGAAAAAGGTCTTATGGTCAGATGAGACCAAAATCACAACAGTACACCTGGGGGAAATCCATTGCAGCTCACAAGACACAACACACCATACCGACTAGGGAATCCATTCCAGGACAGGTTTATCCATTCCCGGGAATCCCGCATATCATTCCTGGGAATGACACAGTGCACGGGCATCTCACATGTGAATGGTTTTAGAACGACCGACACTTATTTTTAATAAAACTACTGCGATATGTTGACACTAATTAAAGACTAACCTTATCTACAAGCAGTTCATGCTGTCATATAAGTACATGTATCTAGTTCAGGGGTGCCCACACTTTTTCAGCTTGCAAGCTACTTTTAAAATGACCAGGTCGAAATGATCTACCTACATTAAAAATGCTATATTATATATATATTAGGGCTGTGCGATATGACCAAAATCTTATATCTCGATATTTCATTTCATATCCCGATATCACGATATAGTACATTTTCTTTGTATTCAGTGAATAGTTTATATAATCACCACTCCTTTTTTCATTTAAATTAAAAAAATCAAAAATGAGAAGTACTCAACTTGTAATTATTTCTGTTCTTTTATTTAGAACATTTGAGCAAATGTTTGACTTAGAATGTAAACATAAAATGTTAATGTATCAAATATAAAACACTTTTCAAAAACAAATTACTAAAGGCCCAATATAAAATACTGCTATATAAAATGCCTGACATAAACAAAATGTGAACTGTAGCAGCAGTAACTCTCACAACATATATTAAATATAAAAGGATCAAAGCACTAACAACTAAACTATATAAGGCCAATAAACCCTTTAAACAAAATAAATACAAGTCTAACATTAACTGTCAAAACCAAATGTAAACATTGTACTTCAAACTGTAGCAGCAATAAGGCTTACGACAAAAATATATTAAATATAACATTTTTTAGGCTACATTCTAGTAAAATGTTAATTTGCACATCGTAGTGTGGCAAATCTCCGTTAATGAGTTACAGCTGATCGCCCCATGCGTGGGACTGGACGGACGGGACTGTGGGGGACATTTTAGTACAGTGAACTCATTGTCATGTTCAAGAAACCAATTTGAAATGATTCGAGCTTTGTGACATGGTGCATTATCCTGCTGGAAGTAGCCATCAGAGGATGGGTACATGGTGGTCATGAAGGGATGGACATGGTCAGAAACAATGCTCTGGTAGCCTGTGGCATTTAAACGATGCCCAATTGGCACTAAGGGGCCTAAAGTGTGCCAAGAAAACATCACCCCCACACCATTACACAGTGGTAACAAGGCATGATGGATCCATGTTCTCATTCTGTTTATGCCAAATTCTAACTCTACCATTTGAATGTCTCAACAGAAATCGAGACTCATCAGACCAGGCAACATTTTTCCAGTCTTCAACTGTCCAATTTTGGTGAGCTCGTGCAAATTGTAGCCTCTTTTTCCTATTTGTAGTGGAGATGAGTGGTACCCGGTGGGGTCTTCTGCTGTTGTAGCCCATCCGCCTCAAGGTTGTGCGTGTTGTGGCTTCACAAATGCTTTGCTGCATACCTCGGTTGTAACGAGTGGTTATTTCAGTCAAAGTTGCTCTTCTATCAGCTTGAATCAGTCGGCCCATTCTCCTCTGACCTCTGGCATCAACAAAGCATTGTCGCCCACAGGACTGCCGCATACTGGATGTTTTTCCCTTTTCACACCATTCTTTGTAAACCCTAGAAATGGTTGTGCGTGAAAATCCCAGTAACTGAGCAGATTGTGAAATACTCAGACCGGCCCGTCTGGCACCAACAACCATGCCACGCTCAAAATTGCTCAAATCACCTTTCTTTCCCATTCTGACTTTCAGTTTGGAGTTCAGGAGATTGTCTTGACCAGGACCACACCCCTAAATGAGTTGAAGCAACTGCCATGTGATTGGTTGATTAGATAATTGCATTAATGAGAAATTGAACAGGTGTCCCTAATAATCCTTTAGGCGAGTGTGTATATATCTCATTTTTAATGTAGGTAGATCATTTCGACCTGGTCATTTTAAAAGTAGCTCGCAAGCCGAAAAACTGTGGGCACCCCTGCTCTAAGGAGAAGACTGCAGGGGTTGTGGCATTTTAATGTCAGGCCATTTGGTTGATGTAATGCGCCCGTCACATTCGAGCACCTGATGGAGTAGGTCCTTGCCGGTATACCACCTGGCCACTGGATTGTATATCTTGATGACGTCCTGACGCCCCCAGAATCGATAAAGCACTGCAGCACCTCGCAGAAGTATTCTCTGCCATCAGGGCTACCAAGCTACGGTTCAGCACAGGAAAATGCCAGCTTTAAAGTCGCGAAGTGAATATTCTGATCACTTACCCGGACAAGGTCTCCGCCATGAGTGATCTGCCGCTATCTAGTCGGAAAAGAGAGTGGCCACAGCTTCCTGGTTCTCACATCATATTATCGGAGATTTGTCCAGGGTTTTGCCCACATAGCAGCTCCCTTGCATCGGCTCACTACCCAGGGCTCCACGTACCAATGGAGTGAGTGCGAGGCCGTGTTTTGTCAGCTCAAATAAGCCCTCAGCACCGCACTTGTCCTGTACGTCCCAGACCCAATGAAACCATTTCTTATTGACACGGACACCAGCAACCAAAGCATCGGAGCAGTTCTGTTCCAGCATTCTTTTGAAGGGTCCTCTTAGCACTTCCTCAGAAATTAAAGTCAGGTTTATACTTCCCGCCTGCATACGCTATTGCTACCCCTCACGTGTTATTATTAATTATTTAAATGAAGTTAAAAAGATTTATCTGTAAAATAACATACGTGCTTTAACACATTTCATCATGAAATCGATATCAAGTATAAATATGTGTATTCTAAAAGTGCAGAGCGCTGGAATATCATACATTTAATATGTTCTGTGTGGCAATCTGCTGCTGTCAACTTAGGAGGGAGAAAAAAAACAGGTGATAAAAGATGGTATGTGCTGCCTTTAAATGAATCGCGTCATTACGATGGGGAATATTCGACGCTTGCATTGCATATGCGAAAAATAAACGAATACATGCACCACGGCGGCTGGGTGCGCAAGTCCTCGTTAGGATGGCGAAACCAACAAAAAAGGCACGAACAAGAGCGCTAATCCGTTTGTGCTTGCACCGCGCTTTGCTGCAATATCTTCCATTAAACTTGATAAGATACTTGCCTAACTTTGGGAACTTATTTCCGAAACCGTTCTGAAAGATGAAATCGTCGACTCTCCTTTCATTACAGCCGGACAAGGCTACTCTGGCAAAGAGCATACACAAAGGTGAGCGGGCGCCATGATAACAGAAACAATCCTAACATAACTTTCTGTGTTGTGCGGTGATTTAGTGACACAAAGAAATGAACGGCGAGAAGTCGTCAATTCACCGGGAAACTCCACTGAGAATCGAGCTGTTAAACCTCAGAAACACAAGAAACCACAGGGCTCCGCGTGCTGCTCAGGGACTTCGAACAGAATTTCTGACAATGGTGACCCCTTGTTCGCTCGCTCTCTCTCTCTCATATAGATAGAACTACGTACCTTTTCCTTGCGAGGATTTGTTTCTCGGACGTCTGCACACATGAAATTAAGCTGCACTCGAATTAACCAGGGTACAAGTCCACCAACTCTTCGATACGCCAGCTGAGCTGGAGTTCGCCTCTCGTGTAGCGTGGCTTCAGCTTCCGTCGCCGTTGATGACGTCACTGCGCTCTCCACAACAGGCAGATGTGTCACTTTGCTTAAAAGTTAGATGCAGGATTACGAGCGAGGCTGAGGTTGGCTTTATATATACTGTGCAGTTTCTCGTTCAAGGATTAAAACCCTTTACAGTGTCCATGAAACAATACCGTATATCCTATTCATTAAATATCAAAATATGGCCACTTTATTAGTCCATTTGTGCCATGTACTTGCATTCGGCTGGGCAAAACCAACTCGAATTAAACAAATGTACGGATGCCAGCCGTCCTCATTTTAAAAGCGCCGTGGACTGTCCGGGAGGAATTTATAACATTTTTAAAATGTCCGGAATTTTGGTTCCTAAAATCCTTATCAACGGTTTAAAAAAAAAAAAAAAAAGAATGCCTTACATCAATTAGCATTTGCGGAAGTAGCGCGCACACTTCTTTACCAAAATCTTCACTTCCATTCCGGTAGTAAACAACGCAGATATTGACGAGAATAGTCAGTTCCTGTCCAACTTGGCTTTTTCATGTAATCTTTTGAATTCAGCTTTATCTTCTTGGCAAGTAGACAGTTTATTATAAATTTTATTCATTTCCTTAATTAATTGTAATCCTAATTCACCGTAACTAAGTGAATGTATTCAACATCGAAATGACAATTTCACGTTTTCTATATGAGATCTTATTTTTAATTTCAGCAGCCTGGTTAAACAAGAAATTTCATACATCCAGGTACAGTCCATCATATTTAAATGCGAGTAAGTACTGCTTTGTGATATTTTACTAGAAAATATTGTTATTGTCACCCGTTGTTCCAAAATGGGGCGGTACGGTGGCGCAATGTGTAGCACTGCTGCCTCGCAGTTAGGGTCCTCCCTGCGTGGAGTTTGAATGTTCTCCCCGTGCTAGCGTGGGTTTCCTCCCACAGTCCAAAAACATGCAGGTTAGGTGCACTGGCGATTCTAAATTGTCCCGTGTGTATGTGCGCGCGCGCGCGCGCCCTGCCCGGGGTTTTTTCCGGTCTTGCGTCCTGTGTTGGCTGGGATTGGCTCCAGCAAACCCACGTGACGCTGTAGTTAGGATATAGCGGGTTGGATAATGGATGGATGGAAAATGGATTGATCGATGTTCCAAAATGGATATAATCGTAAATTAATGAGTCAACTATTAAATCTCACATTTATTTATTGTTGTATAAATGCAATATCTTTTTAGTTATCAGTTGATCAAGTAATAAATCATTTCAAGTAATTTAATATTTTCATGATCCATTCATTCATTTACATAAATTCAGGTATAACCATTATTCGGAAAAGAAAGTGCAAGTTCACAAACTACTTGAACAACACATCTCCTTGTTTTCGAAAGGGCAGAACAGATTCAATTCAAGATTCAATTGCAGTAGCGTGCTATGTACAGATTGCTATTCATTTTGATCCAAGAACTCCGATTTACTGAGAAAAACAGCTGCAGTGGAAAATATAAAAGAATGTAGATAAATGCAAATCACTTTACTCTTTTTAATTTATGTTTATTTTGCCATGTGTTTACACATGCTATACAGTTAAGCTCTCCAACTAAGAATGGCAGGAATGAAGTCTGTTCATTTAAGAGACTCGACATATTCAAAATATTTAATGGGTTATTCTTTTGCCAATGACTGTGATTGTGGCCATCATATCATAAATATAGTGATAAACTGCTCCTAAAGGTTTATATAATTTTAAAAACCATAAGACAGTATAAAGGCATCTTATGGCATCATAGGATTCTCATTTCCAGAGAATAAGAGTTGACAGCCCTAACAAATGCAACCTCATTTTCTCAAAAACTGCGAAAACTGGTGGCCCAACAGCATATAACCCTTTACTTTGCTTAATAACTTAACAGTAAAAACAAATCATTGGATATTAAAGAATGCCAACTTTGCCAGGCCATTTGACTAATATGCCCATGAGGGGCTGGGCAAAACAAAAATGCAGTGTAACAAAGGCATCTGTCTTTTCATTGAAATTGTGAAAACTGGGGTGGCCCAATGCACTATTGTGGCCCTCAAACACCAAAGTAAATCTCATCCATTAGATATTACAATGCGACAACTTAGCCAGCCCGCTTGACTCAGGTATTCGCATTGAGCTGGGGAAAAAAAAAAACTGAACTGCAACTTCACAAAGACATCATTGTTCTCTTGAAACTGTTAAAATAGCGATGGCCTAACGACATTTAACTCATTTAAACATCACAGTAAATCTCATTCAGTACCCACACTGAGCCGTGTTTTTATTATCTAAATCATCTGACGTGCTGTTAATGTTGATTACGTAACTGTTATGCACAAGGTATGTGACTATGTAGCTGGCTGGAAGCAAACAAGTAGCCAACTTCAGCCTCGTTCGACTCACTTGTTCTCTTCTGTAGTGATGCTCAGTTCACTTGAGACGAGGTTAGGCTCCTCCGTACACACCGCATTGGCCATTTTGCTCTTAGCAGGCAAACAAAAAGCAGAGTGCAGGAGTCATAGTCCGATAACGGGAGAGGAGAGACAGGTGAATTCCAGTATTTTGTAAATTATTCAAAGCAAAACACATTTCACAATAACAAACAAGTAAACACACTGTAGGTAACTAAGGTGGCGGAATACAAAGTGACACAATTGAATACATTTCTTTTGTTTTCTCTGTCAGTGACCATCAGTCCTAACACATCAAATCCTTTTGAAATTCATTCTAAAACACATCTGTCTGAGACAGATTACAATTGCATTGCTAGTACCTTATAATAGCTCTATGAAAGAACATTTTTGGGTAGAAAAAGAAATGTCCCCTTTAGGTTTACCTAAACACAGTTCTGTAAACAACCATAGATACTTCAGAACATTTCTATTCTTTTGGGTGGTACGCCAAGACAAAGGGTTGATAGCCCCCTGGTATAGATCTCACCTAACTAGGCCCACCATGTTAAGGTGCTCAAAGACTTTTTAGGCCAGTGTGGTTTGACTTCTTCCACCTTCTTTCTCTTCTGACATACTTCTCAGAGCTTGTGGAGATACAGTGGTGTGAAAAACTATTTGCCCCCTTCCTGATTTCTTATTCTTTTGCATGTTTGTCACACAAAATGTTTCTGATCATCAAACACATTTAACCATTAGTCAAATATAACACAAGTAAACACAAAATGCAGTTTTTAAATGATGGTTTTTATTATTTAGGGAGAAAAAAAAATCCAAACCTACATGGCCCTGTGTGAAAAAGTAATTGCCCCCTTGTTAAAAAATAACCTAACTGTGGTGTATCACACCTGAGTTCAATTTCCGTAGCCACCCCCAGGCCTAATTACTGCCACACCTGTTTCAATCAAGAAATCACTTCAATAGGAGCTGCCTGACACAGAGAAGTAGACCAAAAGCACCTCAAAAGCTAGACATCATGCCAAGATCCAAAGAAATTCAGGAACAAATGAGAACAGAAGTAATTGAGATCTATCCATCTGGTAAAGGTTATAAAGCCATTTCTAAAGCTTTGGGACTCCAGCGAACCACAGTGAGAGCCATTATCCACAAATGGCAAAAACATGGAACAGTGGTGAACCTTCCCAGGAGTGGCCGGCCGGCCGACCAAAATTACCCCAAGAGCGCAGAGGCGACTCATCCGAGAGGTCACAAAAGACCCCAGGACAACATCTAAAGAACCGCAGGCCTCACTTGCCTCAATTAAGGTCAGTGTTCACGACTCCACCATAAGAGAGAGACAGGGCAAAAATGGCCTGCATGGCAGATTTCCAAGACGCAAACCACTGTTAAGCAAAAAGAACATTAGGGCTCGTCTCAATTTTGCTAAGAAACATCTCAATGATTGCCAAGACACTTGGGAAAATACCTTGTGGACTGATGAGATAAAAGTTGAACTTTTTGGAAGGCAAATGTCCCGTTACATCTGGCGTAAAAGGAACACAGCATTTCAGAAAAAGAACATCATACCAACAGTAAAATATGGTGGTGGTAGTGTGATGGTCTGGGGTTGTTTTGCTGCTTCAGGACCTGGAAGGCTTGCTGTGATAGATGGAACCATGAATTCTACTGTCTACCAAAAAATCCTGAAGGAGAATGTCCGGCCATCTGTTCGTCAACTCAAGCTGAAGCGATCTTGGGTGCTGCAACAGGACAATGACCCAAAACACACCAGCAAATCCACCTCTGAATGGCTGAAGAAAAACAAAATGAAGACTTTGGAGTGGCCTAGTCAAAGTCTTGACCTGAATCCAATTGAGATGCTATGGCATGACCTTAAAAAGGCGGTTCATGCTAGAAAACCCTCAAATAAAGCTGAATTACAACAATTCTGCAAAGATGAGTGGGCCAAAATTCCTCCAGAGCTGTAAAGACTCATTGCAAGTTATCATAAGCGCTTGATTGCAGTTATTGCTGCTAAGGGTGGCCCAACCAGTTATTAGGTTCAGGGGCAATTACTTTTCACACAGGGCCATGTAGGTTTGGATTTTTTCTCCCTAAATAATAAAAACCATCATTTAAAAACTGCATTTTGTGTTTACTTGTGTTATATTTGACTAATGGTTAAATGTGTTTGATGATCAGAAACATTTTGTGTGACAAACATGCAAAACAATAAGAAATCAGGAAGGGGGCAAATAGTTTTTCACACCACTGTAGATACTTTAGTAATCCCAAGGGGAAATTCACATAATCCAGCAGCAGCATACTGATACAAAAAACAATATTAAAGAGTAATAAAAATGCAGGTAAAAACAGACAATAACTTTGAATAATGTTAATGTTTTTAACACCTTTAAAAGCCCTTTTCTTCTGGTTCAAAAGGCCTTTGATGTCACTTGTAATCCATGGCTTGTTGTTAGCATAGCAGCGTACTGTTCTTACTGGAACTACAATGTCCATACAGAAGTTGATGTAATCAGTAGTGCAGTCAACAGCCTCCTCAATGTTCTCACTATGTGACCCCAGCAGGATATCCCAGTCTGTAGTTCCAAAGCAGTCTCTTAGCGCCTGCTCTGCCTCAGGGGACCACTTTCTGAATGAGCGTGTAGTTGTAGGTAGCGCCTTAACTCTTGGTTTGTAGTGAGGCTGAAGCAGAACCAGGTTATGATCTTCTTTCCCAAGCGCAATTCGTTTGCGGCCCAGAAGATTCTGGTTTGTGAGAGAGCTGCAATACGCTTCTCTTGAGGTTAATTCCTCAATTTAATTGGGGTGTGTGTGTTTGTGACAAAGGATTATCTGTCTTTTGTAATTTTTTTGTAGCTTTAAGTTCTGAACTTCCCCAAAATCAATTCTTCCTGTATAGTTAGTAGCACTCCGATTGCATGTTGTAGTATGGATGCTAATTAACGTTACACACCAAAGACTGCATGCACCAGGCTTCTTTGTTAAGTAACTCGATTCTAGCTGCAGAGCTCCACTCCATTGAGGAGGTTGTTGCCTTACATTATACATCAGTGATAGTTACACTATGGCTAAGATTAGGGTTTGGGGAGGCTTATCTGATTCAATTCAACTGAACCAAATGAGAAAAACCTGCAAACCAAATGGCGGTCCAGCAGAGCTACTGAATCGCAGAGCTGCCGAGATCAGATAGACAATGAGCCAAAACATATTGTGACAGCAAACCAAGTGCTGTTCAATGTGATAAAGAGGAATATTCTGCAATGGCCAAGTCAATCAAGTGACCTCAACACAACTGGACATGCGCTTCACTTGCTGAAGACAAAACTGAAGGCAGAAAGTCCAACAAACAAGCAGCACCAGAAGACAGCAGCAGTAAAGGCCTGGCAAAGCATCATTAGGGTGGAAACCCAACACTTGGGGATGGCCAGGAGTTCAGATGTCAGGCAGTCATTGATTAGAAAGGACATTCAACCACATATTGAAGATGATCATTATGTTTATGTTCATTTGTCCAATGACCTTTGAGCCCCTGAAACTAGATAGACCGTGTATAAATATGTCCAGCTTTTCGAAACAGTTCATACAATATTTTTGTTATGACGCCTGATTGTTCAATTTCAAATCCATCGTGGGGGCGCACAGAGCCAAAATGATCTCACTATCCAAATACTTATGGACCTAACTGTAAAAACCATAAGTGTGTAAGAAGTGTTTTTTCAAGCTCTTACATGCAGTTTTGGTATGTTTTACTTTACAAAAATAAATATATAAATAAATAAATAAAAACAGCATTTGTTCTTTCAGCGCACTGTCATGTCATTTTAATGTAATTCGGTATGGTGAAAATGGCTGTGTGTATATTATGGATTTTAATTTTGTTTATTTTGTTTTGTTTATTACCTGCGCTTGGGAAAGCAGATCATAACCTGGTTCTGCTTCAGCCTCAATACAAACCAAGAGTGAAGTCGTTACCTACAACTACACGCTCATTCAGGAAGTGGTCCGCTGAGGCACAGCAGGCGCTATGAGACTGCTTTGGAACTACAGACTGGGATATCCTGCTGGGGTCACATAGTGAGGACATTGAAGAGGCTGTTGAATGCACAACTGATTACATCAACTTCTGTATGGACATTGTAGTTCCAGTAAGAACAGTACGCTGCTATGCTAACAACAAGCCATGGGTTACAAGTGACATCAAGGGCCTTTTGAACCAGAAGAAAAGGGCTTTTAAAGGTGGTGATAAGCATGAGCTCAAGTGCGTGCAGAAGGAACTCCGAGTCCAGCTCAGGGTGGCGAAAGAGCAGTACAGGAGAAAGCTGGAGCAGAAGTTGCAGAACAACAGCATGAAGGAAGTGTGGGATGGGATGAAGATTATCACTGGCTGCAGCTCGAAGCGGGGTGCCGCCATCGAGACAGACGTGGAGAGAGCAACTTCTTTAATAGGTTTGATCACAGTAATCCACTCTCACCTCGGAGTACTGCATCCTCCAACCATCCTTCTGCTGATACCAGCATAGGTGAGACATCCCCACCCACAATTACAGCAGCCCATGTGAGCAGAGAGCTGAGAAAACTTCGTGCCAGCAAAGCAGCGGGTCCAGTTGGTGTATCGCCACGATTGCTGAAGGCCTGTGCGTTGGAACTGGGGAGTCCTCTACAGCGCATCTTCAACCTGAGCCTGGAACAGGGGAGAGTTCCAAGACTTTGGAAAACATCTTGTATCACCCCTGTCCCAAAGGTATCACGTCCTAGTGAGCTGAATGACTTCCGGCCTGTTGCTCTGACGTCACATCTGATGAAGACCATGAAGCGGCTGCTGCTTCACCACCTGAGGCCACAGGTCCACAAATGCCCTCGACCCTCTGCAGTTCGCATACCAGGAGAAGGTGGGAGTGGAGGATGCCATCATCTATATGCTACACCGATTCCTTTCCCACCTGGACAGAGGCAGTGGTGCTGTTAGAATTATGTTTTTGGACTTCTCTAGCGCCTTCAACACCATGCAACCTCTGCTCCTTAGAGACAAGCTGACTGAGATGGGAGTAGACTCACACCTGGTGGCATGGATTGTGAACTATCTTACAGACAGACCTCAATATGTGCGTCTTGGGAACTGCAGGTCTGACATTGTGTGCAGCAATACAGGGGCGCCGCAGAGGACTGTACTTTCTCCGGTCCTGCTCAATCTATATACATCAGACTTCCAATATGACTCAGAGTCCTGCCATGTGCAAAAGTTCGCTGATGACACTGCTATTGTGGGCTGCATCAGGAGTGGGCAGGAGGAGGAGTACAGGAAGCTAATCAAAGACTTTGTTAAATGGTGCGACTCAAACCACTTACACCTCAACACCAGCAAGACCAAGGAGCTGGTGGTGGATTTTAGGAGGCCCAGGCCCCTCATGGACCCTGTGATCATCAGAGGTGACTGTGTGCAGAGGGTGCAGACCTTTAAATATCTGGGAGTGCAGCTGGATGACAAATTGGACTGGACTGCCAATACTGATGCTCTATGTAAGAAAGGTCAGAGCAGACTATACTTTCTGAGAAGGTTGGCATCCTTCAACATCTGCAGTAAGATGCTGCAGATGTTCTACCAGACGGTTGTGGCGAGTGCCCTCTTCTACGCGGTGGTGTGCTGGGGTGGCAGCATAAAGATGAAAGACGCCTCACTCCTGGACAAACTTGTTAAGAAGGCAGGCTCTATTGTAGGATTAAAGTTGGACAGTTTAACATCTGTGGCAGAGCGACGGGCATTAAGCAAACTCCTGTCAATCATGAAGAATCCACTGCATCCACTTAACAGGATCATCTCCAGGCAGAGGAGTAGCTTCAGTGACAGACTGAGGAGATCGTTCCTCCCCCACACTATGCAACTCTTCAATTCCACCCGGGGGAGTAAATGCGAACATTAATTTTATTTTAATTCTTTTCATTTTTATTACTATTTTAATTTAATATTGTTTCTTTGTATCAGTATACTGCTGCTGGATTATGTGAATTTCCCCTTGGGATTAATAAAGTATCTATTAATAGTTTGCATCTGTAATTATTAGTAACTGATTTATTACCTAAGCTGTTTACATGACACCCTGTTCTATTTTTTGCTTTTAGAAAGGGAAAAGTTTCTAAACTGCGGTTTCTCCTCTGTGTTGACTTGTTTCTGAAGCAATACACAGTACCACGGGTTCCGGTCGGTCACAGTGCATCCAGAAAGTATTCACAGCACATCACTTTTTCCACATTTTGTTATTTTACAGCCTTATTGGATCCTTAATGGATTAAATTCATTTTTTTCCTCAGAATTCTACATACAACACCCCATAATGACAACGTTAAAAAAGTTCAATGGAGGTTTTCGCAAATTTATTAAAAATAAAAAAACTGAGAAATCCCATGTACATAAGTATTCACAGCCTTTGCTCAATACTTTGTCGATGCAACTTTGGCAGCAATTACAGCCTCAAGTCTTTTTGAATATGATGCCACAAGCTTGGCACACCTTGGCCAGTTTCACCCATTCCTCTTTGCAGCACCTCTCAAGCTCCATCAGGTTGGATGGGAAGCGTCGGTGCACAGCCATTTTAAGATCTCTCCAGAGATGTTCAATCGGATTCATGTCTGGGCTCTGGCTGGGCCACTCAAGGACATTCACAGAGTTGTCCTGAAGCCACTCCTTTGATATCTTGGCTGTGTGCTTAGGGTCGTTGTCCTGCTGAAAGATGAACCGTCGCCCCAGTCTGAGGTCAAGAGCGCTCTGGAGCAGGTTTTCATGCAGGATGTCTCTGTACATTGCTGCAGTCATCTTTCCCTTTATCCTGACTAGTCTCCCAGTTCCTGCTGCTGAAAAACATCCCCACAGCATGATGCTGCCACCACCATGCTTCTCTGTAGGGATAGTATTGGCCTGGTGATGAGCGGTGCCTGGTTTCCTCCAAACGTGGCGCCTGGCATTCACACCAAAGAGTTCAATCTTTGTCTCATCAGACCAGAGAATTTTGTTTCTCATGGTCTGAGAGTCCTTCAGGTGCCTTTTAACAAACTCCGGGCAGGCTGCCATGTGCCTTTTACTAAGGAGTAGCTTCCGTCTGGCCACTTTACCATACAGGCCTGATTGGTGGATTGCTGCAGAGATGGCTGTCCTTCTGGAAAGTTCTCCTCTCTCCAAAGAGGACCTGACAGAGTGACCATCGGGTTCTTGGTCACCTCCCTGACTAAGGCCCTTCTCCCCCGATCGCTCAGTTTAGATGGCCGGCCAGCTCTAGGAAGAGTCCTGGTGGTTTCGAACTTCTTCCACTTACGGATGATGGAGGCCACTGTGCTCATTGGGACCTTCAAACTAGCAGAAATGTTTCTGTAACCTTCCCCAGATTTGTGCCGCAAGACAATTCCTTTGACTTCATGCTTGGTTTGTGCTCTGACATGAACGGTCAACTGTGGGACCTTATATAGACAGGTGTGTGCCTTTCCAAATCATGTCCAATCAACTGAATTTACCACAGGTGGACTCCAATTAAGCTGCAGAAACATCTCAAGGATGATCAGGGGAAACAGGATGCACCTGAGCTCAATTTGGAGCTTCATGGCAAAGGCTGTGAATACTTATGTACATGTGCTTTCTCAGTTTTTTTATTTTTAATTAATTTGCAAAAACCTCAAGTAAACTTTTTCACATTGTCATCATGGGGTGTTGTGTGTAGAATTCTGAGGAAAAAAATGAGTTTAATCCATTTTGAAATAAGGCTGTAACATAAAATGAGGAAAAAGTGATGCGTTGTGAATACTTTCCGGATGCACTGTACATGTGCTTACTGTCCAGGCAGGAGTGAACCTCACTCTTTAGTCAGGACAGTTCAGTTGTACTTCGCTCCTGTGTCAGTTCTACTTGTCTTTGAAGAGAACTCCTCCGACAAACAGCAATGTGGCTTCTCTTGAGGAGGAATTTCTTAACAATGGTTGAGTTGGCTTACTTCTCAGGAACCTCACTCTTGATTCCTGAAGTGTGGTTCTTCTTCTGGGGTGATTTTTGCACAGCTATTGTTTTCATTTTGGTGTGAACTCTAGTGTGTTTCCTAAGATTGCTCATTTGTGAAAACTGTTTACCACATGTATTACAGTGATATGGCTTCTCTCCAGTGTGAACTCTTGTGTGGCTCTGAAGAGTACTCTTGTGACTGAATGTTTTGCCACATTCCAAACAACAATGTGGCCTCTCTCCAGTGTGAATTCTGGTGTGGGTCTGAAAATTGCTCCTTTCAGAGAACTGCCTGCCACATTCATTACAGGAATACGGCTTCTCTCCCATGTGAATTCTAGTGTGTTTCTGAAGACCACCTGCTTGTGCAAACCGTTTACCACATTCACGACAGCAATATGGTTTCTCTTTGGTGTGAACTCTAGTGTGGCTCTTTAGACTACTCGTTTGTGAAAACTGTTTACCACATTCATTACAGTGATACGGTGTCTCTTTGCTGTGAACTCTAGCGTGGCTCTTTAGACCACTTATTTGTGCAAACTGTCTACCACATGTATTACAGGGATATGGCGTCTCTCCGGTGTGAACTCTTGTGTGGCTCTTTAGAAGGCCCAATTTTGAAAACTGTTTACCACAATCATTACAGCAATACGATTTCTCTTTGGTGTGCACTCTGGTGTGGCTCTTTAGACGGCACAATTTTGAAAACCGTTTACCACAATCATTACAGCAATGTGGTTTCTTTACGACACGTTTCTGAAGATCACTCCTGCCAGAGAATTCTTTGCCACCTTCCAATCTGCAGTGATCTTTGTTTCCTGTATAAAGGAAAAAAAAAAGTTTATTTTCAATCCACTGTCTTATTAAAATTAACGTATATTAAGTAAATGCAAGTTTAAACTAGGAACAACCTTTGACAAGTATAAGCAATTATAAAACTTTTAGTTGTACAGTACATGGAAAGACACTTAATTTGTTAATTTTATGTTCCCTATTATAAAACTTCCTTATGCTCAGAAACGTATGTAAGCCATTTCTTATGCAAAGGTCAGGATTTATAAAATCAGAACTTGGCATGGAAATTGGCGTAAAGTTATGTCAAGTTTTGAGCATCTGTAAGTCATTTGCAGACTTTTTTTGGTGTTGGTATTTTAGCAACTCCATAGGGCAAAGCGATGAACTAAACAGAAAATCTCAATTCATCGCACATTTCACACTCTGATGTTTAACACGATAGGGATCACAATGATTTTTTGGCTCACCATGAAGACTGAATTATAAGCTAATTTAGACTTCCTACGTTCTCTTCCCCTTTGAACTGGAGCCTACATTACAAAGACCATCACACAGAAATCACACGACTCCTGTTCTGTAACAGGTTTTAACAGCTGTGAGGAAATTGGCAAATGGACACTTTGAGTCCATTCAGACAGTTCACACGGAGTCACCCTGAACCACATCACGCCACCTGTATGAGATGGTATACTGAAAAAAACTACTGTACAAAGACACATGCAACATCTTGACCACCAGTGTGTGCAAGTTGTGAGCAAAATGCAATCTGCAGCAACTTCTTCTGCCATCAGTAGTGGAGGTCTTCCCTGACCTACCAGTCACTTTGTGATTACTCAGCTCACCAGTGCGGTCTCTTCTTAACGTTATTCCAGAAAATTGATTGAGGTCATCCTAAGGTTTAACTGATTTCTCAAATGGTTTTACTATTATTGTTTACCGGCTTCTTAGACTTTCATTGGCACAACTCTTGTCCTCATGTTGAGCAATGGCAACTATAGACGCCAAAGTAAATCTGTAGATAGAAGCAAGCTGAGTTAGGCCTGCATGACTAGAGCAATGAAACACACCAGAGGAATCACAAACACCTGTGACACCAATTGTCCCAAACATTATGGGGACTTGAAATTGTGGGGACCATGTAAAAAAAAAAAGTCTCATAGTTTCTATACAGTGTGACCGAAATGTCTACAAATCCCCTTAAATGAAAGTGTGTAATGTGCACTTTAATCGCATCTAAATTGTTTGATTAGTAATTTTAAACTGTGGAGCAGAGGGGTAAATGATAGAAAAAAAAAATTGTCTCAAACATTGTGGAGGGTGCCATATAAAACAGAATGCCAAGCATGAAAAAATCCACCTCTAATAATCAGACATTTATCCACAAATAAACTAAAACCATTTGACACCAAAATGGGTTCTTTAAAAAAAAAAAATCCCCAAAGCCAAAAACAGGGCAATGGACGAGTGGAGTGAGGCCTCATGCACAGGCCTACAGAATCTGCAGCGATCTTGAAGAACAGTCAGAAGATGAGAAAACCCAGGATGAGTGCAGCTGCTGGTGTTTCTGCTTTAAAGGGGAGTGGCAGGTGACACCAGGACTGGTCACCTTTGTGACAAGACGGTGGCATTTATACTCACCAGTGATTTATTTATGTTAATTAAACTAAGATGTGATAGGTTTTAATGCATATTTCAACAAGTGTGTGTGTGTTCATGTATGTAATTATTGTCTCTGTTATGGTATATATTATAGCTGGAAACGTCAAACATTTTAAGCCTGCACTCAATGAACATCATTATGGGTAAAAAAAAGAAGGAGAAATAAAAGTCAGGTGAATAGTAGTGGGGCACTAATTAAATCAGCCTTCAATCAGAACTGGCCAGCTTTTTCTCGTTATTGTGAAACTGCCAGATTTCTCTGCTGATTTGGTGACACAGAATATGTTGCTTCGAGGGCACACGCAGTACTGACAGAGAGCACAAAGTGAAAACTGGTGAAGAAAATAACTGCTCTTTGGAAATATCTTCAAGCAGGGGTCCTCAATCACAGTCCCGGAGGGCCGCAGTGGCTCCAGGTTTTGGCTCCAACCCGATTGCTTAAAACAAAGCACTTATTGCTCAACCAACACTTCTGCTTCACTTTAGTGGTCTCACTCTAAGATTTTGAACCCTTATTGCTTATTGTAGTCTTAAACTGCTGTATTCTTGGTTTTTAATAGCTCCAAATTAGCAATAACATGCAAATGACAAAAGAGAGCGGCACTTCTCCTTTTAACTTGTTACCAGCGTCACCTGTGCGTATTGATCATGCGCTATTGGGTTTGAATTAAATACTTGGAAGGAAAGTGAAGAGAAAAAAAAAGTGATGGACCAAGAATTACTCCTTCATTTTAGCCTTCAAATTATTTCGATTATATCCTTAGAAAGGGGAAGAAAATCTCAGATATGAGAAATGACCTAACATAGCAGAGTTAAAGCACTAACAAGCCATGAAATTAAATTATTACTGAGCATTGTTGTCTAATTAAGCCACTGGGTTGAAACAAAAACCTCTAGTCACTGCGGCCCTCCAGGACGGTGATTGAGGACCCCTGCTATAGACTTTATAGTGTCTTTTACATTTTTCTCTGAACTAGTGCCTTACATATCTATCACTAATCATTGCTCTGTAGAGTGGCGACATGCTGCATGTTTATTGGCATCTGTAAGTGAGAATTCCACTACACTCCGGTCAATTAAGACCCCATAATATAAAACAGCAGATCTAGTCATGTAAATGTCAAAGAGCAAAGGGCCCTGTCTAGAGAGAGAGAGACGCCAGAGGAGTTCACCGCGTTTAATGGTTTGTGTATTTGTTCGGAGTCCATGGATATCAAGTGATGTCTTATTACAAGTCCTCCTGTCTCCCACACTACTCGGTCACTTAGTCCACACGTCTCTGCTTTCTCTGCGTAAAGACAAACTTTCTAATCTGTCTCAACCATCAGGAATGGTATTGTTTGAAAAGAACCAGAAATATGATCAGGACAAAAAAAAAAAAAAAAATTTAAATTCAATCATTTTAGATAACCAACCATTCCCTGTAGTAGTTTAGGGTTCTGTCATTTAATTCATCACTTGGAGGCACAATATACTCTGCCAAGCAGATGATCCTTTTCAGACTTAGCATTACCCAAGATGTGCACTTCTGTAACATCTCATATAGAGAGTGACGTGACATACACAACTTTGGGGACCCCTTATCAAAATTTGTTACTGCAAATAGTTAAATTAGTAGAAAATGAATTGATTTCCAAAGAGTATAAAACTAAGCATGGAATGTTCCTTTCAGCATCTTAAGCAATATTTGTGCAATATTTTTGTTTTGTATAATTGTACAGTGAGAAAAAAGAAAAAAAAAAAAGGATGGAGTATCATGTAAACGTTTATGTCCCCCAAGTGATTTGAGGTCTCAGACCTTCATTAGCTCCTTAGAACTAAGGCATCTTAGTTAATCATTAATATAATTATACTATAATCATTACAATGGCCAGGTCATGCAAGATTCAAAGCTGTAGAAATTCGGACTCCTCAAACTAATCAACAGCCATGGGTTCCTCTGGGCAGCCGTCTAGCTATCTGAAAAATAAAACAATTGATACTTACAAAGACGGTGAAGCTACAAGAAGAGAGCAAAGTGCTTTCACTTAGCTGTTTCCTCAGTTCGTAATTTATTAAGAAATGGTGGAGGTTAAGTTGAGGTCCGGAAGACCAAGAAAAATTTCCAAGAGAACTTCTCAAAGGATTGCTAGAAAGGCAAATAAAACCCCTCTGTGTGCTAAAGTTTCCAAAGGTCTTTTGGAGTGAGACTCTGCTGTAGAACAGTGCACCACCACTCCAACGATGCCTCCACAAACATGAACTCCATGAAAGAGCCATCAGAAGAAAACCTTTCCTGTGTTCCCACCACAAATTTCAGCATCAGCAGTTTGCAGATGAACTTTTAAACATTCCTGATGCATTTTGGAACCAAATCATGTGAACTGGTGAAGACAAAACAGAACTCTTTGGCTTGAATGTGCAAAGGTGTATTTGGAGAAAAAAGGGCAAAGAACTCCATGACAAGAACACGTCTCTGACTGTTAAGCAAGGCAGTAGACCGGTCATGTTTCAGGCTTGTGTCGCAGACAGGAGCACTGGGAGATTTTCACTGGTACAGGAAATAATGGATTAAATCAAATACCAGAATCTTTTGCAGGCAAACATTTCACTGTCTAGAAAAAGCTGAAAATGAAGAGGATGGCTTCTACAAAAGGATAATGAACGGAAACGCACCCCAAAATTCGCAATGGACAACCTCAAGAGGCCCAAGCTTAAGTTTTGCCATGGCTTTCACAGTCCCTTGACCTAAACATCCATGAAAGTCAGTACACAGACCTCAAAAGAGCAATGCATGCCAGGCGGCCCAAGAACCCCACCGAACTAAAGGCCCTTTATAAGGACAAATGGGCAAAAATCCCCCAAAAAAGAACTGAAGGACTCTAAGTTGGCTACAAAAAGCATTTACAGGCTGTGGTACATGCCAAATGGGGAGTTAAGTACTGACCAACATTTGCTTTGGTCCTTTTTTGTTATTCTGAAACTGTACATCATGGGAAAAAAAAAATCTTGCTCAATATATTAAAGAAAGGTGTCATCTTTAACTTTATGCCTTTTGGAAATCGGGTCATCTTTTACTTACTTAGTCACAATATCAGAAATTTTGCCCGGGGTGCCCAAATGCTTGCAATCCACTGTACAAGCCTTGCTGAGATGGAACTCAATCTCTATAAGATGTGTAAATGGATGAACACGAGTGTGGGGGCCATTTATGGATTGTTCTTTGTCTGCCACCTACCTCTTAGTACGGAGGCGTATTAGGGCCACGGTCAAGAAAAAAAAAAAAACACTATATGTCAAGAATAAAGTCGAACATGTTGACTTTATTCTCGCCGTTTATGTTGAGATTAAAGTCGACATTTCCACTTTATTCTTGTAGTTTATTTTGTCATTAAAGTAGAATGTCGTAAACTAAAATTCATCTTAAAATGAATGTTTAATTCACTAGATTTCTCAGACTCCATTATAAGTTAATGTAGCACATTAAATGCTTTGTACAGTATTAAGTGTTCCCCGACCCAGTTGTTAATCGCTACACACTTCTTAAACTAATTTCCTCTTGCACTAGAGAGGCACAGGTAGCGATCGCCACACAGAATACCTGCACTCCATGATAGTCCTGCTCTCTGAACATTTTGAATGCTAAGATATATTCTTGATATTATTTTCATGATAAAATGCATTAAAGTGTGTATTAAACATGCACGGTAGTGTGGCGGTATTGCTTTCATCATGAAAATGATATCAAATATTTATCTTAGCATTCTAAATCTTCAGGGAGCAGGAATATCATGACATCAATGTATTCTGTGTGGCGATCGCTACCTGTGCCTCTCAGTGCAAGAGCAAGTCAGTTAAAGAAGCACGCAGCGATTAACAACTGGGTTGAGGAACACTTAACACAAAGCCTTTAATGTACTACATTAACTTATAATGGGTTTGATTAAATTAAATATTCATTTTAAGGTGAAGTTTAGTTTATAATGTTCTACTTTGATAAACTACGAGAATAAAGTCAACATATCGACTTTATTCTTGACATATAGTATTTTCTTTCTTCTTCACCGTGGCCCTAATATGCTTCTGTATCTTAGACTCACCTAGTGATGAGCACAAATCTCCACACATCATCACTGGGAGGACCACTGAGGCAGACCACTTATGGCAACCTTAGGAGTGGTTAAACTGCACAGGCAACACTTAAGTAAATTAACAGAGGCAACTTCAGCAAGAATAAAACGTCAAATAGACAAAGCAATTTTGTTCTAATTATTAGTTTCTCTTTGATGAATATGAGAAAACAAACATCTGTATTTATATAAAAAACAAATGTCTGGTGTCCATGTCCGAGGGTAACGCCTAATGAACAAAGGCAACAAGATGCACAATGAAAGAGGGATGTAAGGCCTAGCATATCCAGTGAACAGAGAGTCCTAAATACACGATGTGATCTAAACACACAAAGTTAACATTTCACCATTGTGCGCCTTTTACTAAACTGACATTTCACTGTGCTAGTATTTTAAAAGAAGATATTAAAAAGAGAAGTAAGAGATTGTGAAATTCTGTACGAAACTAATTAATAGCATCATTTTTTTCTACAAAACTATGAAAAACGCCGTCTTGCTCATCACAAATAAGCACAATTTAAATCACAATCAAAATACTGGTCACCAATGTCACAATTACAGTTTATAGTCCTGGTCAGCAGCACTAATCTCCAGACATCATACAGGGGTCACTGAGGCACACAGACCACCTGCCATAGCCAGCCTAGGAGAGGGAGCTGCACAGGCCACACATCAAGTGTTTATGTCACAACACCAGATACTCCATGACTGTGTAGGACCAAGTGGGTATTGTCTATTTTAATAGGATTTTTATTGGCACACAAGACCTGCTAAGACAGCAGATTTAATAAAGACGCAGAACACCGGCAACAACCCTCTCACTCCATAATCTGGAATGAATGACTGAACCTTAGCTCACACTAATTATCAGCCCAGTACTTCATCTAAACACAAAGGTGTAAATCTGAGTTCAGCCGACTCCTCTGCAGAGACTCCTTCAAACAAAACCCAAACAGACCTTCATTTTAGGCTTGTAACCAAGACCTGAACCTGCCCGTCTGTGATGGACAAAATAACGAGCCTATAAGCAGGCCATGAATCTACAAATGGAAGGGGCTTTAATCCAATCAGCAGAGGCTAAACCCTTCTTTTAAATCTAGCTGCATTCCTCTATTCTGTCTCTTCTGGTACTTGAAGGATGACGAAATGTCTCTAGTGAGACAAAAAAAGCAGACAATGCTTCCTCTTTGTGAGCTCAAAGCTGACAATTTGCTCTCTTTGGGGTGAGAAGCCATCCACACCCAGTGGAGAAAACAGTTCACAAACTTTCTTTGAACTGTAAGCTCCCCTCCATAGAGCCTTGGACCTGCACACCCTGAACTTCCTCTAAGGGCCACTCTTCCCAAATTCTGTTCTAGTGACTCAGCACAGTCTAAAAAGAATACAAATAAGCCATCACTTCAAGAAGTGAACTTTAGCACCTACACTCTTGGGCCAGAAAGGTGCAGAAGGCACAGCAAAGTGCCCGACAGTGAGATGAGAAAGGCAGCATCACAGCACACCATGAACAAAGGGAACACAAAGCAAAGACAAAGAGTGAACTCTAATGCAAGAAAAGTCCTCCACTTGAACCTGGAACTACAAAAGCAACAAATCCACAGAACATCAGAAATCCTCCTTAACACTAGAATTACCAGAACCTACGAAAAAACTTGCAGATCCGTCCCACCTTAAAACACTTCTCACTTCTCCGTCAGCGTCTTTTGTCCTTTAAATGTGTTGATAAGCAGCAAACACCAAGCAGTCTGCTATCACCTCCCCCCACCGGCACAGTTTTCTCAGCTCAAGTCCGTTTACCTGCGTGTCAATTGCTAAGAGCTGTAGAGACTGAGAAGTCAAGCAAAATAACAACACCTTTTATAAATACTATATCGTTATTTGGAACCCTTGTATTTCATGTGTGTTCCGTTTCTACAATGATCTATGTGCAGTAAACACTTTGTTAAAACAGAAACGTTTTCCATGTTTTAGTAATAATTGACAAAATGTAGACATGTGTATAATGTATGTGTATAGTGTATAATGTGTGAAGCCTGAATTCCAAATATCAAGGAAGCACTTTCACAAAAGAAAAAAAACTGAATAAGCTTGTTTTATTCTTTCAATGCTCTAACACCCCCCTCCACCCCCGATCCGACTCTTAAGTAACACTGCTGTTTTCAAATAAAGACGCGCTATAACAGAGGTGAACTCAGATCGGAGAAAACAAAAGCCCTCCCCGCAAGAAACGTCATCCTGCCAATCACCTGTCCTTCAAAGAAACATCACGGCTTACAGAGCTCGCCAACGCTACACCATCCAGATCTAGACACTAGCGTGGTTTATGTTCCCCAAAAAAAAGTCTAACTGCATTCTCGTACCATTGCTCGCGTACTAAAGTGTCAGCAGGTATTTTTCGTGGCATTACGCGTGAAATTTGTGAGCATGCCCTTGACGATCAAACAGGAAGCTATGCAGTATACTTGTGAGTTTATGCGGTAGGAAGATAAGTAAATAAAGTAAAACTAAAAAAAAAAAAAGACGCTAACTTTGGTAAGTACTATACATTTACAGCGGCTGTTACAGACGCAAATCAAATGTATGCTTTTATTGTATAATATTAACAATAAGAACAGCTCACTAGTTAGACTCAAACCCAGAACCTTCTGAATTGGAGTCGGCAGCTCTAACCAGTATACTGTACTACTCGAGAAGTCGGGACAACAAGCAACACTAACCTGATTTCTTTTTCTTCGGTAATAGTCTTGGGGGAAAAAAAGCGCATTTGTTCTGTTGTACTTGTATCTGTTGTGAAAGTGCTTCTTTGATATTTGGAATTCAGGCTTCACACATTATACACTTCACGTCTACATTTTCTCAATTATTACTAAAACATGGAAAACGTTTGTTTTAACAAAGTGTTTACTGCGCATAGATTGTTGTAGAAACGGAACACACATGAAATGCAAGTGTTCCAAATAACGATATAGTATTTATAAAAGGTGTCATTTTGCTTGACTTCTCAGTCTCTACAACTCTAAGCAATTGACACGCAGGTAAACAGACTTGAGCTGAGAAAACTGTGCACTGGTGGGGGGAGGTGATAGCAGACTGCTTGGTGTTTGCTGCTTATCAACACATTTAAAGGACAAAAGACGCTGACGGAGAAGTGAGAAGTGTTTTAAGGTGGGACGGATCCACAAGTTTTTTCGTAGGCTCTGGTGATTCTAGTGTTGGAGCCTTGGTATTGTAAAACTGTTTATCTCAGCCAAGATAAATTAGAACTCTAAACAGCAAGTAAACAAACAGCTTCTTCTGTGTTATGCTGGTATGTCTTCTTCTCTGTCGTCATATATACAGATATCATTTTTCTATAATCCTTGGGTTTTTCAGCACATTGTATTATTCAGTTTCTTAAACTAAGTGTGCATGAGTTACCTTGATATACAAGTCTAAAGGCCAGAGACCCCCTCCTCATACAGAAAAGGGTAAGGTAAGTAAAGTGTGGGTCTTACAAAATTTATTATGCTTTGATTAAACAGAAATTGGAAATAGTACAAAAAAATGTGATGAAAACAGGCCATTCAGCCCAACAAACCCAATTGGATCCCCCTAATTTCACTAAGACAACATTAATTCTAGTTTTGAACGTCCCTAAACTCCTACTCTCCAACACACTACTTGGTCACTTATTCCATATATCTGTGGTTCTCTGTGGAAGGAAAATCTCTCTAAATGTTAATGCAAAATTTCCCCTTAGCAAGTTTTCAACCATGTCCGCATGTTCTTGTTGAACTCTTTTTAAGGTAACAGCCTGGCCACTGCTCTAAAAACTTTAAGGATTTTAAACTCTTCATTCAAGCCTACTCTTAATCTACATTTGCTTAAACTGAAAAGATTGAGCTCTTTTAATCTTTTCTGATAACTCATACCTCTCATGCCAAGAATCAGCCTAGTCACTCTTCTCTGGACCTTTTCTAGCGCTGCTATGTCCTTTTTGTAGCCCGGAGACTAAAACTGCACACAGGACTCCAGATGAGACCTCACCAGTGCATTATAAAGGACTTGTACTCCACACATTAAGGCGCTATATAACCGGACATTCCGTTAGTCTTCTTAATGGCTTCTGAACACAGTCTGGTAGTCGACAGAGCCAAGTCCATTATGACTCCTAAATTCTTCTCATAAGGTATATTTTTGATTTTCAGACCTCCCGTTGTGTATTCAAACCTAACACGTTTCCTTCCTAAGTGCAATACTTTACATTTACGGATATTAAATTTCCTTCTGCCACAAATCTGCCCGGGCCTGTATGCTGTTCAAGTCGCTCTGTGATGATTCAACAGAGTCTCGATTTCCTGCCAATCCACCTATCTTGGAGTCATCTGGAAACTTCACCAGCTTGTTATTTACAGTATATTCCTATCTAAATCATTTATATATTTAAAATAGCAGTAGCCCTTGCACTGAACCCTGAGGGACAAAACTCTCAAAATCATCAGCCATAATAATAAGAAATCTGACAAAAATATCAGGATAGTAAAAGCTTAACAAAGGGAATGAGGCAAAACACAAGAAAAAAATAAAAAAGAAAGCCTTAAAACATAAGGAAATTGGTGTTCTGGAATGGCCCATAAGAGATGCCAGATTCTGTGGCCTGACCTAAAGTATCTATCTAAAGAGAACTGATCAGAAAAGAGCTCTCTGGGAAAAAAGAACTGACAGAGTTTGGAAAGGAGGAATAGGCTAAAAATTCAAGGCTGATCAGCAGCCACACAAAAGGGTTGGTGGAGGCCATTACTGCTAAAGAAGGATCAACCAGTCTGTAACCGGAGGGTCCCGGCGAGGACTGTGAATGTTTAAATGTTGTGTTCAGGACAAAAAGTTGTCCAATTGTTTGTGTGTTATTAGTTTAAGATGACTGTGCATGCCTGATATTGGAGCATAAATTGAAGGTCAGACCACATTGTTATTATGTATTAATGCAAAAATACAGGGAAATCACAACCTTTCTCTGGCAGCTGTACATTTGTATAGCCTCTTTACCAGGAACATATTTAGGACTTTTGAATAAAGTCATTATAATGGAAGAACACCAAATTGTAAAACCTTACATTAACATTAAATGAAATCTCAAACTAGACTTAGACAATATGACAAAGTATTTTTATTCCATTTCTAAGTTTCTCATAAAAACCACAAGACCCAAACTTTGAAGCCCATAAACCCCAAACCTAAAACTTACACATTTTTATTTTACACTTACTTTTCCCAGACTTCTTTGTAGGTGGTGGCTGATTTTCCTGAGTTCCAGCAGATGTAGTTTCCTCAGTCCTTGTTGTATCAGACTGGAATGGTTCAGACTTCACATTGATAGAAGGCTCTGGAGATGAACGGTGAGAAGAGTCTAACCCTGTCATCACTCCATCTTGACACTCGTCTTGAAAGTCCTCCTCTTTTACACTCTTCAAATCTGTATGGTTATGTGTCTCAATACTAACAGAATACTCTTCGTCTTTTGCTTTAATGTTCACTGGCCGCTGTTCACCGTCCTCCTCTTTAACGCTCAGGTTTTCCTGTTTAAGGTAAATGGACTCCCACTCACAGTTCTCCTCCTTAATATTTACAGTTATCTCCATCATATTCGTGTCCACATCACAGGTCTCCTGTTTCACATCCATTGAGAAGTTACAGTAAACAGAAGCTTTTTCTTTTTCTCTGTAGAAACAATGGGAATTAACTTCCATTAAAACTGCATCATTTAGATCTAAAGACACTTGAATGTCATTTTACAACGCCCTCTCAGTTATGGGTTATGTAAAGTTAGACAGCTCATAGCATGCTGAAAGTAACTCCTTGCTCTTCATTTCAAATTATCAAATGTGAAACAAACTTAGGAGTGGAGTGAAGGTCCAACAGGCAGAAACAAGATGACCATCTTACACAGTTGTATGTCAGCAATATTCACTACTTGAATTAAACATATAGTGCTGCTGGGGTCCCAGAATTGTTGATGAATGTTTATACAAGTAGGGGCACAAGACTGTGTTAAGGAACCGGCACATCAGGAAGGAGACGATGAAGACGAATTAAACTTTGCTAGCTTAGGCTGACAGGTATAACTAATGACGAGTACCTTCTATTATTGTCAGTAGGGTAGACAAACCTTCCCTGGTAAAGGATTAAAATCATTTATTAAAAGCCACCAGTCTCCATATTACTTGCTGAGTTGATAAGAATTTATAGTTTTAGATTCATTGTTGTCATAACTTGTAATGTATGTTGTTCTGTTAAACTGTGAACTACACTACTGCAGAAATAAATAGCGGACTAACCTGACCGGAGCTCCTGCATCCTCCATAACCGCACTGCTGTTAATAGGGATGGATATGAATAGTGGTAAAAGCATGGGCACCAATTTGAACAAAGAGATTAAGCAATTCCAGTGGCCAGCGATAACAACGCTGTATCCTTTTAAGTTTTTTGTGTACAACTTCAGAAGAGTCAGTTAGATATAACAACATGTATAACGTCCAAGCCAGGAGGTGAGTCCTGTCATGGTGGTCTGGTTATTAATAAGGGAGTTCGACACCCAGGTGAAATCTTTGAGCGGAGGTGAGACTCCTGCTGTTATTTGTTTAAGACAGCAACATTTAGTGTTTGAGATGATTACTGTGCTATGAGAAAGACATCCACAACGTGTATTGACTGAGGGGGCAGGAGAGGTAAACATACGAGTGGTTTTTAAAAGAATTGTATCATCTTTGTTTAGGAGATAGATCTTATCGATTGAAATCAAAAGCTGGTGCTGTGATCGTCTCCTTGAACACTGTCGAAATAAATCCAAGTGCTACATGAGAACGTACGACTGTAGGAATACACGAAAAGAAATGAAAAATGAAGCGAAGGAGGATGCGACGGTGTGTCTAGACAATGGAAAGTAGCCTATAAAATAGACTCGAAAACGAGAAGTTCTGCGGTGGGCTGGAGGTCGCGCTGCACACCACTCACTTATGCCTTATGCAGTAACTCTGAGTTGAAACAATGACATCAAATACATCCGCAATACGTTATCTCCAAACCCCGAGCACTTACCTTGCCTCGTCCCTCCCCGTGTGTCTCTACTAGTGATGGGCCACTCGATAGGTTTCGACACTGTGTGAGCTTTCGAAGCGCCGCTTCGAGGCTTGTTTCAAATGCGCCCGTCACGTGATTTTGAGGCACGCTAGCGTAATGACGTCATTGATATCTGCGCAGGCAGTGAGAAGGAGAATGACTTGACTGCTGAACTGCCTTGGCTCAAAGCGTAACACCAGTTGTCTTTGCTAAAGCGGTAAGGTGTGCTGACGCGAGTCCAAATCCTAGTTGGGGCTCGCATGTATTGAAATAAGGGTTTTGTATAAAACAGTTATGTAGTACTTGTCTGTAAGTTAACAAATATATTTAAGGACATGCACGATTTACATGGGGCACCTTTTTCCTTGGTGTGGAATCGTGTCTACCTAGAATCTGTAACAGTTGATGAGCATATTTTGAGTAAGGTAGCACGTATTATAACAATCCAGAATCTATTCTACCCCATGTCGATCATATCAGAGAGGCTAAGAAACGCTTCACTAAAGCCGACGTGGTCATTACACCAGTATATGCGCAAGACACTCCTCATTAAACGTTTTACTATTTAGCGATTCCCAGATCTGTAGCTGATTTGTATTATTGGTTTCCAAAAAGCAATGTGAGTAAAAGCGTGTGCTGCATAACTAATCACAACTGTCTTTAAAACAGAATCAGCGCCATCAACAGTGTCTTCTGCAATTTAAGGAAAGCCTCGGGATTTCTGCGTTAATAAGACAAAAAAGTTGTAAAGAAATTGTGCGAATTCATCCAGAGGTGAACATAAAGATCACTCAAGAACTGACAAGAAGGAACATCTGGATAAGCACATCTGGAGCCAAACTATCAAAAAAGCACCTGACTTTGTCAGCAACATCCTTTCCTTCTGAATTCATCTTATCAAAGGCTGCGCTTGGGGTGGTAAATAAGTAATCTTCCGAACTGTAGCATAACAAAGTAAATGATTTATGTAAACAGAATTATTGAAAGACTAAGCTTTTGTCGTTTCTGTATTCTTAAACCATCTTCCAGTTCCACAAATCCCCGCAGTCACAGTCACATTTAACATTCCCTGCTCCTTAACCTGTCTTGTTACCCAAAGCATCAACACTTTACCGTCCTTCCTTTTATAGACATAACATAAGACACACATTTCCTCTACATACGTGTCCAATAATAATAGTAAACTGGGAGGAACGAGAAAAAGCACAAGATGGGAATATTCATGACAAGAGCCTGGGCGAGGATGTGCCTCGTCACCCATTACGTGATCTCGTCTGCCGCTCCTCAGTTGCACTGGCACACGTTACACTCGGGGGCAAATGCAATGGAGAATACCGACAATGTACACCTTCAGAAGTGGAATAAATCGATTTTATAAGTAGAACATTTCAGATAAACGATTAATTTTGTTAATTATAAACAATGCAACATAAATATGTGTTGTTACTTTTTATTTATTCTAACCATACGTTACATATCTACATGGGAAATGAACATGGGTAATATGTTTATAATCATTCTCACTAAAATACACTTGTCAAACTATATTAATGCGCAAATTGAGACACATTGGCCTTTAGGAAATATAAAAAAAGTGTATGCGCTGTCATTTAGGACAGAATGCGTTGTTAACGTGACGCACTCTCTACTGACGGGATGTCACGAAAAAAAAAAGAAACCGCGCAGTCCATGCGAAATAATATCCTCTTTGATTTTTGACCTTATGATTAATTGTCAATATCAAATCAGTAAAGTCATGTTAAGAAGATGTAAGTCTGCTATAGTCGGTTCAATTAACGCTTCTTTTAAAAAGTTTGCTTAAACAGAATATAAAACAGAATCTCAATGATACGAGACTTGAGAGTAGTAACGAATAATATGTGACACTGAGAAATTATAATTCCTAATAACGGAACTCCCTAAAACGGACACTGTAAATATAGGCTTTTCAATAAATAATTTAGGAGACTTGTGTGTGCATTTCAATATCGATTTAAGAACTAGGTAGGCCACCAGTTGTACTATAAACGGTAGCTCAAGCAGCACTTAACAGTAAATAGTCTAACAGGACAATGACTGACTGAAACGAAGATGCTGCGCCGCTACAATAAAGGTTCACGCGATCCCTCTGCACGTTTGGAAGGCGCTGATTGGCTGAAACTGTTTATAGCGAATTGTACGAGTTGTAAGTGCCGTATAGCGATCAGAAACGAAAAGACACATTTAGGCATGCTGGACAGCAGTTCGTTTGTCTTCAATACAAATTCAGTACGATACCAGGGTCTCCAAACACAAAAATATGAAGCTTATTACGTTTTACAGTGAAACTCTTTACATACACAATATAATTAGGGACGTGTGCAACCTGCCCGACTACGGCGGCCCGGCCTTCCCTCGATAGCTCGATTTGTTCGCTATCTGTCTAAGCTGAAAATGTTAAATGGAGGAATTGGAAAAAAAAACAAGAGGAGGATCAGTGACGAGAACCCCTGGGGCCTCATGTATAACGCCGTGCGCAGAACTCGCACTATAACATGGCGTAAGCACAAAAGCCGAAATGTGCTTACGCACAGAAAAATCCAAATGCAGGAATCTGTGCGTACTCCAACTTCCGCGTTCTTCCGCTACATAAATCCCGATCAGCGTGAAAACTAACGCTCGTGCACGCGCATTTTGTAACGCCCCAGATCCTCCCAGAATTACGCCTATTTGAATATGCAAATCAATATAAATCGCCCTTAAGCGCAGCCTTCTGTGAAAAGACAATGGGAAAAGCACGGGGGGAAATATAAGAATTTCAGCGAATACCAAGTAAAGGCAAATGAAAAGCATCCTATTTGTTCAAATAAGCCGTGGTATAATCAACAAAATGAAGTTGATCGAGTGATATAGCGTGTTGGAGAAACATGAAAGCTCACATCCACAAAATCGCACAGTGCCGGAAATAAAAAAGAAGTCACATATCAAAGTCACCGTGGAAAGCCGAGTTGTAAGCCCACTGTCTGAGTGTCATATGAAAGCTTATTAGGGTACAGAGAAAAAAGGCACACGGTGGGGAAAAAGCACGAAATGTCAACTTCAATCTCGACATTCCCATTTTAATCACGTAGTTTATTTTGTCATTAAAGTAGATCATAAAATTCATCTTAAAATTGTTTAATTAACCAGTTTCTAAAATCACATCGTAATTAAAGTAGCACGTTAAATGCTTTGTTTTGTATTTGATTTTCTAGGTGCTCTATGTGTGTGAATCACTACTTGTTTCTTAAACTGGCTCTCTTCCTCCAACTGGACACAGAGTCCATTACATTCGTGAAATTACAGCTCTCTGAACAACTAAAATATTGAGATGTATACGTGATGTCATTCTCATGATGATAGGAGTTAAAGCACGTTATTAAACATGTGTTTCACTTCGATGAAATAATTTATTGCAGCAGTACTCAGGGGCGGCTCTAAGCTTGTGGTGGCACTGGGCAGAGGAAGAATCGGTGGCTCCTTCGCCCGCCAATGTCAGTAAAGTATCTTATGCACGGTGGATGGCCACGTATGTTGCAGACACTGCATAGCCGCCTCGTGCTCATGACACAAGCATTTAACTTTTGCCGAAATTTGTCGCTGCGTTTTTAGCTGTGTTGTTATTTTCTCTTTCTGTTTTATATTCAATATATATTGGCGTGGCCGCCCAAGAGTCCTTGCTTTTCTTTCCCCAAGTAACCAATCGCCATACAATCAGCTCTGTAATAGACGTTAAGCCATCTGTAAGCTTAGCGCCGATTCTTCAAAACGTTTAAAGAACATTGAAATATCTTCATAGTACAGGTTTAATTATTCTATCCTTCACGACACTCCCAGTGAAGAATATAGATAATTTAAATGAAGTTAAAGTTTTATGTGTATAATTTTACAAACATATTTTGCTGCATTTCACCTTAAAAATGATATCGTCATCATATGTTAATACGCGCTTTATAAAGTGGCTCAGGTTGTGAGATATTATAACTGTAGTGCAAGTTTACAGTGGGGTGATTGTACTTATAAGTACAAACAGTTCTACAAGGAGCAATTGATTGAGTGCATTTAAAGTTCTTGGGATGAAACTGTTTCTGAACCGCGAGGTCCGTACAGGAAAGGCTTTAAAACGTTTTGCAGTGGCAGAGACAGCGTGTCCTTAAAGCTGTATACCGATAATTCTTTTTCCGATCAGTTGCTGCTGTGATTCACACTGAGATACAGTGATATAAATACTCCGAGTCGTGCAGTGAGAGAAATATGGAAAAAGATGATCCGCTGTGGCAACTCCTAACGGGAGGAGCTGAAAGAAGAAGAAGAAGAAGATGAAGAAGGTGCAGTGAGAGTAACAACGCTAAAGCAGTTATGGCATTTGGAATACTATGGCTGTTCCCTGGACCATCATATTGTTACGAGTTAATTACAATCAGATGCATTACACTAATAAACAATATGCGGTTAGTTTCTGTGTATTTATAAAGCCGCGTCATGAAAATAATGAGTAATCACACAAGAACAGTAGTATTGCTTTGACGCTGGGTGCCGCCAGTCTGCAAAACCGAGCGGAGAACTTGCGTACGACAAGACATGAGGTGCCGTGGAAAAGTGCGTGGCTTTACGCCAAGTGTAGGTTTTATACATTGCGATTTGAACGTGGAAAAGTTCTTACGCAACATTTCTGTGCGTACGCACCGTTTATACATGAGGCCCCTGGTGTTTTTACTGAGAGACAGTTGCAATTCCATTGAGTCACCTAATCGGGATAATTAACCCGAACAACTGAACTACTACTACTGTTCTGACTGCGGCGGATGGAGACAATATATGTTGCTTGAAATATGGACGTTAAATTGGTTTAATTGACACGAGAGTATCATTGTTGTATTCTCCTAATGAAGACGAAAAAATTATATTTATAGATGTATACTATATGACGTACGGTTTTGAACAAAATTAAGCATTCCATAAAAAGGCTGCACGATTTGCCTAATCTTTATATATATCCACAAGAACAATAATTAGCAGCAAGTACCTGAATTGTAGTTTCAGGCCGTTACTTAAATATCAACTGAAGTGTGTAATGTCAATACGAATTACAAAATATAACTAGAAAGTTCTGCGGTGGGCTGGCGCCCTGCCCAGGGCTTGTTTCCTGCCTTTCGCCCTGTGTTGGCTGGGATTGGCTCCAGCAGACCCCCGTGACCCTGTAGATAGGATATAGTGGGTTGGATAATGGATGGATGGATGGAACTAGAGAGTTAAGCGTCAGATAGACTCTCAAAATATAGAGGTCAATGCCTTTGAGCAGGGGTGCCCAAAACGTCGATTACGATCGACCGGTATAGGAAAGGTAGCGCAGACAGATCGCGTTGCATTCAAAAAAATTTTTTTTAGTTGTTAGTCTATCATATCCTCTCTATGGCATTTGCCACTTGATTGACATACAGCCAGTCTGAAATCTCTTTTCTTCTAACACACTGGTCATCCCGCGCGCACAATTAAATGCGCGAGTTACTGCAGAACTCCGGCTATCTAAGTGATCTAGTTAGCCTTCCAATTAATGTCGACTAAAGAAGGGGTATGAAAAAAATTTGGGGGTCTGGCTGGACATGTGGAATTGGAAGAGGATTTTTTTTTCCTAACAATGTCACAATCGAAGTGCATTTGTCTGATCTATCATTGCTATTTCAAAAAAGGAAATGTGGAAAGGCACTACAAAACTGACTTCCTTCCGAAAAGCGATCTGACCAGCATGTTAAATGAGCTTAATTTACAGCTGCAAGAAAAAGACAAAACCATGGTCAATATGATTAGCTCAGTTAATGCTTTCAAACGAAAAATACAACATCTGTCCTCAAAGCTACAGCGCCATGATTTGGGGAACATCCAAAACCTCGCGTAAGAGCTGGAGACCCAATGAAAGGCTTGTGCGCAACCTGACTGCATACACTACACAGAGCAGATTGAAAATTGTCTGTCAAACTTTAACAGACGGTTTCAAGAATTTGGTTTGCTTGATCCAATCGGTACATTTATGTGTCAGCCTTTTCCCACATGATTATTAAGTCCAAATGCCGTAGTGACCATGAATGTATTGAATTGTTATTGTGCCAACATATATTTTATATATAAAGTGTGTACATATATATATATATATATATATATATATATATATATATATATATATATATATATATATATATATATATATATATATATGTATTTATATACAGTCCATAAATATTTGGACAGAGTCAACTTTTTTCTAATTTTGGTTCTGTACATTACCACAATGAATTTTAAATGAAACAACTCAGATGCAGTTGAAGTGCAGACTTTCAGCTTTAATTCAGTGGGGTGAACAAAAAGATTGCATAAAAATATGAGGCAACTAAAGCATTTTTTTAACACAATCCCTTCATTTCAGGGGCTCAAAAGTAATTGAACAAATTAAATAACTGGAAATAAAATGTTGGTTGAAAACCCTTTGCTGGCAATGACAGCCTGAGGTCTTGAACTCATGGACATCACCAGATGCTGGGTTTCCTTCTTTTTAATGCTCGGCCAGGCCTTTACTGCAGCGGCTTTCAGTTGCTGTTTGTTTGTGGACCTTTCTGTCCGAAGTTTAGTCTTCAACAAGTGAAATGCCTGCTCAGTTGGGTTAAGATCAGGTGACTGACTTGGCCATTCAAGAATTTTCCACTTCTTTGCTTTAATAAACTCCTCAGTTGCTTTGGCTGTATGTTTTGGGTTATTGTCCATCTGTATCATGAAACGCCGCCCAATCAATTTGACTGCATTTAGCTGGATTTGAGCAGACAGTATGTCTCTGAACACCTCAGAATTCATTCGGCTGCTTCTGTCCTGTGTCACATCATCAATAAACACGAGTGTCCCAGTGCCACTGGCAGCCATGCACTCCCAAGCCATCACACTGCCTCCACCGTGTTTTACAGATGATGTGGTATGTGCCCAGAGGGGACTGGGCGGTCTCATGGTCTGGAATCCTTACAGATTTTATTTTTTTCTCCGGCCGTCTGGAGTTTTTTTTATTTTTGGACATTTTGACATCCATGGCGGAGCGACGTGCGCTGAGCAAGCTCCTGTCAAACATGGAGAATCCACTGCATCCACTAAACAGGATCATCTCCAGACAGAGGAGCAGCTTCAGCGACAGACTGCTGTCACCGTCCTGCTCCACTGACAGAATGAGGAGATCGTTCCTTCCCCACACTATGCGACTCTTCAATTCCACCTGGGGGGGTAAACGTTAATATTATTCAAAATTGTCTGTCTGTTATACCTTCATTGTTATCACTCTTTAATTTAATATTGTTCTTTATCAGTATGCTGCTGCTGGACTCTGTGAATTTCCCCTTGGGATTAATAAAGTATCTATCTATCTATATAGCTGGTCTCACTACCGTCCCGTAGACCTTCCTTTCACTCTTGCTGATATCCGTCTGTCACAAATTACTCCTGACACTCTTCTCCACCCATTCCACCCTGCACTCTCTCTTTCACCTCTCTTACATGATCCTAATTACTCTGTACTGTTGATCCCAAGTATTTAAACTCATCCACCTTTGCCAATTGTACTCCTTTCATCCTCAACATTCCTCTGCCTTCCCTTCATTTACACACATGTATTCTGTCTTGTTCCTACTGACCTTCATTCCTCTCCTCTCTAGAGCATATCTCCACCTCTCCAGGGTCTCCTCAACCTGCTCCCTACTTTCTCTACAGAACACAATGTCATCAGCAAACATCATTGTCCACAGGGACTCCTGTCTAATCTCGTCTGTCATCCTGTCCATCACCATTGTAAATAAGAAAGGGCTCAGAGCCGATCCCTGATGTAATCTCACCTCCACCTTCAATGCATCTGTCACTCCTACCACAGAGCTCACCACTGTCACACTTCCCTCGTACATATCCTGTACAACTCTTATATACTTCTCTGCCACTCCCAACTTCCTCATACAAATACCACAATTCCTGTCTATGCACCCTGTCATATGCTTTCTCCATGTCCACAAAGACACAATGTAATTCCTTGTGACCATCTCTATACTTCTCCATCAAGACCCTTAGAGCAAGCATCACATCGGTGGTGCTCTTTCCCAGCATGAAACCATACTGCTGCTCACTAATCATCACCTCACTTCTTAATCTAGCTTCCACTACTCTTTCCCATAACTTCATGCCGTGGCTCATCAATTTTTTTGTCCCTGTAGTTACTACAGCTCTGCACATCCCCTTTATTCTTAAATATCAGCACCAATACACTACTTCTCCACTCCTCAGGCATCCTCTCACTTTCCAAGATTTCATTAAACATTCTGGTTAAAAACTCCACTGAAATCTCTTACATAGTGAGAACATTGAAGAAGCTGTTAAATGCACAACTGATTACATCAACTTCTGTCTGGACATTGTAGTTCCAGTAAGAACAGTACGCTGCTATGCTAACAACAAGCCATGGATTACAAGTGACATTAAAGGCCTTTTGAACCAGAAGAAAAGTGCTTTTAAAGGCGGTGATCAGCATGAGCTCAAGCGCGTGCAGAAGGAACTCCAAGTCAATCAATCAATCAATCAACATTTATTTATATAGCACATATTCATACAAAAAAAATGTAGCTCAAAGTGCTTTACAAAATGAATAGAAAAATAGAAGACACAATAAAAAATAAACATAAGTCAACATTAATTAACATAGAATAAGAGTAAGGTCCGATGGCCAGGGTGGACAGAAAAACAAAAAACTCCAAAGCTGGAGAAAAAAAAAATCTGTAGGGTTCCAGACCAAGAGACCGCCCAGTCCCCTCTGGGCATTCTACCTAACATAAATCATCATATTTTCATGGAAGGACCTGATGATGATGGTCACGTAGACTTCTGGCTTTCAGTCCATCATTGTTGGAGCATCATGATGCTTTGAGTAGGTGGTGGTGGCGCAGGCCGCCACCACAAAGAAACCGGAAAAAGAAACAGAAGAGAGAGTAGGGGTCAGTACGGATTTTAGAGCCACCATGAATAGTTATTATGAAGAATTGAACATACAGAGTATCAGGATTAAGTTAAAGTGAAGTTATAAAAGGCCATGTTAAAGTAATGTGTTTTCAGCAGTGTTTTAAAGTGCTCTACTGTATTTGCCTGGCGAATTCCTATTGGCAGGCTATTCCAGATTTTAGGTGCATAGCAGCAGAAGGCCGCCTCACCACTTCTTTTAAGTTTAGCTTTTGGAATTATAAGGAGACACTCATTTGAAGATCTAAGGTTACGATTTGGAATATAACGTGTCAGGCATTCCGATATATAAGATGGAGCGAGATTATTTAAGGCTTTATAAACCATAAGCAGTATTTTAAAGTCAATCCTGAATGACACAGGCAACCAGTGTAGTGACATCAAAACTGGAGAAATGTGTTCGGATTTTCTTTTCCCAGTTAGGATTCTAGCAGCTGCATTCTGCACTCGTTGCAAATGATTTATGTCTTTTTTGGGTAGTCCTGAGAGGAGTGCGTTACAGTAATCTAGTCTACTGAAAACAAAAGCGTGAATTAATTTCTCAGCATCTTTCAATGATATAAGAGGTCTAACTTTAGCTATGTTTCTTAAATGAAAAATGCTGTCCTAGTGGTCTGATGAATATGCGATTTAAAATTCAGATTACAGTCAACGGTTACCCCTAAATTTTTTACTTCCGTCTTAACTTTTAATCCTAGTGCATTAAGTTTATTTCTGATAACCTCGCTGAATCCATTATTGCCAATTACCAAAATTTCAGTTTTCTCTTTATTTAGTTTGAGAAAATTACTATTCATCCATTCAGAAATACCAGTAAGACATTGTGTTAGTGTATCAAAGAGTCGGAGTCATCAGGTGCTATAGATAAGTACAGCTGTGTGTCATCAGCATAGCTGTGGTAGCTCACATTGTAACCTGAGATAATCTGACCTAACGGAAGCATGTAGATTGAGAATAACAGCGGACCCAGGATAGAGCCTTGTGGAACACCATATCGGATATCATGTGTCTTTGAGATTTGATTACCACAACTCACAAAGAATTTTCTCCCTGCCAGGTAGGATTCAAACCAATTTAAGACACTGCCAGAGAGGCCCACCCATTGACTAAGGCGATTTCTAAGAATATTATGATCAATGGTGTCAAATGCAGCACTCAGATCTAAGAGGATGAGAACAGATAAATGGCCTCTGTCTGCATTTACCCAAGTCATTTACTACTTTAACAAGTGCAGTTTCTGTACTGTGATTTGTTCTGAAGCCTGACTGAAAAGTATCAAGAATAGCATGTTTATTTAGGTGGTCATTTAACTGCATAATGACTGCCTTCTCTAGAATTTTACTTAAGAAGGGCAGGTTAGAAATGGGTCTAAAATTTTCAAAGGCAGAGGGGTCAAGATTATGTTTCTTAAGAAGGGGTTTAACTACAGCAGTCTTAAGACAGTCTGGAAAGACCCCCGTATCTAATGACGAATTTACTATGTCCAGAATATTGTCAATTAGACGCCTGATATTTCTTTGAAAAACCTGGTTGGTATTGGGTCAAGGACGCAGGTGGAGGTTTCAGTTGAGAGATTATACTATGTAATTCAGGTAAATCTATCCTGGTGAAAGCATTTAATTTGTTTATAACGGAGTACCGGGCTTTGGAGGTTCTGCAGTGTTGGGGAGATATACTATGTTATCTCTAATATCATTAATTTTTGAGTGAAAAATACAGCAATGTTCTCACAGGTTTCACTGGAAGTATTCTGGGGGCATTCCTTTGTGTTACCTGGGTTTAACAGACGGTCAATTGTTGAAAATAAGACTCTGGGATTACTAGCATTGTTATTTATAATATTAGAGAAATAGCAGCGCCTCTCAAGACGGACAGTGTTATTGTATTCTGTTATTTTAACTTTTAATATTTCATAGTGGATAGTTAGTTTAGTTTTCCTCCATTTACGCTCAGCTCTACGACATGTTCTTTTTAAATCAGACACTCTTTGGGTCTTCCATGGAATAACAGTACTAGAGGATTTTTAACTGTCTTTTCAGGTGCAACTATGTCAACAGCAGTTCTTACTTTAGAATTAAAGTTTTCCACTTTACTATTTACATTATCCTCGCTATTATAGCTGGCATTATAAACGGACTGATTGCTTAGAATAGTTGTAAGCTTTAAAGCTGCTGATGAGTCAAAGAAGCGTTTTTTAACAAAATGCTTCTCATGAGCGTTTTCTATCTTTATTTCTATATTAAATAGTAGAAGGAAATGGTCTGATAGACCGATATCAGTGACCTGCTTTATATCAACTTTAAGTCCTTTAGTAATCACTAAGTCTAACGTATGACCTGCTTTATGTGTAGGCTGATTTACGAGCTGCCTCAAATCAAAAGAGTCCAGGAGGTTCATGAATTCCTTTACCTTTTGGTCACACTGATTGTCGACATGAAAGTTAAAGTCGCCGACTATTAAGAGTGCATCATAGTTTGTAACTAAAATTGACATTAAGTCAGAGAATTCCTCAAGGAAAGACGCGTTATATTTAGGAGGTCTATACACGGATAATACGAGAACGTGAGAATCTCCATGAATAACAACGGCGAGATACTCAAAGGACTTAAATTTACCAAAACTAACATCTTTACATTTTAATCGGCTCGAGTAAATGTTTGCCAAACCGCCCCTTTTTCCCCTGGCGGTCGCACGAGTAAAACTGTAATCCGGAGGCGCAGATTCGATTAAAACTGCCGCCCCATTGAATTAAGCCATGTTTCATTTAGCGCAATAAAATCAATGTTTCTATCACTAATAAGATCGTTTATAAAAAATGTCTTGTTAGTTAAAGCTCTAACATTTAATAGTGCCATATTTAATGTTTCTGAAGGGCAGAGCTGAATTTTATGCGTGTTATCGGTAATCGGAACAAAAATTAAGTTATTTTTGTTAACGCCGCTCTGTGTGTACTTTTTATGTAATCTACAATCCGTTTTTATAGTCTTAATGCAGTGTTGATCTGAAGTAGTAATTTCAATTAAATTATTGGTGTTTTGCCGCACTGCCTAGATTTTTTACGTGCGTTAAGATTTGTTATTAGATTATTAATGATGTGCACTTTAACGGAAGACTCTGTTAAGCCATTATGTCCTATCAAACCAGTAGCATTACGTAAGGGGTTAGCAGTAGTAGACAGTCAAGATAGACGAATTACCTTAGCGATGTTTTCGGAGAGGACCCGGGCGCCAAATCTATTCGGATGCAGTCCATCCCGCTTGAAGAAGCGCGGCCTTTCCCAAAAAAGATCCCAGTTGTCTATAAACCCGATGTCTTGATTCTCGCAGAAGCCTCTCAGCCAGTTGTTTAAACCCAGCAGACGACTGTAGTATTCATGCGATCGTCTGACGAGAGGTAGTGGACCCGAGATGAAGATTTTTGCGGATGGGGTCCTCTCCTTCGTGTCTTCAACTAGTGCTGCGAAGTCAGCCTTGAGAACCTCTGACTCTCGGTGCCTTATGTCGTTTACGCCGGCATGTAGAATGATGGATCCAATTGCCCTCTTGTGCTTCTGGTAGAAGGTCGGCGCCCGCCTCATCACATCTCGAACTCGAGCACCGGGAAAACAAGAAACAAAGGATTTTTGATTAGGGCACGTGATATTCAGGTTTCGTACAATGGAATCACCTACCACGATTATATCACCCGGGGTTGAAGGCAGACTGGGGACGCGGAGAGGGTCGAATCGATTCTGGATTTGAATGCTCGCCTGTGCCGCTGGAGGTGTTCTAGCCTTGAACCCCCGCCTGCAAAGCTGAAACCCGTCGAGGTCTTCATCAGCGTTGTTCCTACGAGGCGCGGGGGCGAAGCTTACTTGCCCTTGGACTTGAGCGGCACGAGGTGGGGTTGATGTTACGCCGGCTTCGGTTGTTTGGTGTGGTTTGTCCAGCAGCCGAGTCTTCAAGTCTCTGAGGTACCTTCGTCTAGACAGGGCGGCGAAAGAGCAGTACAGGAGAAAGCTGGAGCAGAAGTTGCAGAACAACAGCATGAAAGAAGTGTGGGATGGGATGAAGATTATCACTGGCTGCAGCTCGAAGCGGGGTGCCGCCATCAAGACAGATGTGGAGAGAGCAAACCAAATGAACAACTTCTTTAATAGGTTTGATCACAGTAACCCACTCTCACCTCGGAGTACTGCATCCTCCAATCATCCTTCTGCTGATACCAGCATAGGTGAGACATCCCCACCCACAATTACAGCAGCCCAGGTGAGCAGAGAGCTGAAAAGACTTTGTGCCAGCAAAGCAGCGGGTCCAGATGGTGTATCGCCACGAATGCTGAAGGCCTGTGCGTTTGAACTGGGGAGTCCTCTACAGCGCATCTTCAACCTGAGCCTGGAACAGGGGAGAGTCCCAAGGCTTTGGAAAACATCTTGTATCACCCCAGTCCCAAAGGTATCACGTCCTAGTGAGCTGAATGACTTCCGGCCTGTTGCTCTGATGTCACATGTGATAAAGACCATGGAGCGGCTGCTGCTTCACCACCTGAGGCCACAGGTCCGCCACGCCCTCGACCCTCTGCAGTTCGCATACCAGGAGAAGGTGGGAGCGGAGGATGCCATCATCTATATGCTACACCGATCCCTCTCCCACCTGGACAGAGGCAGTGGTGCTGTAAGAATTATGTTTTTGGACTTCTCTAGCGCCTTCAACACCATCCAACCTCTGCTCCTTAGGGACAAGCTGGGAGTAGACTCACACCTGGTGGCATGGATTGTGGACTATCTTACAGACAGACCTCAATATGTGCGTCTTGGGAACTGCAGGTCTGACATTGTGGTCAGCAACACAGGGGCGCACTCCACTGACAGACTAAGGAGATCATTCCTCCCCCACACTATGCGACTCTTCAATTCCACCCGGGGGAGTAAATGCTAACATAACTCAAAGTTATTGTCTGCTTTTTTATTTATTTTTTATTTTTTTCATTTTTATTACTATTTAATTTAATATTTTTTCTTTGTATCAGTATACTGCTGCTGGATTATGTGAATTTCCCCTTGGGATTAATAAAGTATCTATCTATTTATCTATCTAAACACCTCCATGCTTCCACAGTTATGTCATCTGGACCAACGGCTTTTCCATTCTTCATCCTCTTCATAGCTAATCCATTGCACTTCCTGATTCACTGTCTCCACATCATCCAGCCTTCTCTCTCTCTCATTCTTTTCATTCATCAGCATCTCAAAGTACTCTTTTCATCTGCTCAACACACTCTCCTCACTTGTATGCTTCCACCATTATCCTTTAAAACCTTAAATTGCTGCACATCTTTCCCAGCTCGGTCCCTCTGTCTAGCCAATCGGTCCTTTTCTCCCTGCTTAGTGTCCAACCTCTTATACAACTCATCATATGCCTTTTCTTTAGCCTTCACCACCTCTTTCTTCACCTTGAACCTTATCTCCTTGTACTCTTGTCTACTTTCTGCATCTCCATGAGTATCCAACGTCTTCTTTGCTAACTTCTTACTCTGTATACTCTGCTGTATTTCCCTATTCCACCACCAGGTTTCCTTTTCTTTCTTCCTCTGTGCAGATGTCACACCAAGCACCCTTTTTGCTGTCTCCCTTACTACGTCTGCTGTAGTTGTCCAGTTGTAATTCTTCACTGCCACCCAGTGCCTGTCTTACCTCCTTCCTGAACTCAATCTTACAATCTTCCTTTTCCAGCTCCCACTATTTGATCCTTGGCTCTGCCCTCAATCTCCTCCTCTTCTTAATCCCCAACGTCATCCTGCTTACCACCTTTCTATGCTGCCTAACTATGCTTTCTCCTTCCACCACTTTTCACTCTCCATTCTCCTTAAAACTGACCCTCCTACATAGAATATAATCCACTTGTGTGCATCTTCCTCCTCTCTTGTACATCACTCTATGTTCCTCCCTCTTCTTAAAATACGTATTCACCACAGCCATGTGCATCATTTTCGCAAAATCCACTATCAACTGACCTTCTGCATTTCTCTCCTTGTTACCATACCTACCCATCATCTCCTCATCTCCTCTGTTCCCTTCGGCAACATGTCCATTGAAATCAACTCCAATCATCACTTTCTTTCACTGTTCATCACTTCATCCAACTCACTCCAGAAATCTTTTTTCTCCTGCCATCCACAGCATGGTAGAACAATTTGCGCCTGCCTCCGATACACCTGGCCTTACTCTCCTTCCATCTGGCTCTTGCATGTACAATATATTAACCTTCCTTTTCTCCATCATATTAGCTAACACTCTAGTCACACTGTCAACATTCAAATTTCCTACCCTCACTTCCACTCTCTTTATGTTTCTCATCTCCTCTTTCCTCCGGACACACCTTCCCCTTCTTCTTCTCCTTCTCCTTCTTCGGCCAACAGTATCCCAATTTTCACCAACACCCTTTTGGCTAACAGTACCGGTGGCAGTTGTTGTTAACCCGTGCCTCAACCGATCCGGAATGGAAATCAGTATTGTCTGCATACTGATCTGGCAAAATTTTACATAAATTTACATAATTTAACATTCCTGACATAACCCTCTCCATTTATCTGGACTTGGGACCAACACGAAGAAACACACTGGTTTGTGCATCCCCTGTGGCTTAATAATTAATAAAATAATGAGGGAACTACTCCCATGTGGCTATGGGACAGCTTGTCAGTTTTTTGACCAAATCCATTTGAGACCCTGGAATTGGTGGGGGGCTATGTAGAAAAAAGGCTACCATTCATAAATGGCTCATACAATATTTTTAGTAAACCCCTTAAATTAAAGCTGAAAGTCTACAATTCAGTTATATAATGATTGCTTTATTTCTAATCATTTGTGGTGGTGTACAGAGCTAAAATTATGAAAATTGTGTCACTATCCAAATACTAATAGACTGTAATCATAATATCAGTTTATATGTTTAATATGTCACTGTGCTCTGTACAAAAAATATTTTATAAATCTGCTTCTTCTCACATGTACAGCTAAAGGCCAGATTTAGCACATAGGGGTTCATCATTTAGAACTGCTAGGCAAGCATTAGAAGACATGAAAGGGACAACTACGAAAATGGGCATTGTACTATGTCTGTGTGCATGAAATTGAATCCTCTCTTTGCCTTGTTTGGAATGGCATGTGTAATAATAATACAACACAGACGTCATAAAGAGTTGGGGCAGCCACCCCCAAGATGTATTGTTTTCCTGACTACAAAAGTTTAAGTTTTTAAGCACAATGTGCAAAGAATAGAGTCCACAACAGAACTGATTACAATAGACAAAGATGAAGGCTTTAAAGGCCTGTAGAGGGAGTGGCGTCATCAAAAGGGCCGGAACCAGAAATGATGTCGTCTGGACCGGAAGTGACATCAGCACAGGGCCCGGTGCTGGAAGTGACGTCAGCAAAGGGGCCGGCTCCGGAAGCGATGTTTTCTGAGGCGCCGGAACCGTACAGGATTTCCCGGGAAAGGTCTGTAGGGAACTGAGAAAGACAGTCAGCGCAGTCCACCACCCCCTGGTCGGATATTTTATTACTCAGACCCTTTAGCTGCCTCCTACTTGCACGTGTGTGACACATGATTTACCTAAGTAAGGGCCTGCACATGGAGAAAGAGTATGAAGCCTTGGAAAATTTCCCGGCACACCTGGGAAGTCAACGGATGGATGGGAGATAACGTCATCCGAATGTGAAATCCTTCCAAAATTGGCAGACTGTATACATCAAACTCCCACTTTGGTAATCGTCTTGCCATTGGTTTACTTTCGTCTGTTATGCCCCGTACATCAGCAATACCTACAGTTCGAACAGCGCAAACCACTTACAGTGACAAGATATCCTGTACACTGACAGTATAATACTGCATATGCACTTGCCCTCCAAATAGCACAGCTGATAGAAAATAACATTAGAACAAGGCAGCTTGCGCACGTACAAGAAGTGTCACTTTACCATGACTGTGTGTGTCTGTGCACGTTTGGTTAAAACGTGCTTGTTCTTCACTCACTGAAGTGATGGTTAAGCTTCAGCAGGTGTTGGCTCTCATTTTTCATGTACAGTGGAACCTTGGATTGCGAGTAACTTGGTTTGTGAGTGTTTTGCAAGACGAGCTAAAAATTTTAATACATTTTTACTTGATAATTGAGCGAGGTCTTGCAATACGAGTTTACCGTATACTCTTGTCTGCCAAGTGTCACATGATCACAACTGAGCTGCTGGTTCTTTTCTCTCTCGCTGCGGGATTGTGGGCATTCATCAGTCGGCGTGCCTCACTCATATAGTCAACAACCGTACGAGTGTATACTGTTTACTACAGCACTGTGGCCGTGTGTGTGCTGTGACGTGTGAGTCCCTGTCTTGCACCCCAAAACACGAAGCTGAGTCTCAATACTTTAGCGACACTATTTTTATTCAGCTTGAAACAGGAACAGCGCGGTTATTTATTGTAGCTGGACCTGCCACTCTCCAATACACAGACACAGCAGTCAGGCAGTGTCTATGCCGCCACAGTTTGTGTGTGGTCATGTGACTTGCATGGCTACGTCTGATTTGTGAAACGAAGTCTTGTGATTACTGTTGCTACGTCTGATTGTGAAACAGTCATGCAGTAGATCCACTGGCAGCTTCTCTCTGGCAAAAATATATAAAAATATCTAATGGAAAAAAAGTAACGATTCGAGTGTTGCCCAATGTAGTGGAGTAAGAGTAGCGTTTCTTCTTCACAAATGTACTCAAGTAAAAGTAAAAAGTATGGTGCAGTAAAACTACTCTTAGAAGTACAATTTTTTAAAAAGTTACTCAAGTAAATGTAACGGAGTAAATGTAACTCGTTACTACCCACCTCTGCCTGTGAGTTACATTCTAGATTACATTAATTTATGATATTTATACTCTACCTGGTAAAGATTTGTTGACTGAGGCCATAAATAGACACTGAACTGTCAAACAGAGAGAGAGATGAGGAGGTAGACAGATGGAGCAGCTCAAGGGGGCCATTAACAGGCCGCAGCTAACAGATGCCAACGCGCTCCATGAGAGGTAACTGTCGACAGGTGGTGAGGGCCACTGGGCCGCTAAGAAATGTCTGACTGGGTTAGCAGAGAAGGGACTTCATGTTTATCTACAGCTTGTTCTTATTTTGGAACCAAGGAATGTAAGATCAGTTTAAGAGGGCTGGCAAATGTAACTGATGAGCTGACACCAAAACAAACAAAGTGGAGTCTTTAATGTTATTGGTCTCCATCTTAGTATTTCTGTAGTAAAATTGATGACCAGTATATTGTAATGTGTATGTATTTGTGTGTGTGTATTTAAATAGTATGTGAAGGTGCTATCAAAATATTGTTTTATTCTATCTATCTATCTGATATAGTGCCTTTTATCTATCTATCTATCTATCTATCTGATATAGTGCCTTTTATCTATCTATCTATCTGATATAGTGCCTTTTATCTATCTATCTATCTATCTATCCAGTTAATTGTATATAGTGTTTTTCATATTTATCAATCTGTCTATTGTAGATAACATAATGGATGGACAGGCAACTCAACTGGGATGAACAACAGTATTTTATCCAGGGAGACCATAACAGGAGGTGAATGGAGGTACTTTCAGGCCATAATGATGTCTAATTCTAACCCCAGTTGGGGAAAAATTCTAAGGGATGGACTAGGGAAGTTCATCTACTAAAGGTAATTTATCCCCCCATACAATAGGTGGCAGAGCTTGCCCGGCATGGTCCCAGATTGGACACCAGCAGGGTTGCATGGGAGCTGAAGTTCTATAGAACAACTCTGTTGGGCTCTCTGGGTGCCACCAGAGGGTGCTGCCTACGGATAAAGTTCTTGGTTTTGGAAAGCATCCCCATGACCAGGATGTTCTTCCACTCTGCAAAGCTGTATCACCACAACTATTTCTCGGTCCAAGATTAAATTAGTCACCTCACCATAATAAGGGTGACCAAGCTGGGAGGAGGTCAGAATTGTTATTAGAACTGGGAATTGTGTCAGGGATTTGGGACTTAGAGGCACCCCCTTGTGGTCACATTATCTTTCACTCTGTCTCTCTCTCTTATATATATATATATATATATATATATATATATATATATATATATATATATATATATATATATATATATATATATGTAGTACTATGTTTTTGTAACATGTTAGTCATTATGGATGAAATGAGAAGTCAAGCAAAATGACCCCTTTAATTGGCTAACTAAAAAGATTACAATATACAAGCTTTCAAGGCAACTCAGGCCCCTTCTTCAGGCAAGTTGTAATCCAGAGACTGGAGTTCCCTGTGTTTATATAGACATTTGGACAAATAAAAACACTGGAAAACCTTTTTTGATGAGATATCTTAGATGTGAAAAAATTAATAGACCTCTTCAGGCTAAGATTCATTAAGCAAGAGAGCAGAATAATGTACGGTCAAGATCTTTGGATAAGATAACTGTCCAACAAAGTCATTTGAGGTTTCTGATGAGTTTTTCCATACAATGAGGGTCTGTAGACAGGTGGTCTGTGTCAGTCTGAGAGATGCAAACAGTCCTCATACCTGGCCATAAAACTCTTGTCTCTATTCAAGCCATGTTGTAATGTATTCAATTTTAACATGAGCTTAACTTCCCATTCTTTTCTCTCTTGCTGTGTTTTGAAGTTGCCCATAAGCACTGTGACTTTAAAGTCCCTCTCACAGTGTCCATGGCTGTTGAAGTGGGCCGCTACAGGACCATCTGTGTTACCGTGTTGTTTAATGTGGCACCTGTGAAAATTCATTCTCTGGCGGAGTGTTTGTCCAGTTTCTCCCACATAGAGTGTAGTGTCAGGACATTTCTTGCGGATAGTTAGGTAGACCACATTAGATGATCTGCATGAAATTGATCCCTTTATGTGATGTTCTAGCTGGCAGTGTGGCATAACTACAAGGTCTTTATCATAATGTGGGCACACGTTTAACCTCTTGCCTGAAGAAGGGGCCTGAGCTGCCTCGAAAACTTCCATATTGTAATCTTTTTAATTAGCCAGTAAACGGTGTCATTTTGCTTGACTTCTCATTATATCTTATGACGTGTGAGTCCCTGTCTTGCACCCCTAATAACGAGGCTGAGTCTCAGTACTTTAGCAAAGCCAGCTTTATTCAACTTGAAACAGGAACCCGCAGGGTTATTTAACTGCCACTCTCCGATACACAGACACAGCAGCCAGGCAGGGTGGTGACCAGGTAATCCTGTGCCCTGCATTTATAATGCTCCTTGCATCACTCATCCACAACAGCCGCTTATAGTGTGACTGCGATCGACTCACATGTGTTTCAGCAGCGCTTGCCGATGACGTGCTTCAGCATGTTGTCCCATTTCCCATAAGAGTTCAGAAACCTTACATTATATGTTGTCACACACGTGTGCATAGGAGGCAGGTGAAAGGCCTGAATAAGAGTAATTCCATGCCCACTAGGGGGTAGCAGAGTGCTCTGACTTTTTCTCTCACTTCTCTGCAGAACGCTTGCGGGAAATTCTGCCTCACCCTGATAAAGTCACTTCCAGTTCTACCCTCAATGATGTCACTTTCAGTCCCGGGCACAATGACATCACTTCCAGTTCTGGACCCAGAGATGACATCACTTCCCATCACTTTGGGTTTTTTTTTTTTTTTAGTGGTAGTGGGGTGGTGTGTTAGCAGCATCACTTCTGGTTCCGGTCTCAGAGATGACGTCACTTCCTCCAGTCCGCTTTAAAACCGCCATCTTTTTACCAGCAAGGCAGATCGGTACTGGACTCCAACCAACTCACATCTCTTGTGATTATTGACTTCATTTTGCAGCCGGGGAATAATATACGGTGTCGCAGATAAGGCCACCTCTTGAACCCTCAGGTACCAGTCCAGACACCGGATAAAAGTCCAAGACTTCTTTATTAAATAACAATAACGTGCACAAAGCACCCTCCACACTACTCATAAACTAAATTAACACAACAATAATACTCTCTCCTCCTCGCCCAGACACTTTGCCCCTCTACCTCCCAGCTCAGCTCAGTCTCAGGGCTTTCCCAGAGTCCTTTTATACACCCTGACCCGGAGGTGTTCCTGCCCAATCAGTCCACAGTTCCTTATTCCTTCCGGGTCAGGGTGTGACGATGTGGGTTCAGGCTCCACACTCCCTTTGATGTTTGGAAGCACTTGAACCCAACACCGTCGATAATGTTGCCGAGTGAGCTAGTCAGTGTAGGCAATAAACAATCGAGCAAGGGGATGGTTAAAAAAAAAGTGCATAGTGCTTTTATTTAAAAGAAACAGTGTTCCATATAAAGTGCAGTTCTTTCTTCAATAAATAATCCAATAAAAGGTGGAGGTTAAAACCAATAGAAAAACACAATCCTTAAAAACCAGAGGTTAAAATCTTCTTTAGGAAGCAGTTCTTAAAACAACAAGTCCGGTGCTTTTCTGGTAGCGTCTCACCTGCTTATCCTGTTAGGGCTTAGCAGCAGGCAAGACGTTCTCTGCAGCTGCCCTCCTCTTACTCACATGCGAGACTGGAGACCTCCCGATACCTGGCTTCAGTTGGCACTCATCCCAGTCTCGGAGAACTTGGTTTCCCACAACGGCCAGGTCGCCCACGTTGGGGATTCCAGCACCAAGTCTCCCGACTTCCACTGCCTTTCCATGGCCACTCTGCGGCCAGTTGCCTTCCCTTGGTCACTCCCGCTACCTGATCGCTCAGTGGAAGCGACATCCAACTCAACAGGCCCAACACCCGCCCAACACCCCAGGCCCTCGCAGCTGCCCATGAGCGCTCATTCGCTCGCTCTCTCTCTCTCTCTCTCTCACCGACCTGCTTCCTCTCCTGCTCCCGGTAACCTCCGTCCTCTTTCTTTTCGTTCTTTCCAAACTCCTCCCTCCATAACCGACTCGCGCTTCTTTTAAATAACGCGAGGGGCCATCACAGCTGTAGCATTAGCCACGGGAGTGATCCCGGATGTGGGCAGGTCGTCACCTGTGCACTTGGTGAGAAAACGCCCACATCGCCGACTGCCCCGCGGTCCGCTACAACAACGCCCCCCTCACGAAGCCGTCTCGGGTGCGGTGATTATTTATTTAAATAGGCCTTTACTCAACGAGCTGTGGACCCATAACACCACACAGGGTAAACAGTCCTTTTCTTCAACCCGGGAGCACGTCGTTCCTTCCTGTCATGTGACCGTGACGTACTCCCGGTTATAGGGCACATAAGAGCCCACGAGCCCCCCTACAGCGACTCCCGGTGGCCCCCAAGGTATCCAGCAGGGCTGTGTACAAACACTACATAGTCCATGAGGCCCTGCTGGAACTCGGGGGCACGATCCTGCTGTCGGGAGAGCTCCTCCTGGCGGTCTGGGGGTGAGGGCCGGAGTACGAAGCCGGCAATCCTCCACAACGGGTAGCTGCCCCAAACCTTTTTTTTTGGCTCTTTTTTGAATCTTTTGTGACAATATATATAGTAAATCTGGAATCCTCAAAGAGCATGCACCTCCTGTTGGCTCCACACTCATTCACTCATTCTGGGAAATCCAGAAACAACTCAACTCCACAGAAGCCGAGTCTCGCATAGCCAAGCATAAATGGTAAGACACACATCTAGAGACCACCAGGAGTGATTTTGGCTTAAATGTGTAAGGGAAAAATTTTTGGTAGTGTGATGTCACAAACCCTCTTGTGTGGGGCCTGATATTACCCACCCAGAAAACAGTAGGTGGGACAGCAGAGACACAAAGGCCCATCCTGCAGTTGCACAGGAGCACCACCTCCAGCAATGGTTGTAGGCACTGAGCTGGGCCGTGTCCTGGTGCTACTTATAATACAAAAGAGATCCCTGAGAAAAGTATGAGACCAGGTGCCATCATATCCCTGGCACAGTGCCTCAGATCACTGAATAACACCAGCAACAGTGTAAGAAATGTGGGCATCAGCGTTAGAAAAGATGGAGATGAACGCTGAAGAATCTAGTGTAGCAGCAAAATAAACTGGAATGCTACCAAAACCTACAGCTTGGCACCATACATGGTTCGAGTAAAAGACCCCAAGGGCAGACTCGAATTGGGGCAACACAGACTGAGCTGGCTCAGCCTCGCAGTAACATCAAACATCAAGACCTGGGCAGGACAGATGGTGTGAGAAGTGTGACTTTGGAGAGGAGGAAGGTGAACAGCAGCACCTCAAATATGGGACAGTGAGGGACTGCAGCTTCACCACACCATCAGAGGTGAGCCCAGAGGTCACAGCACTGGACACCAACATCAAACTGGCTGTTCTGGTGAGAAAGGAGGACCAGAGGGCAGAGAGAGAGAGCAGCTAATACAGAGAGTGAGAGAAGGAAACAAAATGGGTGTAAAACTACATGACTAATCTGTGTGTTATATTTAATATACTTATCTATAGTTAATTGTGCAGTTATGTTGATGGAAAAGTGAATATTTATATATCTGTATAAGGGCAGCCTTGAAACTGAGACTGAGGTTGGCGCTCTGAGTTTTCTCTGTGTGGATTTTGCATGTTCGCCCTTTGTTAATGTTGGTTTCCTCCAAATGTCTAAAGATATACAGGACACCTGAATTGCTATTGTTAAAGTGGGTTGTGTGTGTGTGTGTGTGTTTGTGTGTGTGTGTTCATCCTGGGATAAACTGTGCGGGTGTTGTTCCTGCTTTGTGCTGGAGGACAGCTGGAATTGGCTCCAGTACAGTATCTATGTATTGTTACATTATACCAGCCCAGCATTTCTGTTAACCCGTTAAATTCTGTATGTGTATATTATTTATGTTATTACTCAAACTGTTTCTGCTTTGGCAAAATGTGCGGATACTTGACACGGGAGGGGGTGTGTGGTATTTGGGGTGGGAGTGAAGCCCCCTGCCCGGAGAGCAGCGCCGATTCGAGTCGCTCAGCTGTTTAAATCCGTCAGGCTGATTTGTGATCACCGGCGATCACGTGGAGGGAGAACATCGGCTGGGCCACACGGACATTGTGGTCAATCTAGTGGAAGACACGGACTGAGAAACACGGGACAGGTACGTACTTGCGGCACATACGAGAAAAAGAAGAGAGGACTGGCCAGTCAGTCTTCAGAGACTCCCATCGGAGTACACGCTCTGCTCTTCACATCCCCATTTATGATTTTTTTAATGTCCGCACACTTTGCGCTGCTTTGTATTCCGCGATTGTCCGCCTGTATATCTGCTGCTTGGCGCGGTTGCGGCTTTCTTAATAAAAAATGGAAGTTCGCTGCAGCTCGGGGTTTCTTTTCTTTCTCGTTAATCCATAGCCTTGGAGCTTTGCCGTTTTTATTCGCCGGCTGTGCGCGGCCCTCAGACTGGTCGCCTCCTCCCATTCCCCACCCCCTGTCTCTCTCTCTCTCTCTTGCCCAGCTGACGGTGGTGCGTGCACTTGCCTGCAGGCCGCGTCACGATAACTGAGGTTTTACTTGGAGCTCCGTCAGTTCACGTGAAATGTCCATTGGAATTTGGAGACAAACATCAGACGGCCGTTGATCTATTACTTGGTACGAAGGATGAGCTGTAGCCTTATAAAGAAAGCAAAGCGCAAACTAAAACATGACGTGTTTTGCGTCGCTCCAAATTCAATTCGAAGACAAATATGTCTTTTCTGGCTAACTGGGTTGTTCCTTTTTATTAAGTCAGGGTTACTGCTTGGTTTGGAAACTTCGCCTTTTGATTTCACGCATGCGCCTTGGCTGACGCCGTCATGCCCGTTGGTGATGTGCACGCGCAGTCGCTTGCTCTGCTTTCTTCTCTTTTTGCCGTTCGGTTTGCTCTCCCAACTTATCAGTGTCATCGCTTCGCTGTGGTCGGACAGCTGTACGTGCCTTTGAAACATGCCAGAGGAGTTTTTGAAAAGGGTGTATGATTTGTTCAATTCTGCCATCGTCCAGTTGTGTTTTTTTTTTTTTTTAATTTTTATTTATTAATTTTATTACAATCAATACATAGCAATCAAGTTTTTACAAAAAAAAGAATTATGTTAAGAACAGATCGATCCCCACCACTGAGAGAGAGAGCAAGCCAAACGGTGTAAAATTTAAGGCTTGTAAAAATACCTAAATTAATAAATTCTCTGTGCTTTATAAAATCATTTCAAAATATTACTGATTAGATCCTGCCATGTTTTGAAAAAAGTCTGTACAGATCCTCTAACTGAGTATTTGATTTTTTCCAATTTTAAATAATATAACACATCAGTTTCCCACTGACTTAAAGAGGAGAGTTTGGGTTCTTCCAGTTTATCAGAATAAGTCTGCGTGCCAAAAGTGTAGTGAATGCAATCACAATTTGTTTGTCCTTCTCCACTTTAAGCCCCTCTGGAAGAACCCCAAACACAGCTGTTAATGGGTTAGGAGGGATTGTGAGTCCAAGGCTGTCTGAGAGGTAATTAAAAATTTTTGTCCAGAATAATGTTAATTTGGAGCAGGCCCAGAACATGTGACCTAGTGAGGCTGGGACTTGGTTGCAACGTTCGCAGGTTGGATCATGCCCTGGAAACATTTTGGAGAGTTTTAGTCGAGACAGATGTGCTCGATATATAATTTTGAGTTGTATAATTGTATGCTTTGCGATATGGAGCTTGAGTGAATTCTCTGCATTGCTACTTTCCACTCCTTTTCTGATATATTAATTGAGAGGTCTTTTTCCCAGTGTCCTCTTGGATCTTTGAAAGGAAGGGATTGTAAAATGATTTTATATATTGTAGAGATGGAGTCTAATCCCTTGAAATTGAGCAATATTTTTCCAGCGTGGATGAGGGTGCAAGATGAGGAAAATCTGGAAGGTTCTGTTTAACAAAGTTCCTGATTTGAAGATAGTGAAAGAAATTTGTAGCTGGAATGTTAAATTTGGAATGTAATTGTTCATAGGATGCAAAGACGTTGTCTATATAAAGATCTCTAAGCAAGTTAATTCCAAATTTTTCCAGATATTAAAAACTGCATATGTTTGTGAAGGTTGAAAGAGGTGGTTCTCTTGCAGAGGTGCCACAGATAGAAGCTTCTCCGTCTTAAAATGCTTTCTACATTGGTTCCAGATTCTAAGTGAGTGGAGCACAATTGGGTTATTAGTGTATTGCCGATAGCGTGTGTTTATTGGAGCAGAGCAAGGAATACAAAGAAGTACTGCAGGATTTTACTTCTATTGCGGTCCATGCCTGTGTATGTTCTTCTATTTGTGTCCAGGTTCTTATCGCCTGTATATTTGCCCAGTAATAAAACTGGAAGTTAGGTAGAGCCATGCCACCTTCTGCCTTTTGTCTTTGTAGGGTCGCTCTTTTGATGCGTGGATGTTTTGAATTCCAAATAAATGAGGTTATTGTTGAATCTAATTGCTTAAAGAATGATTTATTAATGTATATTGGGATGTTTTGAAATAAAAAGGAGCTTAGGAAGAATATTCATCTTAACAGTGTTAATTCTTCCAGCTAGTGTGAGATGAAGGGTTGACCATCTATGCAAGTCTTGTTTAATTTTTTCCATGCAGACGACGAAAATTTTGTTGCTATAGAGCTTTTAATTGTGATGTTTACGAGGTATTTAAACTGTTCTGCAATGATAAAAGGAAGGGTGTCTAATCTAATATTATATGCTTGAGAATTCACGGAAAGAGTACACTTTTATTCAGATTAATTCTGAGACCAGAGAGCTTTTGAAATTCTGTGAGTGCTGCTAAGACTGCAGGCACAGAATTTTCTGGAGTCCGATATATACAGTACCATGTCATCTGCATATAATGAGATTTTCTGTTCCAGTCCTTCTCTGCTAATCCCCTTTATCTGATCAGTATTTCGACAATGTATTGCCAGTGGTTCAATGGCAATTGCAAACAGCAGTGGTGACAAAGGGCATCCTTGTCTTGTGCCACGTTCTAGTTTAAAGTAGTCTGAGCAAATGTTATTGATGCAAACTGAAGCTTCTGGGTTAGTATACAGTAATTTAATCCATGCACAAATGTTCGGGCCAAACCCAAACTTCTCCAAAATAGTAAAAAGGTATTTCCATTCAATCATGTCGAATGCTTTTTCTGCATCCAATGATAATAATATTTCTGGGGTGTTTGATTTAGTTGGTGAGTATATTACATTAAACAGGCATCGAAGATTTGAAGATAAGTGTCGGCCCCTAATAAATCCAGTTTGGTCTTGGATTACCGAGGGGAGCACTTTCTCCATCCTTCTAGCTATGATTTTAGAGAGTATTTTAACGTCGTTATTCAGAAGTGAAATTGGTCTGTATGATGCACATTGTAATAAGTCCTTATTTTGTTTTGGAAAGACAGTGATTAGTGCTTGGCGAAAGGTTTGTGGAAGAGATTGGTTATCTCTGGCTTCTGTAAATGTTGCTAAAAGCGTCAATTTGTGGTATCTGTAATGTATCCAGAAATGCATTAGATTGTATATTGTCTTCTTTAAACTAAGTAGTATATAGGGATTTATATTAGTCTCTAAAAGTGTACATTATATTTTTGTGTTCGATGATTTTATCTCCGTTCGTGTTAGTGATTACCGAGATTGCGTTGCGTACATCTTGCTTGTGAATTTGTTGAGCTAAAAGCGTATTAGCTTTCTCTCCATGTTCATAATAATGATGTCTGGATTTGTAAATTAGATGTTCAGTTTCTTTAGTTGTCAAGAGGTTTAATTCTGAATGTAGAGCCTGCCTCTTATGTAGAGTCTCGCTTGGTAGTCTGGCATGTTCTTCATCTATTTTAGTAATTTCGCTTTTTATCTCTGCTACTTTCTTCACTTCGGATTTATTTCTGTGGGAAAGATATGAGATAATCTGTCCTCTTAAGAAGGCCTTAAGAGTTTCCCAGAGTATTCCTGCAGAGATCTCAGGGGATGTATTTGTCTCTAGAAAGAATTCGATTTGTTTGGATATAAATTCAGTACAATTCTCGTCAGCTAATAGAAGGGGGTTGAGGCGCCATCTGCGGGGTGAGTGTATGGGGCTTAGTAATTTCAGCTCCAAAATCATCGGAGCATGGTCTGAAATAACAATAGCATCGTATTTACAAGATTTAATCTTAGGCAAGAAGTTATTATCTATAAAGAAGTAATCAATCCTTGAGTAGCAATGATGTACTGGTGAGTAGAAAGAATATGTTCTTGAATTTGGGTTTAAAAACCTCCAGGGATCTGATAAGTTGTGATCAGTTATAAACTTTGTAATTATCTTTGCGGTGTTAGTTGCGTTCCCCTGTGGAGGACGTCTTATCTAAAAGTGGATTTAAAACACAATTAAAGTCCCCAGCCATTATAAGTTTATGAGTGTTCAGTTTGGGAATGGATGCAAATAAATTTTGTATAAATTCCTTATCATCAACATTAGGTGCATAAACATTTATCAAAATCATTTTACAGTTAGATAAGTCTCCCATGACCATCACATATCTCCCTTCAGGATCCAATACTACATCTGATGCTACAAATGGTACTGTTCTATGTATGAGAATTCCCACACCTCTAGTTTTCTTTGTAAAACTAGAATGGAACATTTGGCCAGTCCAGTCTTTTGCAGCGGAACTGATCCTTACTTAGTAAGTGGGTTTCCTGTAAAAATACTATTTTAGCATTTAGACCTGTTAGGTGAGAAAGTACTTTCTTTCTTTTTAATTCGTGATTCAGGCCTTTAACATTCCAGCTTACGAAGTTAACTGTCCCATCATGGAGACACTGATTCTGAGTTTTTGGTGTCATATTATAGTCTTAACTGGAAGTGAAATAGTTTAGGTCTTAATTTCCTATTCCCCCAAGAGTTGTTGCCATGCAGCTTATTATTACATTGATAGTTATAATTATAAAGATTGAGATGATAGATTAGGTATAGATCAAGCCTGCTCTCTTTCTCTTCCCCCTTAACCCCCCACCCTCCCTTTTTGCCTCCCCAGGTGAGGTTAAAACCCACTTAATGCAGTCCCAGTCCTCTGACATACCCAGAGACAGAGCACATCCAAAGCACATCAAGCCCCCATGCAGTGGCGCTTTAAGGTTAAAAGATAGAGATATCTGTTACCAATATAGTCTTTAAAAGAGGAAAAAAAAAAAAAGAATTTTGCACTTAATATATATATATATATATATATATATCTATATATATATATATATATATATATATATATATATATATATATATATATATATATATATATATATATATATATATATATATATATATATATATATATCTCTATATATATATCTCTATATATATATATATATATGTCTATATATATATATATATATATATATCTATATCTATATATATATATATATATATCTATATCTATCTATATATATATATATATATCTATATCTATATCTATATATATCTATCTATATATATATATATATATATATATATCTTCAGCAATTTTAGTGCATTAAGATGATATCCCCAGATAATAAACCCAGGTGATGGTGTTAAAGATGTGTCCAAAACAAGCATAACAAGTCTTAATGCAGTAATAGCAATAACAGCAAACCAAGGGTATGATATTGAACAGTCTCATTTAGGGTACACATGAAATAATTAGAAAAGAAAAAGAGGAGGAAAACGTAATTAAGCACAGTAAAACATAAACATTTAGCACCCTAGTAATACTAAGTAATAATAAGTAATAAGTAAGTAATAATAAGAATATGAGAATATATGCTGATAAAAAACCCGTATTTTAAAACAAATAGATCAGACAGTAGATTATTAATCCTAGCTTTATCATTTACCGCCATGACTCACAATTATGTATCAGAATAGTCCCGGGATCAGCTTTCTTAATTCATTTACTGCTTCCTCCTTGCTAGCGAAAACATAGAAATGACCCTGCCATTCCACTTTCAGTTTTGCGGATACAGGAGGCCGTATTTGACATTGGCTTGCCGTAGCCGCTGTTTAATATTATAGAAGGCTGCGCGTTTAATAGCTGTTGCTGGAGAGAAGTCAGGGAAGACACGAATGTGGCAATCTTAATATATAATATCTTCCTTTTTTCTGAGGAGTGCCATCACCTCTAACTTAAATGATAATCGTTCAAAACGAACTATAAAAGATCTTGGTCGGGGTCTGACGGTGTTTGATCCGCGGCTGTAAGCCGCTGCTATCTCAGATTCTGCTTTAAAGTCGCACCCGATTATTTTAGAAAAAAGTTCAGTTGCGAATTTCACAGGGTTTGAACTTTCTCGATTCTCCGGCAGGCCTTCAATTCTGACATTATACCTTCTATTCCCATCTTCTAAAGCAGCCAGTCTGTCTCCAAGTTTTTCTCCGAGTTTTTTACATTCCGAACTGACATTTACTGCTCTTTCCTCGGCACTGGCAGCTAGATGTTCGGCCATTTCGATCCGATTCGTGAATGTCTCATTAAGATGCTCCAATTGATCAGCAAGCGTGCTCAGTTTAACCGAGTTTTTCTCAATGCGCTCTTCAATTTTACCCAGCACCTGTCGAAGTTCAAGTTGTACCTCTTGACGCAGCCTTTCATTTTCCTGTTGGAATTCCTGTCGCAGCCTTTCATTTGCCTGTTGGAATTCCTGTCGCAGCCATTCATTGGCCTGTTTCATCTCCTGTTTCAGTCTCTCATGTGCCTTTGCCGTTGCTTTCTCATTAGCCTTCTCGCTTTTCTTTATATCTTGCGTGAGCTCAGCTAGCAACACTTTCAGTTCAGATAGCTCAATTGTGCCTTCTTGTACCGTAGATGAAGCAGCAGACTCTGCTGAAGCCGGTGTCCCCGCTGCTCCAGTCCCGCGTAATTGCGTAACTGAAGCCTTTTCCAGTTTCAGGTAATCCTCTCCAATCGGCGAGCTATCCACATCTGCACTCACGATCGCACCTTCGCTCCCCTTTTCGCTCTCAGCCGGCGACGATGTAGCGGACCGTGGTCCCGAGGAGTCTGTACTTTCGCCCATCTGATCCAGGTCCGTCTCTGAGATGCCGTATCTCGAGCTAGGGCTTGCTGATCGTAGCTTGGATGTAGCTTTAGTCTTCGATTCTTTCGGACCCCCTTCTTGTTGGCCATGTTTATATGTGTTTACATATACTGTAGCGGTCCCTCTCGGGTTGAATAAATACAGGATATCTCAGAATAATAAGCAAATAATATGAAAAATAGCACCACTGCTAGCGGAGCTCCACTTCAGACGTCCATCTCTCGCATCGGACGAAACCAAGTCCATCGTCCAGTTGTTTGACTCAGTTAGTTAGCGATTTGATGACAAGGACGTGTCGCCTGCTTGGATGTCCGGCAGGAGTGTGCCAAACCTTGACTGAGGGTGTCATCGACTTGAGGGGTCTATTGATATTGGAGGGCATTTTATGAATTCAAGCAGTGGAACCCAGGACTGTCTTAACAGCACTATAGGCCCCAGGGCAAAGCAGTGCACTAACATACATAGATTAGCATGGGGGCGTTAAGCTCATGGGGCCCCCAGGCAACTACCCAGAATGCCCATGCATTAAACATGACTGCACAAGAAATTCCTCAAATGGAACATGCATTTTTAGAAAGTTTCTCTTTGTGCTGAGACAGCACAGATGCGTGGAGTAAGTGAGCGAGTAGTGTGGGGGACAGGAGGACCTGTAATAAGAGATCCCTAGATATGCAAGGACTCGAACAAATAAACCACTAAACCCTGGTGGACTCCTCCAGTGTCTATCTAGATGCGGCCCTTTGCTCTTTGAGACTTACATTATTAGCTTTGCTGTTGTTGGTCCAACTTAAAATGCAGACCATGGTGCATATTGAAGAGAGGGGTCAAAATGGCAGACCCTGATATGGGGACTACAACTCCCATCAGGCTGCTGGGCAAACATCTTTATCAGCACACACAAAGTTTTGTACAGACCCAAGCGAAATGTCTAAGTCCACTTTCCCTTCTAGAATTGAGACTGAGTGTCTCCACGCCATCGCTTTCCAGTGACTTATTCTGTGGATGTCCTGCTATTTATCAGTGTTTACCCAATGTCGGGGGAGGTGCATGCCATGTTCCTTTGGCGTATTCAGTTAAGTAGTTTGAAAGTTAGAACCGAGGAGGATTTGTCAAGCAGCTTGAGTGTCCACCTGGCTTCAAATTCAGTCAGTATTGAAAATGAGGGGGTTAAACAAACCATTGTGTTATCTTTGTGCTCCAAAAGAGGGGGAATTTCAGCAAACCGCCATCACCAACCTGCGCCCCCAGTTTCTGAAAACACGTGGCTGTCAGGATTTCCTCACCAGCCTTATTATGTTACAAGTAGCACTTTTTTTGTAGTCTAATTTTGATGGCTTAAATTCACTATTTTATTATGTATACGTTAAATCTAGGTCAAGTGTCAGAAAAAGGTCACTTAATTTCTTAACGTGGGGATCAGAGTGTAGCGGAGAGCTGCAAATGCTTATTACCGTTATGGTCTTATTTTGCTAAGATATGGCCTGCCTGCTGCTGATATTGTCACCATGGCAGATTAAGTAGAGACGTACCATTATATCAATGTAATCGACCTAGGACTTGACGCTACACATACACATTTAGTTTTAATCTGGTTATCTATCACTTGTGTGGGCACTGCAGTGGGACACAACGTGTGTTCCTGTCATACAACGCCATGAGCTCAGGTGTGATTGTCACCCTGCCCGGGTTCCGTATGGAGTTTGCATGCTCTCCCTATGTGTATATGGACTGAGTGTGTGTGACTGGAGATGATGACCTGTTATACAGCTGGATATTTAAATTGTGTCATTAAGGACTCTCCATTGACAAAATCTGTTGATTCCTGTATGTGGTGTTATTAAATGACATCCACTCAGTTTAGGGTCACAGGGACGTACCCCTGGAAATGATGTGCCGGGCCTTTATAGGCCTCAATCTCAACACATAAGAAAGTAGAAAAGAGACTGAGTGAGTGGAATCGCATAAATATTCATTGAAGCATTTTTGAAGTCAGATAACCATTTGCTTAAGTTTACTACACGTTAAAGTGACAACCGCGCATCCCAGTTCTTGAATTCTTACAGCTTTTTATTACACAAAGCTTTGGACTGCCATTTCATCCTGGCACTGTTGAGTTCTGTCACAAACAGTCCCATTGTATGTTTCAAGAACTCATTATCTATATATATAATTCACTAAGGCAAGACACCCATGGAAAGCACGCCGGAAGGGGCGTGGATTCACTAAGCCGCCGACAAGTAAGACACCTATGGCGCACACAGGGAGGAGCCACGCCCACCAACTCCAAGACCATTGGATACGATGACAGCTCGCAGAGCCACGCCCACCAACTCGGACGCGACGACACAGAAAAAATGGCGTCATTTATATCCGTCTGTCGTAGAGGCTACATGCACCTCTGAGCCACGTTGACTGTTCATAGAGGCATGTTTCTCGCGGAGGTGAATCGCCATATGCAGCGTGTAAAACAGTTTGAGAGGGGTTTCCCATGGGATCCTGTAATGGAAGGATTTTTCTTTGTAAAAAGCAAAGGTGAAATAAAGAGAGGAAGGGAATCAGGAGAGCAGATGGGCGTTGGTCGCTCCAGCTGCAAAGACTAATGTTTTGGGAAAAACAGCTGGGAATGTTCTAAAGATACAGCCAAGGCTATGTAAGGAGTTGTTTTTCACTTCGAGAGGCTTTTTTCACATGTAAGCATATTACTGTGTCTTCTAGTACTAGGCACTTGCCTTAATCAGGGCCAAGTAGAAGAAAAACAATACCGTGTCCCGTGGAAGGGTGTGTACTGAAACTGATCACTTCTGTATACATTGCTTGCACGTAAGCCGCTTTTGGGGCAAGGACACTCAATTAGTATATAAGGGAAGGTTCCGCCCTCAGTTTCTTTGGAAGCTCAACCGTGGGGAATGCGCGCACCGCCCGGTACCTTTTGAGTAGGCTAACGAGTTGATCCTCTGACGAGACTGACATGCGGGCTCCCTCAGTCTACTGGTCTAGGATGATGGCTCTGGGTCTTTTGATATTGCTGTAAGCATAAGTTTGTTTCTTTAAATATATTACTGTTAGCATATATTTGTTCCTATAATCTATCGCTACTGCATTATACTGCATTATATGTATTTAAATGTTATAATTGAATAAGTAAATTTTTTTGAAGTATCGGACCTTCTCTCTCTGATTCTTGCCTACTTATGTTTTAATCCCTTGATCCATTTTCCCAAATCAAAACAGATCCTCAAAACAATCCTTTACAACTGAGGTTAAAACAAAATGAAGTAAGAAGTCTTCTAAAACCGAGTTTTCGGTTACAACGCACGACCGCGTGCACCATAGCAAACTGTTTTACACGCTACATACAGCAATTCGCATTCACGACAAACATGCGTCTTCTTAGATGCTCCTGCAGGAACACGGAAAGTCTACGTGAGTCACAGGTGCATCTGGACTGTGCAAAGACGACAACGACTCAAGTGACGAGTTGGAGGTGGGCACGTGAGTGATGGCGGTCCGCCAGTTTTCAGTCACGGACGATTGTGTGTTGGTTCGTTCCGTGCATGGTTACAATGTTGCTTTTCTTGCTGATTTATTACGTTACCGATTTTTCAAATGTTAATTTTCTCCCTGTGCTTAAAAATCATTAAAAAACCGGCCTGATTATGCGGCGAATGGTACGCCGCGGGTTGGCTAGTATAAAAAAATCCAGTGACAAGACTTTTTTAGAGAGAGACAATTTCAAGTCCCGTGAGATGAGACTTTGTGCCAAGAGACTTAACCACGCCTGGGACCTGAAATAAAAGTCAAAGAGTAGATGAGAAAGTAGAACATTGTAAAGAATTCAAAAACGTTAGCGTGATACACATGCAGAGCAGGTTAGAGATGACGGAAGTACTAAAATTCGAAAGTCTCAAAAAAAATGTTAGTAAAGGTCGCATTAGCACAAACAAATGGAAATTATTACTCGGTAAAATAACAACAGCGAAAGGAGATCGAATATATGGATATAGCTGATATGACAGAAGTATGTAGATATTATTCGGATTTAAACTTTTAAGTCGGAGATTTGTAGATCGTCTAATTCGAGTTGCCATCAAGAAAGTCGTGTTTCTTCCCAATGAAGAGGCATATTTGGTGAAAGTGAAATCCAGAGACACGAAGAGGCTGGCACGTAGCACAGGTTGTTGGCGAGTAAAACGAGCAGGAGGTCGAAGCCCCCTAGTATTAATGATATACAGCTTGACAGCTATAAAGACATCTGGGATTTCAGACTTGCAGAGCACTGTTCATGTTCACATTGGTCAGTGAGTAAAAGAAAACTAGTAAAAATATAATAAAAAAAAAAAGCATTAATAGTGTTTACACGGCATTACTTAGTACTTTGAACCACTTATGTAGCAAATATGTGGAACTGTTTAGGTTACGTACTGTCAGGGTAGCAATTGGCCCTTGGCTTCAGGCAGACTGTGTAGTCCTTTCAAATTTAGCCATGAAGATCCAAAAACATAACCAGAAGAGCAGCTACTAAGGAGTAGCCCTTTCAGGAGAGGGTTGAGGTAGCCACCCTAAGCCAGTACTGAAATATTCTTGCTTTATATTTGTGCTATGGAAGTAACCCTTGAGGAAGGCAGGAATAGTTCAGTCAATCAGTCTTTATTCAGGCACCGGTGAGTTGATGGATTAATGCATTGTAAGGCAGAAGAGCAAAGTTCTACTTTTCAGTCGACTGTTTTATATTTTCTCCCTTCCACTTACTTATAAAAAAAAAAAAAAGCATAATATCGTTTACCTAAGCATTTCATTTAATATTGTGCAAATCAGCCAGCCATTTCTGTTTTGTGTACGTGTCAGAGGGGCCCTAAAGAAGGACAAGTCATCTTTCCTGTGTCTAACGCATGTATTCCAAATAAAGAAGTTGTCCTCGGTCAGCTTACTGCACCCTGTCTCATGACAGTCAAGTCAAGTTGGGGAGCATGCGATGGTACAGCACGTTGCCGCACCCACTACATGACAAAACAACGTGGCAACCCCCCAGGCAAACACGTGGTCCAGTCCCACCCTCCGGAAATGACCCTCTATCTACCGCAGTCAAGTGTTACGTGGGCCTGGTCCAGCCACTCGGGTCCCCAACAATGAGGATCCTACGAGCCGGATCACCATCAGTGGAATCGCGCCACATGGCCGTAATGTCGTAACTGACGCTCCCTCAAAATGCAGGTAATGTGCCTCATTCGGGACTCCATGAGGAACTGCTCATTCAACATAAAGTCAAACCAACGGTACCCAAGGACTCTCTGAAGAGACACGGTACCACAGGAGTCCAGTCTTCATCTCTGGTCGCTGGATATCGTCCATGTCTCGCAACCATGTAGCAAGACAGGAAGCACCACCTTTTGCATAGATATTGGGAGTGCCACACACCCCTTTCCAGCGACCTCATGACCCCTCATGCTCTCCCAATCCGTCTACTGACTTCATAAGAAGAGTCACCAGAGACATGAACATCACTACCAAGGTAAGTAAACCTCTCGATGAGGTGGACACACTGCTGATGGCCGTGCCTAAGAGTTCATTAAAGGCCTGGATCTGATTTTTCTTTATCCAGGACACTCGCAAGCTTAGACACTCAGACTCCTCGCTCAGTCTCTCGAGTGCCCTGATCAGACAGACAGACAGACATACGCCTGTATGAATGACCTGCCATTAGAGCAAAACGGCTTTGTCAGCTTTTAACCCTTACTAACACGCAGCAGTTAAATGTTCTGAGTGAATGTTGAATAGATAGATCGATACTTTAATTCCAAGGGGAAATTCACATAATCCAGCAGCAGTATACTGAGGAAAGTTCTGCTGGAGGTAAATGCCAATCAAGGCTAATAGAGTAGGCATTTCCAGTCTTAACTCGTCTACCAATATTACAAAAAATTATAATAAAAAAAACACACGGATTGATGTGCCCTTCATGGACACTTGTTCTCCTTATATGTGCATGGGTTTCCTCCTCCAGTACAAAGACATGCAGATTAGGTGGACTGGTGATTTTAAATTGTCCCCAGTGAGTGTATGTGTGTGACTGACACCCTGTTCAGGGATTGCTCCTGCCTTGCACCCTATGCCAGGGGTCGCCAAGTCCGGTCCTGGAGGACCACCGTGGCTGCAGGTTTTCATTCTAACCCTTTTTTTTTTAATGAGTGCCCTATTTGTGCTGCTAATTAACTTCTTGTGATAATTGAATTGCTTTTTTTAAGATTTGTTCCCCTGAATTTCTTCATTGCTTTCCTTAAATGGCACCCAAAGAGAAATGAAATGTGAAGTGAGTGAGCCAACGGAAGACCAGCTAAGTCAGGGCCTCAAACTCCAACCGATTTCACTCCAACCAGCTGCTTCATGAGGTGCCAATTCCTGTCGTTAATGAAATCCGTTCTTTAGTTTCGTGGCTTTGTTGCTGACATTGTGCATTAGCAGACATTTCTGAAATTGCTGATTTTCTAAGAGCTCAGTTAAAATGCTTTGGTGATCTGAGCAGATCGACGTTCCTGAGACATTCATCTTTCTTTATTTTCAGATGTTGTATGATGGAAACGCGCCACATGGCCGTAGTGCTGGTCATGTTTTTGGCTCATTTTGTATCTCATTATTGTTTGGCTGCTAATTAAGGAAAAACAAACAATTAAGGGGTCTGAGTCTTCAAGAACAAGTCAATTAAAATAAGTTCAAAGCAGCACAAACAGGGCACTCATTAAAAAAAAGGGTTAGATAGATAGATAGCTAGATAGATACTTTATTAATCCCAAGGGGAAATTCACATAATCCAGCAGCGGCACACTGATACAAAGAAACAATATTAAATTAAATAGTTGAATGAAAACCTGCAGCCATGGTGGTCCTCCAGGACCAGAGTTGGCCACCCCTGCCCTATGCTATCCGGAATAAGCACCCGACTCCCCCATTGAACCTGCTCAATATTAGGTGGGTTAGAAAATGGCACGACCTGGCCACATCTTGCATTTTAAAATGGAATTAAAGAGGCAGGAGTTGACACATGAAAACAAAAACCACTTTGAGGCTTCCACTTTGTAGAAGGAAAGGTTACGATTTAGGAAGAAGTGCCTTCTATATTTCTGAAGCTTGCTTGTGCCAACTCTATGCGAACCCTCAGTGCCAGGATGTGGTCGATGGTAGACTTCTTAGGCTGTTCCGGTCGCTGGTAGGTGAGCAAGTGATCACGGATCCTATTGAGCAGGGGTGTCAAACTCCAGTCCTGAAGGGCCGCAGTGGCGGCAGGTTTTCATTCTGACCATCTTCTTAATTAGTGACCAATTTTGGCTGCTAATTACTTCTCTTAATTAACTTGATCCAGGCCCCTTAGTTGTTTCTTTTTCCTTAATTAGCAGCCAAACAATAATGAGACACAAAACAAGCTGCCACATCACACAATATCTGAAAATAAAGAAAGGAGAAGGTCTCAGTAAGGTTGATCTCTCAACTCACCAAAACACTTTGACGATGTTGTTATGAGAAACAGAAAATCAACAGTTTTGGAAATGTCAGCTGTGGCAGAACAAGGGCAACAACAAGCCGTGGAATTAAATAACGAGTTTAATTAACAGCAAGCATCGGCTTCTAATTAAGAGACTGGTTGGAGTTTGAAGCCCAAGTTTAGCTGGTCATCTGTTGGCTCGTTTCACGTCTCATTTCTGTTTGGCTGCCATTTTAATGAGGAAACGAATCAATTCAGATGGCTGAATCCTTCTAACAGGGCTATTAAAATGTGAATTAGCAGTGAAAACAGGTCACTGATTAAGAAAAGGGTTAGAATTAAAACCTGTAGCTGCTGCGGCCCTCCTGGCCTGGAGTCCGACACCCGTGCTATTGAGGATGACCCTAACAAGGACCTTACCCGGCACAGAGAGCAGCATTATCCCCCTGTAGTTGCCACAATCCAGGTGACCACCCTTCCCTTTCCAGATAGGGACGACAAGTCCCGTTTTCCAGTCAGTTGGGATGATGCCCCTCTCCCAAATGGAAGCAAAGATTGCTTGCAATGCCAGGAGGACAGCCTTACCACCAGCCTGGAGAAGTTCACCCCGGATACCACAGATCCCTGTAATCTCCCCCCCACCCCAGTTGGTTAACTACCCGTGCAATCTCAATGAGACTGGGTGGTTCACATCTAATTGGAGGATCAGCCTCAAGAACTGTGGACCCAGAGATATCCACTGTCCTAGCTGGAGGATCAACTGCAGTGTCAGCCTTTGTCGAATTTTTGCAAAGCGTTCGACTCAGTTGATCGAGCTGCCCTCTGGGACATCCTGAGGGTTCGCGGGACCCCCTCGAGGTTGTTGGATATCCTGGCTGGCCTGTACACTGGTACTATGAGTGCTGTGCAGAGTGGAGGCAGTTCCCAGTTGATTCTGGGGTTCATCAGGGGTGTGTTCTTCCTCCTACTCTGTTCAGTGCTTGTATGGACTGGGTGTTGGGCAAGGTTGTGGGGTTCAGCGGCTGTGGGGCATCTGTTGGCGAAGAAAGATTCACGCATCTTGAGTTTGCTGTGATCTTTGTGGAGTCAATGGAGGCTCTGATCGGGGCACTAGAGAGACTGAGTGAGGAGTCTGAGTGTCTGGCCTTGAAAGTGTCCTGATAAAAATCAAGAGCCAGGCCTTTAATGACCTCTCGGGCACGGCCATCAGCAGTATGTCTGTCTGCGGAGAGAGTGTCGACCTTATTGAGAGGTTTATTTACCTTGGTAGTGATGTTCATGTCTTTGGTGACTCTTCCTATGAAGTCAGTAGACGGATTGGGAGAGCATGGGGGGTCATGAGGTCACTGGAATGGGGTGTGTGGCGCTCCCGATATCTATGCAAAAGGACAAAGGTCCAAGTCTTTAGAGTCCTGGTGCTTCCTGTCTTGCTATGTGGTTGCGAGACTTGGACGCTAAACAGTGACCTGAGACGAAGACTGGACTCCTTTGGTACTGTGTCTCTCCGGAAAATCCTTGGGTGCCATTGGTTTGACTTTATGTCGAATGAGTGGTTGCTCATAGAGTCCCGAATGAGGCACATTATCTGCATTGTGAGGGAACGTCAGTTACAGCACTACGGCCATGTGGCGCATTTCCCCCCCCGAGGGTGATCCGGCTCATAAGATCCTCATTGTTGGGGACCCAAGTGGCTGGACCAGGCCAAGGGGTCGCCCACCTAACACCTGGCTGAGGCAGATAGGGGGTCATTTCTGGAAAGTAGCACTGGACCGTGTGACTGCCTGGGGGGTTGCCAACCGGAATCCCGAGTTGTTTTGTTGTGTAGAGGGTGCGGCAACACGCTGTGCCAGTGCATGCTCCCCAACTTGACTTGACTTGTGCCAACAACAGTAAAATACACTCGCCTAAAGGATTATTAGGAACACCTGTTCAATTTCTCATTAATGCAATTATCTAATCAACCAATCACATGGCAGTTGCTTCAACTCATTTAGGGGTGTGGTCCTGGTCAAGACAATCTCCTGAACTCCAAACTGAATGTCAGAATGGCAATATGATAATGATAATATGATGTGAGAACCAGGAAGCTGTGGCCACTCTCTTTTCCGACTAGATAGCGGCAGATCACTCCTGGCAGAGACCTTGTCCGGGTAAGTGATCAGAATATTCACTTCGCGACTTTAAAGCTGGCATTTTCCTGTGCTGAACCGTAGCTTGGTAGCCCTGATGGCAGAGAATACTTCTGCGAGGTGCTGCAGTGCTTTATCGAATCTGGGGGCGTCAGGACGTCATCAAGATATACACTCCAGTGGCCAGGTGGTATACCGGCAAGGACCTGCTCTATCAGGTGCTCGAATGTGACGGGCGCATTACATAAACCAAATGGCCTGACATTAAAATGCCACAACCCCTGCAGTCTTCTCCTTAGAGCAGGGGTGCCCACAGTTTTTCGGCTTGCGAGCTACTTTTAAAATGACCAGGTCGAAATGATCTACCTACATTAAAAATGAGATATATATATATACACTCACCTAAAGGATTATTAGGGACACCTGTTCAATTTCTCATTAATGCAATTATCTAATCAACCAATCACATGGCAGTTGCTTCAATGCATTTAGGGGTGTGGTCCTGGTCAAGACAATCTCCTGAACTCCAAACTGAATGTCAGAATGGGAAAGAAAGGTGATTTAAGCAATTTTGAGCGTGGCATGGTTGTTGGTGCCAGACAGGCCGGTCTGAGTATTTCACAATCTGCTCAGTTACTGGGATTTTCATGCACAACCATTTCTAGGGTTTACAAAGAATGGTGTGAAAAGGGAAAAACATCCCGTATGCGGCAGTCCTGTGGGCGAAAATGTCTTGTTGATGCTAGAGGTCAGAGGAGAATGGGCCGACTGATTCAAGCTGATAGAAGAGCAACTTTGACTGAAATAACCGCTCGTTACAACCGAGGTATGCAGCAAAGCATTTGTGAAGCCACAACATGCACAACCTTGAGGCGGATGGGCTACAACAGCAGAAGACCCCACCGGGTACCACTCATCTCCACTACAAAAAGGAAAAAGAGGCTACAATTTGCACGAGCTCACCAAAATTGGACAGTTGAAGACTGGAAAAATGTTGCTTGGTCTGATGAGTCTCGATTTCTGTTGAGACATTCAAATGGTAGAGTCAGAATTTGGCGTAAACAGAATGAGAACATGGATCCATCATGCCTTGTTACCACTGTGCAGGCTGGTGGTGGTGGTGTACTGGTGTGGGGGATGTTTTCTTGGCACACTTTAGGCCCCTTAGTGCCAATTGGGCATCGTTTAAATGCCACGGGCTACCTGAGCATTGTTTCTGACCATGTCCATCCCTTCATGACCACCATGTACCCATCCTCTGATGGCTACTTCCAGCAGGATAATGCACCATGTCACAAAGCTCGAATCATTTCAAATTGGTTTCTTGAACATGACAATGAGTTCACTGTACTAAAATGGCCCCCACAGTCACCAGATCTCAACCCAATAGACCATCTTTGGGATGTGGTGGAACGGGAGCTTCGTGCCCTGGATGTGCATCCCACAAATCTCCATCAACTGCAAGATGCTATCTTATCAATATGGGCCAACATTTCTAAAGAATGCTTTCAGCACCTTGTTGAATCAATGCCACGTAGAATTAAGGCAGTTCTGAAGGCGAAAGGGGGTCAAACACCGTATTAGTATGGGGTTCCTAATAATCCTTTAGGTGAGTGTAGAAGTAATCAATTTGACCACAGATTCTTGGTACAACCCCAATTCCAATGAGGTGGGGACATTGTGTAAAACGTAAATAAAAACAAAATACAATGATTTGCAAATCCTTTTCAACCTATATTCAATTGAATACACTACGAAGACAAGATATCGAATGTTCAAACTGATAAGCTTTATTGTTGTTTTGCAAATCTTCACTCATTTTGAATTTGATGCCTGCAACACGTTCCAAAAAAGCTGGGACGGGGCAGCAAAAGACTGGAAAATTTGAGGAATGTTCAAAAAACACCTGTTTTGAACATTCCACTGGTGAACCGGTTAATTGGAAACAGGTGTTTGTCATGATTGGGTATAAAAGGAGCATCCCCAAAAGGCTCAGTCGGTCACAAGCAAGGATGGGGCGAGGTTCACCACTTTGAGAACAACTGCGTGGGCAAATAGTCCAGCAGTTTAAGAACAACGTTTCTCAACGTACAATTGCAAGGAATCTAGGGACTTCATCATCTACTGTCCATAATATCACTAAAAGATTCAGAGAATCTGGAGAAATCTCTGCATATAAACGGCAAGGCCGAATACCAACACTGGATGCCCGTGACCTTCGATCCCTCAGGCGGCACTGCATTAAAAACCAACATCATTCTGTAAAGGATATTACCACGTGGGCTCAGGAATACTTCAGAAGACCATTGTCAGTTAACACAGTTCATCGCTACATCTACAAGTGCAAGTTAAAACTCTACCATGAAAAGCAAAATCCATATATCAACACCACCCAGAAACGCTGCGCTCATCTGAGATGGACTGACGCAAAGTGGAAAAGTGTGCTGTGGTCTGATGAGTCCACATTTCAAATTGTTTTTGGAAATCATGGACGTCGTGTCTTCCGGGCAAAAGAGGAAAAGGACCATCTGGATTGTTATCAGCGCAAAGTTCAAAAGCCAGCATCTGTGATGATATGGGGGTGTGTGTTAGTGCCCATGGCACGGGTAACTTGCATATCTGTGAAGGCACCATGAATGCTGAAGGGTACATACAGGTTTTGGAGCAACATGTGCTGCCATCCAAGCGACATCTTTTTCAGGGACATCCCTGCTTATTTCAGCAGGACAATGCGAAGCCACATTCTGCATGTGTTACAACAGCGTGGCTTCGTACTAAAAGAGTGCGGGTACGAGACTGGCCTGCCTGCAGTCCAGACCTGTCTCTCATTGAAAATTATGTGGCGAATTATGAAGCTCAAAATATGACAACGGAGACTGAAGTTGTACATCAAGCAAGAATGGGAAAGAATTCCACCTACACAGCTTCACCAATTAGTGTCCTCCGTTGCCAAACGCTTATTGAGTGTTGTTAAAAGGAAAGGTGATATAACACCGTGGTAAACGTGGCCCCGTCCCAGCTTTTTTGGAACGTGTTACAGGCATCAAATTCAAAATGAGTGAAGATTTGCAAAACTACAATAAAGTTCATCAGTTTGAATATTCGATATCTTGTCTTTGTAGTGGATTCAATTGAATATAGCTTGAAAAGGATTTGCAAATCATTGTATTCTGTTATTAATTACGTTTTACACAACGTCTCAACTTCATTGGAATTGGGGTTGTACTATTTTCTTAAAGTGATGATGTGTTTTCTCTTTGCTTGTCTGTTTACAGCGACGGGAGTTTTCAATTTTCCGCAGGTGCCCCACTGATTTATCTGCATGTCCATTGCCTTGCTGTAGGTTCAGGTTGGATATCCTCTTTGTATAAAGCAAAAGAAACCATTGCATTGTCGGGTCTGCCGTAAGCGTGCTGTTGTCCAGCATTGTGCTTCCCCTACCCCCTGTCTACTCTGCGGTGTCTTGCATGTTCTCCGCGTGGAGACTGGAGCAGGCTGTGTCCAAATTAGTGTGAGAAAATGCTTTCTAGTGTCATTCCTGGCGATTTTATGTATGGTTTTTTATCAAAACGGAGGTCGTGAAACGCTGAACTCGAAAGTGTCATGATTGATGTATTGCAGCCTTTTTCTTTAAGAGGAGCCATATTGTGTACTGCTCTCGGGGTCACGTCCTGCATTTCTAGGGATGTGGTTTCCGGGGCTATGACCTTGTCTTAGTCAGCAACTGGCATAAAAGCTCAGGCTTCGCATCAAACCTTATCCGATCTTTGGATTAACTCCTTCATTTCATTTTGAGTTAGTGTGTGTTGCCTCTTCTCGTATCGCCTGCTTTTTGACTTTGATTGTTTGCTTGTCATCTGGTTTCGGTCGCTATCATTTATTTTTGTTTTCTGTTGTTGTTTTGTGAGGTCATTTATGTTAGGTAGGATGCCTAGAGGGGGCTGGGTGGTCTCGTGGCCTGGGACCCCTGCAGATTTTATTTCTTTTCTCCAGCCATCTGGAGTTTTTTTTTTTTCTTCTGTCCTCCCTGGCCTTCGGACTTTATTTTTATTCTAGGTTAATTAAAATTAGGAAACACTGATTATTTATTTTGTCTCTTTTCTCTTCTTGAGCTACATTGTTTGTATGAAAATGTGCTATAGAAATAAATGTTGTTGTTTTGTCTTTGTTTGCTTCTCCTGGTTACCTCGCAAAATTTTCCTGCCGAGAAGTGGCAGAGTGGTGGCTCTGAGGCTAGGGATCTGCCCTGGCAATCGGAAGGTTGCCGGTTTGAATCCCGTAAACGCCAAAAGTGACTCTGCTCCGTTGGGCCCTTGAGCAAGGCCATTAACCTGCAATTGCTCCGTCCCGGGTATGACGTTAATCTGCACCCAGCCCTGCATGTGAGTTGGTTTGTCTTGTAGATCCAATCCAGGATCCGTCCTCCTTTTGACAGTTTTTCTCTCTCATTTTCTCTGTCAGGTTCCTTCCCCTTCTGAAAGTCTCTCTCCGAGTTCCTCAAGATCCCATACATCAGAATTTTTCTGCCAAAAGCACCAGTTCTTAAGATCTCTGTAATGAGCTGTGAAGAACAATTAAATGAATAAACTATAATTAATTTTTTTGGTTGGACTTTCTTATAGAGATAAGAAAGGAAGCCACTGTTTCACATTGTCCAATATGGAGAAGGCATTTCAGATTGTCCTTGGACCTCAACTTGTGAGATACAAAAGTGAAGAGGGCATCTCGGAAGACGTATGCAATGTAAAGGAGGAGACAGATCCCACACTGCACTGGGGCCTCCTTATGATGAATGGCATAGACGTTGATGAAGAGCACTGTAAATGGAGGTCTGGACATCTTGAACAGGAAAGTGTCTGCATGAACAAGGAGAAGGAGGACAACGACTGCTATAGTGGACCTCTAGACTTTACAGTAGACTCTGAACTCATGTCTGACATACAGAAAAACAAAATTGTCAGCGTTATAAAGGAAGAAGATCTGAAGCATGAGTCTGAGTGGCAGAGTTTTAATCCAGAAGAAGAGGCTCCTGCCTCCATACTGCATCCTTCTGTCCATGTGAAGCAGGAATATGACATGAAATGGATTGCCAAAGCATCGGCAGAAGGTAAGTGCTCAGATATGAGAATTGGCCTGAGGCTGTGGGCTGATGGGATTGACCCGACAGGCATGGCCTTTCCTTTCTCACTGAACTCAGAATCATAGTCTTGATTTGGATTGTGTGTTGTGGTGATAAGTTAAACTGTTCATTTGTGTGCTGAACAAGTCATGTATGGCAGCAGAATGCATCACATGTACTCTGTTTAAACACCAGAATGGCTGAAATTGATCAGCATTAAGCACTGTAAAAATGTCGGCATGAGTGGGGTCAGGTGGGCGGCATGCAGGTGTTGATAGGCCAAGACGGCGATCAAAGCGGTGGGGTAAGGAGTTAATGTCACCTAATGATTTCAGCCAATAATGAAGTCATGTAGTGTGCCACCATTTAAATGAGGGCTCATCAAGATCTGGGTCTGACCAGGGGCAAAATTCTCATAGAGCAAATATTCTTTTAACTGGCCCACACCATAGCAAACAAAACATAGACATTTCCCTACACATACAGGTATGAGAAACTGACACACAAATTTGTTTGACAGCCAATTCGCAGAGCACAATACTCAAAATTATTATTATTATTATTATTACAGGGAGTGCAGAATTATTAGGCAAGTTGTATTTTTGAGGATTAATTCTAATATGGAACAAACACAGTGCTATCAGTCAATCCAAAATGTTAATAAACCTGAAACCTGAATGTTTCACAACGGAAATGTGAGTGTGAACATCATCAGGGGAATACATATGTGCGCACAATTATTAGGCAACTATTAGTGTGCAGATTTATTATGCAACTAAAGGAAAAATGAAAATGTTCCCATCTCACTTGTTTATTTTCATCTGTTATAGTGAGAATAATAAACAAACACCTCAAAATTTACAAATAAACATCTCTGACATTTAAAAAAAATCAATCAATCAATGACCAATATAGCCACCCTTCTTTCCAATAACAGTCAGAAGCCTTTCCATTCATGGAGTCTGTCAGTTTCTTGATCTGTTGACGATCAGCTTTTTGTGGAGCAGTGACTACAGCCTCCCAGACACTCTTCAGAGAGGTGGATTGTTTTTCTCCCCCGTAAATCTAGCGTTTAAGAAGTGCCCACAAGTTCTCGATAGGGTTTAGGTCAGATGAGGAAGGGGGGCCATGTCATTATTCCTTCATCTTTAAGGCCTTTACTGGCTGGCCACGCAGTGGAGAACTTCGATGCAAGTGATGGAGCATTGGCCTGCATAAAAATCATGGTCTTCTTCCTGTATCACTGTTTGAAGAAAGTGTCTTTGAAAAACTGGCAGTAGGTTTGGGAGTTGATTTTGAGTTCATCTTCAATGCAAAAGGTCCAACTAGCTCATCTTTAAAAATACCAGCTCATACCAGTACCCCACCTCCACGTTGGAGTGGAGCTCTGTGCCATTACTGATCCACAGGTCCATCCATCTGGTCCATCAAGAGTCACTCTCATCTCATCGGTCCATAAAACCTTTGAAAAAAAATCTGTCTTCAGATATTTCTTGGCCCAGTTTTGACGTTTCAACTTATGTTTCTTGTTCAGTGGTGGTTGGGTTTCAGCCCTCCTTACCTTGGCCATGTCTTTGAGCACTGAACACCTTGTACTTCTGGGCACTCCAGGTAGGTTGCAGCTCTGGAATATGAAAGTACTGGAGGATAATGGGTTCCTGGTAGCTTCACGTTTGATTCTTCTCAAATCTTTGGCAGCTAATTTGCATCTTTTGTTCTCAACACGTTTCTTGCGACCCTGTTGACTATTTGCAACAAAATGTTTGATGGTTCTGTGATCACACACCAATATCTTAGCAATTCCAAAAGTGCTGGATCCCTCTGAAAGACTTTTTACAATTTTTGACTTTTCAGAGTCAGTTAAATCTCTTTTTTGGCCCATTTTGCCTGAGGAAAACTAGCTGCCTAATAATTGTGCACACCTTGATATAGGGTGTTGATCTCCTTAGGCCACACCCTCCCTCATTACACAAATACACATCACCTGACGTGCTTAAATCCAATAAGCATTCAAGTTAATACAGCTTGGAGTTGGAATATACGCATTAAAAATGATGATATGGTCAAAATACTCACTTGCCTAATAATTGTGCACACAGTGTATTTTTATTAAGTTTTTCAGGGTGGAATCTGAGGACGATTGCTACCTAAAGTCTCTTTCACACTTTCATGTTCACTTTGGTGGTTTTCCACAGTTTGTGTAATGCAAGTAATCGTCACCGCGTCAGCCAAGTCACTTCTCTTTATGGTTCTCGTTCACCTCATCACAGAGGAGCGCAGTGCTTTTATTTTTATTTTTAAATGTAACATGCTGAATTTTTTCCACTCTCGGATACACCAAAACATCTTATTGTGCAGCTTTCTGTGTTTTTACCCAAAGGAAACCTCACCTGGAAGTTGTTTTGCTCTTTGGAGCGTCGATCTTTGCACATCTTTAGGATTGTGATCACAAACATTGTCATTCTAACTGGTGACTCTGGCATTGCACTACCAGCACAGTCACAACACAAGTCTGACAGCTCACCAAAAACGACTGCACGTGACAAGAAATGCGTCCCGTGATTAGAGTTTTTTACTTTAATGAAATACTAAATGATTCCCACAGAATCATTGCCAGGAAGAAATTAATTCACTTTCTCCATTTGGTGTCATTTTTTTGGGAATTCGAAGTACTGTAACGACCCAAAGTGGGCGATCGGTAGAGGTATGGATTCAGGCACCTTATGCCATACCGCTGGTGTGGTCCTGTAAAGGACCTTTTGATTTCTTCAGCTATTCCTCCACCATGCCACCAGGTCTTCTGTGGCACAATGTGATCGGAGGTGCTTTGTCCCCTTGGTCTGCACACACCCGATTCTGCCTCACTCCTCTTCCTCAGAGTTAGAGGCATCCCAACATCCACCTAATCCCCGAGTTTGGTGAGCCGAGTCCATGTTCATGCTCAACAGCAACAACATTTATTTTTATAGCACATTTTCATACAAACAATGTAGCTCAAAGTGCTTTATATGATGAAGGAAGAGAAAAAAGACAAAGTAAATAATTAAAATTAGAAAACACTAATTAACATAGAATAAAAGTAAGGTCCGATGACCAGGGAGGACAGAAAAAACAAAAAAAAAACCTCCAGCCAGCCTGGGAAAAAAATTAAATCTGCAGGGGTTCCACGGCCACGAGACCGCCCAGTCCCCTTTAGACATTCTACCTAACATAAATGGCCTCACAATCAGTTCTCATGGAAGAATTTGATGATGATGGTCATGAGGACTTCTGGCCTTTAATCCATCAAGGTAAGGACACCACGGTGCTTTGATTAGGTGGTGGTGCAGATCGCCACCACAGAAAACCGGAAAAAGAACAGAAGAGAAAGTAGGGAGATATCTCAAAAAGTGCTACTCACAGCTCTGGATCTGAAACCTCTACCTACTCACATAGGAACCACTTTTATAGCGGGCTTCCCTAAATATCTGGGAGTGCAGCTGGATGACAAATTGGACTGGACTGCCAATACTGATGCTCTGTGTAAGTCAGGACACAGCCGACTATACTTCCTTAGAAGGCTGGCGTCCTTCGACATCTGCAATAAGATGCTGCAGATGTTCTACCAGACGGTTGTGGCGAGCGCCCTCTTCTACGCGGTGGTGTGCTGGGGAGGCAACATAAAGGATGCCTCACACCTGAACAAACTGGTGAGGAAGGCAGGCTCTATTGTAGGCACAGAGCTGGACAGTTTGACATCTGTGGCAGAGCGATGGGTGCTGAGCAGGGTCCTGTCAATCATGGAGAATCCACTGAACAGGATCATCTCCAGGCAGAGGAGTAGATTCATTGACAGACTGCTGTCACTGTCCTGCTCCACTGACAGACTGAGGAGATCGTTCCTCCCCTACACTATGCGACTCTTCAATTCCACCCGGGGGAGTAAATGCTAACATTATTCAAAGTTATTGTCTGTTTGTACCTGTATTTTTATTACTCTTTAATTTAATATTGTTTTTTGTATCTGTATGCTGCTGCTGGATTATGTGAATCACCCCTTAGGATTAATAAAGTATCTATCACTTCTTATTTCTAAAATCAAAAACTGACTTGTTAGCGATTACAGAAGTTACGTACAGTATAACAGTAAGAGAGAGGGGTGAGTTGTAACTTGATTTATGATGTTTGCTTACAGGCGGACAGGCCTATACACGTGTAAAGATGAGTCTTGAAATGCCAAGCTGTATCCAGCAGGGGGCGTTAGCTCCCTAGTTGGAATGAGTTCTTGTGTAATTGCGGTGTGTTACATAACCCAAATCTACTGTATATAGATATAATATAAAAAGGCGATACCCCTCTCTTAGTGAAACGGCGGTATGAAATCATATAGGAGAAATAACTTACCTTTGTTTAAGGACAGCTGCATAACAGATGAAGAAAGCCAATGGCAAAACCTAGTCTGGGAGTGGGGGCCCGATGTGTAGAGTCTGCCATTTTTTCCACTTGGAAGGATTTTCAGGATCTGATGACATTCTATCCCATTCGTCCGTCGGCTTCAAACGTACTTGGCCGCTTTCCAAAGCTTTATACTCTTTCTTCACATGCAGGCCCCCACTTAGACGAATCACGCCATTCCAGACAAGGCAAAAGAGAGGATACAATTTCATGCAGACTTTGACACGCAAAAATAGTATACGACAGTCCTCAGTCTGACTGCCCGTTTCGCAGTTGTCCCTAACTTGTCTTATCTTAAAATGCTTGCCTAGAAGTTCTATATGGTGAACCCCTGTGCTAAATCAGCCTCTCTGTGAACTGTGCATGTGAGTAGAAACAGACAGATTTATGAGATGTGCACAGAGTACAGCGACATATTAAACTTATACTCTTATTACACAAGTGACGCCACTAATTGCAGCAGCCCTTGATTTAATTGAACCGACACGCAGAGAGTCGCTGACTGGTGCCTTTATTTTTATTCACGGCTCAAACGTTACATTCTTTATTAACATTGCTATTCCGTCACAAGCAACGGGAAAACTATAAACAAAAAATAAACATTTTACAAAAAACGGAATAAATGAATACACGAAATACATTTTTTTTCAATTGCATACCTTGCTCCATTTACCAAGGGTGCAGCAATTTTAAAGATTACCATTTTAGAGATCAGCGTTTGCCTTCCGTCATTCTCTCACAGTTCCTCCACACTTCCGGTATTCTACGTCACTATGTCCCCAACGTGCGGAATGATTTTGTGGTCGTTTACACCAATACCACAGAGCCGATAGTCAACAACTGTGTTATTTTTCTGCCATAAACAGTTGTAATAAACAAGTTTGTTTCAATAAATAGCTTCTACTTCGATTTCCATTTTTTTTTTGTGCCCCCCCTGTAGATATCTCACGCTCTCAGGTTGAGAAACAACGCCATACAGAATGGCATCACCTCAGGGATGTTGCTGGGTTTTCTCAGATGAATGGCACACTTCACAGCTTTCCACAGCATTTCTATTGGGTGAAGGATGATGATGATGAGGTTAGGAGCACACGCAGGCACAGTGCATTGCCGCACCCACCACACGACAAACCAACTCAGGATCTAGATTCGGACCCGAGTGCAGCCATGCAACGGGTGATACCTCAGCACCACACCAGTTCAGATGGAGTGGAACCAGTGGGAGTTTTTTTATGGTGGCTGGATTGCCAATTCTTCCACCAACCCCCAAGTTTTTCCCTACATGTTGCAGGTCATTCCAAAACCTTCATTTTATTCTTCAACTACTCTTTTTGGTAGAACGACTTGTGTGTTTGGGGTTGTTGTCTTGCTGCATGACCCAGTTTCTCTTGAGGTGTAGTCCATGGACAGATATCTTGATATTTTCCTTTTAGAATCTGCTGGTATAATTCAGAATTCATTTTCCTATCCACAATGACAAACTGTCCTGGCCCAGATGCAAGAGGCCCAAACCCTGATGCTACCACCACCATCATGTGTCACAGATGGGATAAGGTTCTCATGCTGGAATGCAGTCCAAACGCAACGCTTCTCATTTGAACCAAACAGTTCTATTTTGGTCTCATCTATCCATAAAACATCTCTCCGCATGCTCTTCAGCAAACTGTAGATGGGAAGCAGTGCTTTTCCCTGCCATGCACACCACTGTTGTTCAGTATTCTTCTGATGGTGGACTCCTGAACATGATACTGTACAGAAGTGTTTGAAGATGAAGCCCTTGATAGACCCCTGCACTTTTACCATAAACAGGGTGTCCCTTCCCACATTGATTGACGACAACCGACTCTAATCTCCCCTTCAGATTACCTGCTACGTTCAAATACTGTTGCCACTTACAGATATGAAATACTGGGTGGTTCTCCTCAATCAATAAATGACCAAGCATGATATTTTTATCTCATTTGTTTAGCTGGGTTCTCTATATCTAATTTTAGGACTTGTGTGAAAATCTGGTGATGTTTTAAGTTATATTTATGCAGGAATAGGGAGGATTGTGAAGAGTTCACTAACTTTCAAACACCACTGTAGATTGTTCTGATGCTGTAAAGTCTTCAGAGGACAATGCAGGTTTTATTAAAGTGTATACATAACCCCCAGAATCACTTGATTTTTCCCCCTCTGCTCCACGGTTTAAAATTACAAATCAAATAATAATTCAGACATTGTGATTAAAATGTGAACATTACAAAGTTTTCATTTAAGAGGATTTGCGTGCATTTTGTTCACACCACACATGTTTCACATGGTCCCCCATTTCAGGGCACTATAATATTTGGCACACAGCAATGGCAGGTCTATTAAAGCCGTTGTCATATTTAGGACTTTGTCGCATATCCCTCACTTGTAATGACTGCTAGTCTGAAATCCATCGACATCACCAGTCGCTGAGAATCCTATCTGGTGATGCTCTGTCAAGTCTCTAATGCAGCCATCTTCAGTTCTTAGGGGAATGGGGGAGCTTGTCCCCTTAAGTTTTCTCCAGCATATGGAAGGCCTGCTCTATTGGACTGAAATCGGGTGGCTGACTTCGCCATTCAAGAATTTTCCATTTTTTAGCTTTGACAAATTCCCGTGTTGCCTCAGCAGTGTGTTTGGCTCATCATCTTGTTGTAGGATGAACTGCCATCCAATGAGTTTGATGGTATTTGCTAGAACCTGAGCAGATCAGATGTTTCTACGCACCTCCGAATTCATTGTGCCGTCAGCAGTTCCATCATCAATGAAGACAAGTGTGCCAGGATCTGTGGCAACCATACAAGCCCAAGCCATAACACCCCCATTGCCATGTTTAACAAATGAGGTGGTCTGCTTTGGATCTTGGGAAGTTCCTTTTCGTCATCACAATTTGCTCCTGCCATCACTCTGATCAGGTTCATCTTTGTCTCATCTGTCCACAAGACTTTTTTTTTAAATTCTGCAGGCTCTTTTGAAGTCCTTTTTCACAAACTGTAATCTGGCCATCCTGTTTGTGTGACTAACTAGTAGTGTGTCCTCTGTGTTTCCGTTCATGAAGTCTTTTGCTGATAGTCCTCTCTGACACGTCCACATCTGCCTCGTGAGGACTCTTTGCCAGGGTGAGGATTCTTCTCTCATCAGCAGTGGAGGTCTTCTTTGGCCTACCAGTCCCTTTGTGATTACTAAGCTCACCAGTGTGTTCTTTCTTCTTCACGATCCTCCAGACAGTTGATTGCGGTCATCCTAAGGTTTAATCAATGTCTCAAATGGTTTATTTTTACAGCTCTTTGTCCTCATGTTAAACAGCGAAAACTACAGATTCCAAAAAGTAGAAGGAAGCCGAAGTATCTTAAGACATGAAACCCACCTGAGGATTCACAAACACCTCTGACACCAATCATCCCAAATATTATGGATTCCTGAAATGGGGGCATGTAGAAAAAGTGTTGTGTGACCAAAAAGTCTGCAAATCCCCTTAAATAAGGTGGTTTTGTGTATGGCACTTGTCTGTGCAATTTTTTGCATATTATCAAGTATAATCCATGTAATTCAATGAAAATTGGAACTCGGAATTAATGTATCCAAGTAAAACAAAATGAATAATGTAGATTTTTGACCAGTGCCAACTGGTGGCTTTTTTTTTAACCACTGGGGGAACCCAGGATTAAATCCGTTTATGATGTGCTGTATGAATGAGACACTTTCATCTCACCTGTACTCTTGCAGCAATATTGATGCCGGGACTACAATTCCCATCAGGCAGAAGCAGTTAAAATATTTTCCAAAATGGTGTCTCATCTTGGACCACAGCTACTGCGTTTTCTGTTATTCTAATTTGGATTCAAATTTTGCTCAATTGAAGCTTTTGTTTGAGTGTCATGGTTGCTTGTGTTCATGTTGATTTTCCAGAAGATGCATTTCCCTTAAATTAACTTACATTTGAACCCTTTTCTGAGGAAGGTTTGTGAACCAAAAAGAGTAAACGGTGTTGCAAAACCCTGAATGTTCCTTTCTACCTCTCCTCACAAAACTTTAAAACTTCCAAATAAACGGCCTTTAATGTGTTTGAAAAAAATCGCATGTGAAATGAACGTAATCATCGATTTTGTGAAACTGTATGGGAGAAGAAACTCCTTTACTTTGCTCATTGCTACCTGTTCTGTTTTGTGCCGTTATAATTTACCTAAGCTATAGAGTAAGAAATTGACCACCGGACTAGGACAGTAGCAGCCATGTTGGTCAAACGTGATCATACAGATTACACTGCACTGGGTGGGTGTGAATGTAACACTGAAATAATCTGATGACATAAAATTGTTATCAAAGCAAAGCCGTACATTTGTGAAAAAGCCAATGGTGTTGAACCCCTGACTGCCGTTAGAAAGATAAGCAACAATGAAAACAAATGAAGCACGATTTGTCAGCATATGCTGAGTCACTCTTTAGCAACTGAGGATGGTGCTTACTGGTAGACATTTATTTTTTATGATGACACAGTTCTAGTAGCATGTTAAATTATCTTTATGTCATCTTTAAATAATTATTGAATACTGCTGTTAACACTAGGAAGACAGCCCAGCCATCCCTACTACAGAAGCTTTACACAGATCCTAATATAAACTTATTAATCATAACAAGCATGTTATACTTTTCAAAATAAACCACGCTAAGTGTCTGAATAGTTGTAAACATTCCACATTAGGTGATCTTCAACCTGCACAGTAAAATGCTGGAGTGTTATGGGCCTGTGAATTAGGGTGAAGCATTTTTCCTCCATGTCCACAGAGTTCTGAGAATTTACATGAACTCGCCTAATTTTTCACGTCTGTCCCTTTCTTGCCAATGGCTAGTGAGACATGTATGTTCTCACATCATTTATGTCCCAAAACATCATTAGAACATTGAACAATCCAGGCGAGGACAGGTCATTCAGACCAACAAAGATCACCAGTCCTATCCAGTTAATATCCAGTCGCACAACGGGGTGCTGGTGCCTGATCTGTCTCATCAGGTCATCATGATACCCTCTCCACTGCCTGGATAATCTTTTGGCAAGAAACTTCCTAAATTGAAACAGCAACAGCTGAAGTTTATAAATGAGTGGAATTAAGGTGGAAAAGGACAAGCAGGAAGAACATAGAAAGAACATGAAGACCACATACCCCTCAAGACCTGATGTTGAGTCTCTGGGACTCTCTAGTAGCAATACTGACCACTGTATGGCCAGGGCTTTACTAGACATTTTGAGGACAGCAAACTATGTTGTGTTGAGATTTGTTCAAGAGATTTTAATAATCATTTTCACATGACAAGGAAACCCTTCCTATACAATTGTTTGTCTGCTTGGTCATGATTTTCAGAGACCATTAATGTAATTTGGTAAAAATTACATTTGATATCCATCCATCCATCCATTATCCAACCTGCTATATCCTAACTACAGGGTCTGCTGGTGCCAATCCCAGCCAACACAGGGAGCAAAGCAAGAAACAAACCTCGGGCTGGGCGACAGCCCAACACAGGGTGCACACACACACACACACACCAAGCACACATTAGGGACAATTTAGAATCGCCAATGCACCTCACCTGCATGTCTTTGGACTGTGGGAGGAAACCCACTCAGACACGGGGAGAACATGCAAACTCCACGCAGGAAGCGAACCCTGGTCTCCTTACTGTGAGGCAGCAGCGCTACCCACTGCGCCACAATGCCACCCTACATTTGATACGTTTTACTTAAATACATCAAAGGCAGTTAACAACTAAAACAGTGTGTTTCCCTTATCTTTATTACTTATGAATTCATGTCTCCAATGTTTCTTTTTCTTTGTCGTCATCTTGTTACTTTTTACCTAGGATTACAATCAAATCAGAATGAATAACATGAAGCTCTGTAAATTTTGACACATATGAACTTTCTCTTTCATTACTTCTTGAACACTCACCTTTGTTTATCATGTGTTTTTTTTCTGCAGCTTTACCAGACAATGACAGCTTCAATTTTTCCTCATTAGCTCTTCATTGCAGAGTTCAACAGACTGCAGATGATGAAAATATCAAACAAGTGACTTCTGGCTCAAAAAGTGTAACACCTGCCTCTGTGCAGGATGAGTCTGTGTTGGTGATGAAGCTAACACCTGTAGGTGCACTCAACAGTCAACCTCAGAAGCACAATTCCGATTCAGTCACAGTGCACCAAGAGCAGAGCAAAAAATTTCAAAGGCAATGTAAATCTAGAGATGGTAACCTGAGACAAACGCAACAAAGGCTTTATCAGTGTTCTGAATGTGGCAAACAATTTACACAAATTTACAATCTCCAGAGCCATACAAGAATTCACACAGGAGAGAAGCCATATTGCTGTTCTGAATGTGGCAAACAGTTTTCACGAAAAAACATGCTCGAGATCCACAATAGAATTCACACTGGAGAGAGGCCATATTGTTGTTCCGAATGTGGTAAAAGCTTTCCTCGAAAGAATGATCTTCAGAAGCACAGTAGAACTCACACTGGAGAGAAGCCATACTATTGTTCTGATTGTGGCAAACGATTCACACAAATCAGCTATCTCCGCATCCATGCAAGAATTCACACCGGAGAGAAGCCATATCACTGTTCTGAATGCGGCAAACAGTTTTCACGAGCAGACGTACTTGAGAGCCACAAAAGAATTCACACGGGAAAGAAGCCATATTGTTGCTCAGAATGTGGAAAAGAATTTACCACCAGTCATTATTTTCAGATACACAAAAGAATTCACACAGGAGAGAAGCCATATCATTGTTCTGCATGTGGCAAACAGTATACCACAAATAGCGCTCTTCAAACACATTTGAGAATTCATACTGGAGAGAAGCCATACTATTGTTCTGAATGCGGTAAACAATTCACACAAATGAGCAATCTCCAAATCCATACAAGAATTCACACAGGAGAGAAGCCATATCGCTGTTCTGAATGTGGCAAAGAATTTACCACCAGTAACTATCTTCAAATACACAAAAGAATTCACACTGGAGAGAAGCCATATGGTTGTTCTGAATGTGGCAAACGATTTTCACAAAAGAGTGCTCTTCAAACCCACAAAAGGGTTCACACTGACAGACGCTCAGAAACTAAAATGTTGCCAACAAAAATGAATGGGAAAGATGTAAAGCAGAGCATTCAGGGACAATCCAAAAATGTTTAATAGATTGTCAGGCAGGGTCACCGTGAAAATAACTACTGTACACCACCAGGGAGAAAAAAACTGGAAACATAATGGAGAAACATACATGCATATCTCCAACAGCACAATCACGAAACAGACTGGTCAGGACAAATCCAGAAAACAAGTAAATGAAAGGAATGGAATGGCCTGAGGTAAATCCAAGGAGATTAAAAGCACCCTTAAATCTGCTGCCAACGGGAAGATGACAACAGGCTCTGATGCCATAACAAACGTCTGGTTCAAAACATCTGATAGCCCTGCACCAGGATACGGCCAAATGTAAAATCATGTTAATGCAGCACCCGCAGATGACACCACAGTGCCTCACCACTGGAACAACACTCGTAAGCCTAAAATCGGACCAAACTAACAAGCCCAAGAAATTACTGCCCCATGACCTGCTTCTCCGCAGTGTTTAAACTTTTCACAGCAATCAAGTCACCTTGAAGAAAACAACATAACGGCAACAGAACAAAAAGGAAACAAAAGATCGTCAACTACAACAAAAACAATGTAGCTATTGTTAAACAAGGTGTTAATGGAGAGCTACAAAAAGAGTTAAAACCTGAGTGTGGTGATGTGGACAACAGGAAAGCCTTTGACGGTGTGATGCAGTCATGGATACTCAAACGTCTGGAAATGTATAAAATCCACCCTGCTGTCACACATTTCATATCTGCCACCCTGCTCCATTGGCAGAAAACCTGCAGCTACACCACAACAAAAGCACAAATCACAATCCCGGATCAGCAAATCAAGAGGAATATTCCAGGGAGACTCACGTTCACCACTCCAGTTCTGTTTATTAATAAATCCACTAAGCAACCCCCTCAATAATATCAGCATCCTGATTGAGCCAAACCCCCAGATTGTCACATAATGTCTGTTTGTTAATGATTTGAAGCTTTTTGGCCATAACAAAAGGCAACTCGAGGAACAGCTTCACCGGCTAAAGAAATTCTCAGAAGACATCCAAATGACATCCGAGACTGGATAAGTAAACACCGAGGCAACTTTCATTAATGGAAAAATCGGACATAGCAAAAACATCACGTGTGTCATTACAGATGTGAACCCAGAAGAAGCCTATAAATATTTGGGGGTAAATGAAGCTGTACAAATTAACCAGAAAGAGTTACGACAGAAAATCGAGCAAGAATACATCTGTCAAGATGATACTGAAAACTTCCCTTCGATCACACAATAAAGCACAGGCAATAAACCAACTAGGCAGTCCCGTCCTCTCTTATAACTTTAGTGTCATAAACTAGCCACAGAAAAATTTATATAAACTGGACATAAACACACAAAGACTTCTGCATGCACACCAGTTAATACAAGAATCAATGCCCCCCACGACTAAACATTACAGGATCTGAAGAAGCCGTTGGGCTTATGTATTATCGTGGTATTTCCCTCTACTTGCTCTTTTACCTGTTTCATCAAGGGTAAGTGTTCTCGTCAAGTTCGTTATCGGGTTGGTCTACTGTTGAACTTTAAGATGAACACACACACACACATAGATAAACACACACACAGACCCTAACCACAACTGTGCTCCATGAATGACACACACACGCTGATTAACCCTTAGCACTTTAAACCACACAAGTGCTATAGGAATAACAGCCTGTCATTCAGCACTTCAAGAGACTTACTTATTTTCGGCACGAACAACAATACGATGTTTTAGTGATATCTCAGACCTAAATATTACACACGTGGACAAAACTGTTGGTACCCTTCAGTCAATGAAAGAAAAACTCACAATGGTCACAGAAATAACTTTTAATCTGACAAAAGTAATAATAAATAAAAATTCTATGAAATTTAACCAATGAAAGTCAGACATTGATTTTCAACCATGCTTCAACAGAATTGTTTAAAAAAATAAACTCATGAAACAGGCCTGGACAAAAATGATGGTACCCCTAACTTAATATTTTGTTGCACAACCTTTTGAGGCAATCACTGCAATCAAACGATTCCTGTAACTGTCAATGAGACTTCTGCACTTCTCAGCAGGTATTTTGGCCCACTCCTCATGAGCAAACTGCTCCAGTTGTCTCAGGTTTGAAGGGTGCCTTTTCCAGACGGCATGTTTCAGCTCTTTCCAAAGATGCTCAATGGATTGAGGTCAGGGCTCATAGAAGGCCACTTTAGAATAGTCCAATGTTTTCAACTTAGCCATTCTTGGGTGTTTTTAGCTGTGGGTTTTGGGTCATTGTCCTGTTGCAAGACCCATGACCTGCGACTGAGACCAAGCTTTCTGACACTGGCCAGCACATTTCTCTCTAGAATCCCTTGATAGTCTTGAGATTTCATTGTACCCTGCACAGATTCAAGACACCCTGTGCCAGATGCAGCAAAGCAGCCCCAGAACATAACAGAGCCTCCTCCATGTTTCACAGAAGGGACAGTGTTCTTTTCTTGATATGCTTCATTTTTCCGTCTGTGAACATAGAGCTGATGTGCCTTGGCAAAAAGTTCAATTTTCTCTCATCTGTCCATAGGACATTCTCCCAGAATCTTTGTGGCTTGTCCACATGTAGTTTGGCAAATTCCAGTCTGGCTTTTTATGATTTGTTTTCAACAATGGTGTCCTCCTTGGTCGTCTCCCATGAAGTCCACTTTGGCTCAAACAACGACGGATGGTGCGATCTGACACTGATGTTCCTTGAGCTTGAAGTTCACCTTGGATCTCTTTAGAAGTTTTTCTGGGCTCTTTTGTTACCATTCGTATTATCCGTCTCTTTGATTTGTCATCAATTTTCCTCCTGCGGCCACGTCCAGGGAGGTTGGCTACAGTCCCATGGATCTTAAATTTCTGAATAATATGTGCAACTGTAGTCACAGGAACATCAAGCTGCTTCGAGATGGTCTTATAGCCTTTACCTTTGACATGCTTGTCTATTATTTTGTTTCTAATCTCCTGAGACAACTCTTTCCTTCGCTTCCTCTGGTCCATGTTGAGTGTGGTACACACCATGTCACCAAACAACACAGTGACTACCTGGAGCCCTATATATAGGTCCACTGACTGATTACAAGATTGTAGACACCTGTGATGCTAATTAGTGGACACACCTTGGATTAACATGTCCCTTTGGTCACATTATTTTCAGTCTTTTCTAGGGGTACCATCATTTTTGTCCAGGCCTGTTTCATGAGTTTTTTTTTTTTTTTTATTAATTCTGTTGAAGCATGGTTGAAAAGCAATGTCTGACTTTTATTAGTTAAATTTCATAGAATTTTTATTTATTATTACTTTTGTCAGATTAAAGTTATTTCTGTGACCATTGTGAGTTTTTCTTTCATTGACTGAAGGGTACCAACAGTTTTGTCCACGTGTGTACTTTTGGTCTACAAGAATACATTTAAACATGCAAAGACTCAGCACTCTTGACTATAGGCCATTTATCTTCCAAGAATACCTTCTTTCTCGTATTGTCCCTAACTTTTGAGTAGCGCTCTCACTCTCAGCCTTATAAACCTCGTAGCACAGATATAATGGCAAAAATCCGGCTGTCACCAGGTGCTCAAAGAAATCTAACTTATTACTTCAATCACTCTAGACATTAAGACAAAAGCATTGAAGGTTAAAAGCAGCATGGTATTTATTACAAGAATAATAATAATACCACAAGAACAAAGAATACTAGAAAATAGGTACTGATAGGAAAGTCTGAATATATATAGTCTTTAGAAAAAGCTTACGAAAAAGTTACAGATGACAAGGATGAATGTCCCAGGGAGGCGTTTGATTTAGCAATCGATATTCATGGTGCCTTTCTGACAACCAGGGCCGTCTTCGTCTGTTCCTCTTCTTCTTTGCTTCTCTCTTCTTGCTTTCCAAACCAAGGCATATTTATTATGAAATATCATGCCTTGGCTTCACAACACATGCACCTGATTGGCTGGCTGTCCAAATGATTGATCAATTAATTCACTGTCCGTTTTCCCACACAACAAAACCTTTAATGTACTCTGAAGTATCAGTAGTTCTTCCTGTCCCAGGCTGTAAACCAAACTGTTGTTCCAGATGTCCATCCATAAAGTAATCAATAGCCTGAGGTATCAGCTCAGCATTCTTTCCCAGGCTGTAAACCAAATTAGCACTAAGCTATGAACAAAAAGTAAGGTGTAAGGGAAGAAAACCTGCTTTAATTTGTCTTAGTTCATCTGTTGTCTTTTCTTGAACAAAATATAATGGAAACCAAAATGTACAGATTTTATACACCATAACAGCTTATCACCATAGATTACTTGTACAGGGCTACAGATCACTGAACTGAAGACGTGCCTCTTCTACTTAACAGACCACCTTGTGAAGAAGGTACTGAACCCAGTAGGGGGCGCTAGCTCCCTTGTTGGAATAAGTTCTTTTGTAATTGCAGCATATTACATAACCTGAAACTATATAGATATGATAACCCTCCCTTAGTGATACGGTGGTAAGAAATCACATAGGAGAAATAACTTAGCTTTCTTTAATGACCATTTATGTGGCATAACAGACAAGGAAGTCATGACAAGACCTTTCGGGTAGTTGGGGCCTGATGTGTAGAGTCTGCTATTTTCGTCGCTGCATCGAAATGATTTTCCAGATTGGATGATGTTATCTCCCATCCATCCGTTGGCTTCAAAAGGTGTCCCGGGCAATGTTCCAAGGCTTTATACTCTTTCTCCATGTGCAGGCCCCCACTTAGGTGAATCATGCAATTCCAAACAAGGCAAAGAGAGGATACAATTTCATGCGGAGTTTGACACACAGAAATAGTGCACGTTTCCATTTTCACAGTTGTCCTTTACTTGTTTTGTCTTAAAATGCTTGCCTAGCAGTTCTTATATGGTGAACCCCTGTGTATATGTGAGTAAAAAGTAAGAAAGAAAAGTAGATGTAAAATATTTGCACAGAGCACAGTGATATATTAAACTTCTATTTTGACTACAGGTACATCAACATAAAGCAATTGAGCCCAAATCAGCGTCAAGTATTAAACTTGGCCAAACATTTAGAAAAAGCAAAAAGGCATGACAGAGACACTGCCAACTGGTGTGCAAACAGCATCAGTGTAGCTGGCTGAACAGCAACAACAGGAATACAAAAGGATCGACCAACACAAGCGGATGTACAATTAGAAAGGCCACAGATATAACGGAAAAAACGCAGACCTGCTTGCTCCATCCCCATGTAAATCAAGAGCTTTCCTATGGATGGCTTCTATGAAGCATGAGAGACGTGCCTAACAATAGCTGAACCAGACAATGGCCGCCACACAAGGTGGTTTAAGGCAAAAACAGAAAAGAATGGGAAACCTGATCGGTGTCGATTCTGCCAAACAGAGAGAGAACCAGCCACTCATCTGGCTGCTGGTTGTGAGGCGCTAATTGTAGAAGGTTTACACACACAAAGACACAATAAAAAATATGCAAAAAAATACAAGATGCCAGTACCACAGATGACCATATTACAGACCGGATAGCCAAAAATGAGGAGGTCTTAGTCACTTGGCACGTACCAATACTAATGGACAGAAAGATAATCGCCAGGAAACCACACCAATAAAACAGTCTGATAAAGCAAGAGTCATCGAGATGTTTCTTTCTCAAGTGATTAGCCAGAATGGAAAGTCAAAAAAATAATCAAGTACAGTATTAAGAAATGCATTCTGAGATTAATCAGAAGTGGAATAAAACCACTGAGGTTGTGCCACTGGGGCACGGATCAACAGGCCTTATCAAAAAAAAAAAAAAAAAGAAAAAAACGTTCAGGCTCATCTTAAAATCCTACCAACTACCTTACTTCCAGCGTCTGTCAGGAACGTACTGTACGATAAGTCAGTCAGTCATCGTCCAACCTGCTATATCCTAACACAGGGTCACGGGGGGTCTGCTGGTGCCAATCCCAGCCAGCATGGGTTGCAAGGCAGGAACAAACCCCGGGCAGGGCGCCAGCCCACCACAGGGCACACACCAAACACACACACGGGACAATTTAGAATCGCCAGTGCACCTAACCTGCATGTCTTTGGACTGTGGGAGGAAACCCACGCTAGCACGGGGAGAACATGCAAACTCCACGCAGGGAGGACCCGGGAAGTGAACCTGGGGGTCTCCTAACTGTGAGGCAGCAGCGCTACCCACCGTGCCACCCACTGTATGATAAACAAGAGTTTAAATCAAACAAAATAACCCACCTCACTCATGGAGTCCCAGCCCATTTACACTTTATCATTATTATTGCTCCTGTTATTAGTACAGTGGCACCTTGGTATATGTCCGCTTTGGAATAAGTCCAACTTGGTATACACCCTGTTTGGACGTGACAGATTTTGCTTGGTATACGACTCGTGCGCTACCCTTGTTTACTTCTCTCGAGAGACAAAGCCACGACTGCCCACGAGCGTCAGTACGCCAGTTGCTAGCATTCAGTGAACAACCCGCGCTGTAACTCTCTGTGAATTTTCATGTGATTTTGTGTTTTTTCACATAAATTTGAATTGATTGTTGAAAAGTATGAAGGTGGCATGCGTATCCGGGACATGGCTGCTGCATATCGTATCCCGAGAACGACGGTATCTACGATTGTGAAAAAAAAAGACTTATTAAAAAGTAAAGTGAGGTTAAATTTTCATATAATTCATCTGATTGCTTTTGTATGTATGTATTTTAGTATTAAGTAGTGTTTAAAGTATTTTATACAACCCCATCAATGTATAATATGCTAATAACAATAGGATTTTTTTTCATGGGAACGGATTAATCATTTTCCCATTATTCCTTATGGGAAAAATGTGTTTGGTATACGTCCTGTTTGGTATAAGTCAAAGGATCTTAAATGGATTAAGGACGTATCTTATTAGCCCTCATCTTTTGTTGAGATCAAATATAATCAACTGTTGTTTGGGCTTCCACACCCCCAATGTTGTAGGTTTGAGAGTAAAAAATAAAATAAATAAAAACATACAATGAAAATGAGCCTTGTCATTTGTCCTCCAGTGTTTTCATTGTTCTGACTTATTTAAAAATAAGGGAGTACATTTGAGAAAGAAGATGAAATCCTGAAATGAACAGATGTTATTATTCCATCAAGTAATGATATTGCAATTATTAATATTTTATAAGTTTGTGGAATTGAAAATTAACAAATTCATTACAAATGAAAGACACCATCAAAGTCAAATCTGTCACAAGTGCTGATCATTCCGTCCTTTGGCTCGACTGACTAAGGCAGTTGCTTTTCGTATTCGTATTTGCGTTCAAGTCGGATTAAAGAGTTGCCTAAAAAATATGATCAGGAGTGATATACTGTATTTAGAGCCTAAATTTTTACTAATAAAAGGCAAAGCCCTCACTCACTCACTCACTCACTCATCACTAATTCTCCAACTTCCCGTGTAGGTAGAAGGCTGAAATTTGGCAGGCTCATTCCTTACAGCTTACTTACAAAAGTTAAGCAGGTTTCATTTCGAAATTCTACACGTAACGGTCAACAACGTCTGCCATATTGAACTTTCTTATTCATGGCCCCATCTTCACGAAATTTGGTAGGCGGCTTCCCTCCATTAACTGAAACCAATGTACGTACTTATTTCGGTAGTGTGATGCCACTGTCGGCCGCCATATTGAACTTTTCAACAGTCTTTGTTACTTATGGGCCCATCTTCAAGAAATTCTATCGATCAAAGAACTGTCACTTACTGAGTGGTTTCCATGCCCGGAGATGGCACCTGCCTTTTCCATTCCATTTGTTACATATTGCACGGCCATATCAGGCTCACTCTTGATATCCGGAGGAACATTGTGTCTTATGTATTGAATGACTGGGACAGGTTCAAGGTGTGGACTGATGACGGTACAGGAGATAATTATACTACACAGGAGCACTAGAAGAGTGAAATGCTTAAGCCCTTCACCTATGGTTCTGCATGTGAGTTGATGGCTGCCGCTGAATTGTTCGGTTGTCGATTTCAAGTGTACCGAAATGGCCAAATATTTTACACCTTTCGACAACCGCCAATGCCTCTTAAACATCTTAGATTCACAGGTGACGATTTCAGTAGTGGACACTTTGATGTTTATGAATGTTTAAACTCTCAAAAGCTGGATGTGATTTTATCGCTGAAACCGGTTGTGCGCTTACAACGCTTGACAGATGCCGAATGTCACTTCAACACAACAAGTCCTGCAAATACTGTTGTAATTGAAACAAACCATGAAACTCAAACCGATTATGACAGCAGCAATCCAAGCTGTGAGATTTGAGACAAGATTACTGTTCACATGGCCAACTGTAAGTTACATGCTCAAGAGAAAGCTCAGCGCACAGCTTGGTCATATTACAAACGGACGGCCGAACTGACAACATGGTATACAAAGAGATCCTTAACAAATAATTATTAGCATATTGTCCCACAGTTTAAAAAGGTTTAATTTTCTTCTTAATAAAAATTTGAATGCAGTACTTCACCGTTGCGAAGCGCGGGTATTTTGCTAGTCTATACTAATAAAAGGCAAAGCCCTCACTGACTGACTCACTGACTCATCACTAATTCTCCAACTTCCCATGTAGGTAGAAAGCTGAAATTTGGCAGGCTCATTCCTTACAGCTTACTTACAAAAGTTAATCAGGTTTCATTTCGAAATTCTACACATAACAGTCATAACTGAATCCTACTTAAGTACATATATACGGCCATAGCCTGCAGCTCGGTCGCCGTGTGAGGCGGAGTTGCGTCCCCCATCACCACGCCTCCCACGTAGTTGGCTGCCTGCCCATATAAGGCCGTCTGTCAGCAGCAATCCAATAGACACGCTGCCCCCTACGAGGCGTTTGTCATGCCTAAGATGAATACGATATTCGTGAGATACAAGTTTAGTGAGAAGACGCAAGGTATAAACGAGACTTTTGATCACTTTGTAACAGAGTTAAAATTGCTGGTGAAGGACTGTGCTTATGCAAACGTAGATTAGATGGTCAGGGATAGAATAGTGTTTGGCACAAACTCAGCGAAACTGAGACAGAAACTTTTAAGTGCCGGGTCTGAGCTAACATTAAATGAAGCCGTGGACATCGCAAGATCGCACAAGATAGCACAACCACAGCTGAGAACCTTTGATGCATGTACTCCGAGCGACTCACGTGAACTGACTGTGAACGCAGTACACACACAAAAAGCAAGAGCTCCAAAGAGCGCTGAACGAAAAACGCATTACACAATTGAGAAGGCAGCAAAAGAATATGAAGCGAGTGACGCATACAAGCATATTCATAAGTGCAGCTACTGCGGAAACAAAGCACACGGTGGAAAAAGTCAATGTCCAGCTAAAGGAAAACAGTGTAAAAAATGTGGTAAATTGAACCACTTCGCTAAAGTCTGCAGGACTGGGAACGATAAACCCGTGCATGCAGTGTGTAATGTCTCAGATAAAGAGGAAGACGAGCTGTTTATTGATGCAGTAAGAAAGGAACAACCCTCTGAATCTGAACAAGCCTTTGTAGACATATCAATAGGAAAGCAAGGTGTAAAGCTTAAGTGTAAATTACGTTCATAGACACGCTGCTGCTAAATATTTGCAGGCAGATCCAAAACTTAATACCAGGAATGCCTGTTAAACATCTTAGATTCACGAGTACCGATTTGTGTAGTGAACACTTTGATGAAACCTGTTATCTTTACAACGGTTGACAAACACGGAATGTAACTTGAACACAACACATCCTACAAATACGAACCTGATTGAAAGAAATAATGATAATCAAATCCTTGATGACAGCAACACTCATAACAGTGACAAAACAATTACATTGACAATCATGTTACGTTATTTTTAAAATGTTTCCTTTTCTTTTTCATTACTTCTTTAACACACTACTTCTCCGCTGCGAAGCGCGGGTATTTTGCTAGTTCACAAATAATTTTGAGAAACACGGTGGAAGGACATCAAAAATGTGATGACTAATTTGCAGAAGGCAGCTCACATATTTACAATAATCCGTTGTCATAAATACGAGTCCAAGACATTATAAAGGTTTGGGGCAGCCACCCGTATATTGTTCTTCCCAGCTGCAAAAGGCTTTTCTTTTCAAACAAACGATGTGCATCTCACAGAGTCCAAAACAGAACTGGCTATACTAGCCTAAGATGGAGACTTTAAAGGTCTTGAGAGGAACTGATGTCACCAAAGGGGCCAGAACCAGAAGTGACGTTATCAGAGGGGCCGGAACCTTGCAGGATTTCCCAGGAAAGGTCTGTAGGGAACTGAGAAAGACAGACAGCGCACTCCGCCGGCCCCTGGTCGGATGTTTTATTACAATTATTTGAGCCCTTTAGCTGCCTCCTTCTCGCACGTGTGCGACACCATCTTCTACTCATTGCCACTTGATGTCTATGAATCCCACCATTGAAAAGGATGATACCAGGCCCACTTTGGCAGATCAGGTTGAATTTGCTCTGCTGAACACCAAATTCAAAGGTGTCAATCCGGAGCACTGCAAAGAGGGACAGAGAGACACGGCATAGATCAGTCACCGGCACAGTGTCTCTGTCTCACACACACACACGCAGAGGACACTCTAAGGTGAACACTTATAATATTCAGTGATCCTCACTCTGTAGTTGATATCTACTGCATATGTATGGTGTAATGTGAATATAAATATGTGCTGCTGTGGTGGACTGCCGGCATTTTACTCCGGTCCTCACCCCCTGGCCGATAGGAGGAGCTCTCCCGAGAGCATATACGGGCCCCGAATTCCAGCAGGGCCTCATGGACTATGTAGTTTTTATACACAGCCCTGCTGGATACCTTGGGGGCCACTGGGAGTCGCTGTCGGGAGGCCAATGGACTCATTTGGGCACCATGACCCGGAAGTTCGTCACAGGAAGAGCGACGGGCTTCCGGGGTGAAGAAAAGTACTGTTTACCCTGACCCGGAAGGAATAAGGACTTGTGGAACTGTTGGGCAGAAAGACTTCCAGGTCAGGGGGAATAAAAGGACTCTGGGAACTCCCAGACAACGAGCTGAGCTGGGTGGTAAGAGGGCAACGCGTCTGGGAGTGGAGGATTGTGATTGTTACTGATTTATTATTGTGATTGATGAATATAGTGGAGTGGAGGGTGCTTGGTGCACATTATTATAATAAATATAATTATTGTAGCACTTTTACCAGGTGTTTGGTGTGGTACCTGAGGGTTCAAGGGAGCACTACTGCCCCCTACTGCGACACTGCACAACTAATTACAATTGTCATTCAAACAGAAACAGCAGCCACTGTAGACACCCTTGTGGTAAAAAGAGAACCGGGTGATTTTTACTGAGGTTGGCATTAAAGATCCCCTGGAGTGCTGCGACAACAAAGAGCAGCAGGATAAACCCATCCTGACCTGCTGTCAAAAAAAGCATCTGACTTTACCAGCAGCATCCCTCCCACGCAAATCCATTGTTGAAGGTCCAGATAGGCGATCAGCATAAAGTCGTCTCAGTCACAGCACAGTATAAGAATAAAACATTTCCTTAAATGAACATGATAGTTGTCCACTCTGTACCATTCCTGGCCAATCTTCCAGTTACAGAAGCACACAATGCCAGATACTATACTGATACATTTACTGTGTACCCCTGTCCCTTAACAATCAAAGTAAGAACAAATTTCACCCCATTAATTAATATTTAAAAATTAAAAATCCCTAAACCTGTAATCATTAACCATAACAACAACTGAAATTGTCAGTAAAATTCTAGTTTTGTTATGCACATGAAAGAAGGCAACATTTACTTTTGATATATCTTTATTAATTATAATAATAACTGTGATAATAATGATAAGAGGTGTGGAAAAATACAAAACCGCTTGATCAATCTGGTGTACGTGACAAGAGCCATGCAGTCCCTGCGTGCCCAAAGTCTGCGTGCTAAGTGCTACTTCTTGTTTTAAGGTTACTACACAAAAAACCACAAGTGTGGACTCATCGAGCCCCAAACTAAGGAAACTAGCAGATGTATTCCACCTGTAGATTTCTGTTAGTGCTGATTCAGGCTAATATTTTGAAATACTTCTGTAACTAAAGTCATAAGACAAAAGCCCTATAAAAATTTGGGACACCAACCCCTCGGAGCAGATGAAGGGCAGGTGTCCTAGGACTGTGCTTCTCTGTCATTTTACCTTTGCCTGGTGTGTATCAATTAAAGATTTTTACTAACTTTAATTATTATATCTCTCTGTCTTCAGTCACAAGAAATGACACCATAGACAAAGTGTCCACAGAGGCACGGGGGGGATATTTATGAGAAAAGAGTATTATGGTGAGAGAGGAGTCGTCATCCGTATTACTAAAGCTCTGCTTTGCAGCATTGCGAATTCTACAAGTCCATCCATCCATCCATTTTCTAACCCGCTGAATCTGAATACAGGGTCACGGGGGTCTGCTGGAGCACAAGGCAGGAACCAATCCCGGGCAGGGTGCCAACCCACCGCAGGACACACACAAACACACCCACACACCAAGCACACATTAGGGCCAATTTAGAATCGCCAGTCCACCTAACCTGCATGTCTTTGGATTGTGGGAGGAAACCGGAGCGCCCGGAGGAAACCCACGCAGACACGGAGAGAACATGCAAACTCCACGCAGGGAGGACCCGGGAAGCGAACCCGGGTCTCCTAACTGCGAGGCAGCAGCGCTACCACTGCGCCACCGTGCCGCCCAATTCTACAAGTCGGCATTTGTAACTTGTGCCATTTATAGTTTTGGAACCAAACCTTTAAAATGTATTTGATGATCCACAATCATTCCTCTCCCCTTGACAGTTGTGTTGAGCTTTTGAAATTTGGCGATACCATGTGTAGTCCAAACAAAGCTCAATAAATAAGGATGTGAAAGGCCGAGCGGACATGTGCAGTGACCAGACATGGAGGCTCTTTGGTGTGGCGAAAGTCAATAAGCAGTTCCTTGGTTTTGCTCATGTTAAGTTGCAGACAATTCTCCAAGTTCTTCACCTGTCTCCACTCCTCTGTGTCAATACACCCCACAAGTGCAGACTCATCTGAGAACTTCTGCAAGTGACGTGGCCTGCTGTTATATTTACAAATGGAGTTGTACGGAGGTAAGAGAAATAGAGACAGGCCTGTTCACTGCTCACACAGTCCTCGAGTCTTATAAACTGTGGTCTGCCGGACAGATAGTTCATCATCTAGAGGCTAGTCCTTGGACATTTCAGTTTTAATAACTGTCCGGTCAATAGCACCTGTCACATCTGGAAACCTACAAACTTTCTTTGACTATCAACGTGCCATGCCATGTCATGACTGCCCACATTGGTAACCGAGTAGCTTGTCGAGAAAGAATTCATTCAAAGTGCATCACCCAGGATATTCTGCAAAGACCTGCTAGCATGGCATCTTTACGTTTTGTAGTTTCGTGTTGCCATTGTCAGGCATGTTCACCTGGGAGGCAGCGTAAGGGCTCGAGTGAAAGTAGCTACCCACCGAGCTAGGGGTTGGCACCTTTTTCTGACCTGTTCTCTTTTTCTCCCTCTGCAGGCCAGTTGATTGACGTCTCTTCCATCACTGACATCATCTCTGGTGTTCCGTCCCTTCATGCCATCTTCCTTTATAATCTGGAAAACCAGCTACCTACTTACATTTACGTCTTCTTCTTCTATCGGCTGCTCCAATTAGGGGTCGCCACAGTAGATCTCCTTCTTCCATATCTTTCTGTCCTCTACATCTTGTCCTGTCACACCCATCACCTGCATGTCCGCTCTCACGACATCCATAAACCATCTCTTAGGCCTTCCTCTCTTTTGCTTGGCAGATGATTTAATCCAAAGTGGCTTTTAAAAGAGGTAATCATAACATAACATCAAGTAACCTGAGGCCTGGGCCTATTTGTTTGCAAAGTGTAGTAGGTCGGGTAAGAAAAGTTCATTTCTACAAATGAAAAGATGTAATAATTTTACAATCATAGATTACAATTCATAATGTCATTAAACGTATCAACGACTTCAGCTCAGTTCCGTTTTGACTTTTGTCTGTAAAGACATCTCCACAACTAATTTCCACAAACCCTGTCAAATTCTACAAGGTGCTACCTTAAGTCTCTCTCTGTGTCATTTTACAGTGGCACAGTCGTGCAGATTTTGCTGAGAAATGACAGCAGCAGCAAGACCTGAACACCATCATCGGTAATATGGCAACCAAACTCCAGTCCCTAAGGGTCTGGGTAGGGAACAATGGACTCAACTTGCCGAGATTAAGGTGAAGAACCAAGCTAATATGGATCTCCACCAAGACCATCTGCGAGCTCCATTCCAGGTGTTGTTACCACTTCATATGGAATCCTATTTTCTTGTATTTGTGCGTATAGCCACACAACAGCACAGGGAGCGAGTGGAGTGGGCAAACATATTGGCGCCATTCTTGAAGAGCCTGCTACAACCTTGATGAGCAAGCTGCTCCTGATAACATCCATCCATCCATTATCCAACCTGCTATATCCTAACTACAGGGTCACGGGGGTCTGCTGGAGCCAATCTCAGCCAACACAGGGCCCGGGCAGGGCACACACACGGGACAATTTAGAATCGCCAATGCACCTAACCTGCATGTCTTTGGACTGTGGGAGGAAACCCACGCAGACACGGGGAGAACATGCAAACTCGCTGCCCGGGTCTCCAAACTGCAAGGTAGCAGTGCTACCCACCGTCCCTTCTGATAACAATCACCTTCAAAACAAGGTATTGAAGAGATAACAGCAGGTGAGAGTGTGTAGGGACTGGAAATTCGGACCTGAGCGGCCATCATGTTCCCAGGTCTTCAATCCTTAGGGAAAGGTTGGATGTTAGCTGTAACTGGACATCAAAGACTCCAAACAGGTCATCGAGCAGTTCCCCTGTGACATCTTCATCAACACCTGGCCAGTGTGGTGGCAAGTGTTTACGAACATGGATGTCCTCATTGAAACTCTGGAGTGACACAGGGTGGCCTTAGAATGTGAATTTGCGTAACAGTCCACTCACCAAACTTCCCAGATGGGCTGCGTCACCAACCCAGAGTCCACCCACCGTGACGCAGAGACGGTGGCACAGCCAAAGAACAAGCCCATGCATCCCCTCTGCTGTTTTGAGTGTGGGGAGGCCGGGCACACCAACCTCAACTGCCCTCACCTAAGATGAGCCAAAGGATTGCAGCTGGGTGCGAGAGAGGAAGGTATTGTACGGTTACTGGGTTACAGAGGGGACTGGGTGGTCTCATGGTCTGGAATCCCTACAGATTTTATTTTTTTCTCCAGCCGTCTGGAGTTTTTTTTTTGCTTTTTCTGTCCCCCCTGGCCATTGGACCTTACTCTTATTCGATGTTAATTAATGGTGACTAATTTTATTTTCTTATTGTGTCTTTTATTTTTCTATTCTTCATTATGTAAAGCACTTTGAGCTACTGTTTGTATGACAATGTGCTATATAAATAAATAATGTTGTTACTAACCCCCTTATGTCTTCCTTCAATAGGAGTGGTAGTAATAAACGCCAAACTGTTATCTCACTCATCGATTCCGGCAGCAACATTTCTATTGTTGCTAACTATTATATTCTTCTGAGACAGTGGAATGCCAGCAAGGAACTTTGGCGTCTGCTTCACTTGCCATCCCCTTTGAAGGTACAACATGCACAATACAGGTGGCAGTCCTGCGTAATCCACCTTACCAGGTAATACTGGGGCGAGACTGGTCAAAAATCAAAAGCAGAATAGCACAGCCGACCCTTAGGGATTCTCCAGGCTTGTTATGGACAGGGGGTGCCCATCCCAAGCTGCGTCCATTCCGTGCCCACCTAGCCATCCAGTGCCACAGGCTCTCCAACAACTCTGTACTTTCAATTTTGGCAAAGTCTGGCTTCTTTTAACAGAGAGCAGTGAAACTACAATTGCCTGAAATGTACCAAAGTGGACAATGTACCGAACAGCCTACGTCACCGGGGCCACATTTTGTTATTAACAATTATCTGATATATTGTAGTGGAACACGGGGATGAGATTAGGTCATTGCTGCTAGTTTCCTGTACGTCCACCTGGGTCGTGAGAAAACGCTTGAGCATATCAAGCTCAGATTTTAGGGTCAGGGATCAATGAGGAGGTTCGCCACTTTTGTGCTTCATGTGCAGTCCATGCTTCACCACGGAAATGTTTTCCTCGTTTGTCACCGAATCTCAGTGTCTCAATGCCGTACAAGCCAGTTTGAATTTGTGAACATATCCATGTTAAATGGCGGCACGGTGGTAGTGCTGCTGCCTCGCAGTAAGGAGGCCTGGGTTCACTTCCCGGGTAACTCCCTGCGTGGAGTTTGCATGTTCTCCCCGGGGCTACTCCATGCTAAATTGTTTTAAATTGACATAGCCCTCTTTCTAGAAGTTTAGGATTTCAAGGGTGGTGACTTATCTGCATGGCCTCTTTGATGTGGATTTGTCCTTGTGGACACCGATTTGGAACTGACCACCAACAGAGGTCGGTGCTGTATAGGATCAAGCTGAAGAATATAAAAGGAAGGAAATACTTATATGTGAAGGAAAAAGTGCACGGAAAGAGGCCTGTTTTTTAAAAGTGTTGTGGTGTGAAATTTTGTATATAAGTTGATAAATATATTGTATGTCTTTATTTGTAAGTTAGACAAAGCAAATATAATATTAGTGTTATATCATTGAAAACAACTGCAATGGTTTGATGCCCCCCTGTGATAAGCCAAGTCCAGAGGCCGTAAATAATGCAAATAAAAGAGGCAGCCGATCGGCTTATCACGGACATGTAAAAAAAAAAATGTAAAAGAAATAAAGTTTTCATTTACCTGTTTAGCGCCCCTGCACAGATTAACACAGCAGCGGTACAAAGTTTTAGCGGCGGCTTGAGCGCCGGGATGTTCGAAGGGCTGCCTGGAGGCCTACAAGCCCGTGGGGCTCAAACTCGCCAACTCCGAGGCGCGCGATTGAGGCCGTTTTTTTTTTCCGAGCGCGCTCACGGTTTCTGACAGCCAAGTGCGGAGGCGCGCTTCCGTAACCGCTGGAGGAGAAAGGGCGAAGGTGAACGGGTCGTGAAGGACAGAAAGCTCAGTTTTAAGGTAGCTGACAAAAAGGGAATTGACGCGCGTGGTAAAGTATAGAAGAGAAAGTAAAATAGTACTTAGGCTACTTAACAGAGGCTGAACGTAGAGCCCGCAAGTCGCCAAGACCGACGAGTACGTACGGACGCGCGCGCGAGCAAGAAAGAGAACATTTTAATAGGCTGGACTGTACCTGAGCAGATGCTGTTGAACGGCGCGCATCCCAACATGTCTGAGTATTGGAAGTCCGCGGGAAACGTAAAGACGGATTGGATGGTCAAAAGGGCTCGCGATATAAAACTGGGGTCCGAACATCAGAGGACGTCTTTTGTCCAGGTCTTCAGGCTTTAATGCATATCTGTGCTAGTGACTTATTTCAGAGTAGTGGAGATACGTATTGTTCTTTGTGTGTATAGATTAGATGATTAGTTTATTCCTTTTGTTTTGATTATTTTGTAGCCTGTCCCTCGTGATCCCTTTTGTAGTTGGACCAAGGAGGTGAAAGTGTTTTTGGTTTTTTTTTTCTGTTTGGTCTTTTCTTCTCTTTTGATTTGGAAACCACTGTAAATATAATAATAACTGCACTGATTTTTCTTTTTGGAAGTGTGTTTGCATTGGACTTTGTAAAATATTTTTTTGCAAGACATTTCTTTTTAAAAGAGTATGGACACTACTAGAATAAAATATCCATCCATCATCCAACCCGCTATATACTAACTACAGGGTCACAGGGAGCCAATCCCAGTCAACACAGGGCGCAAGGCAGGAAACAAACCCCGGGCAGGGTACCAGCCCACTGCAGGACACACACACACACCAAACACACACTCATGCTAGGGACAATTCAGGATCGCCAATGCACCTAACCTGCATGTCTTTGGACTGTGGGAGGAAACCCACGCAGACACGGGGAGGACATGCAAACTCCATGCAGTGAGGACCCGGAAAGCAAACCCAGGTCTCCTTACTGTGAGGCAGCAGCGCTACCGACTGCGCCACCATGCTGGCCTGGTGGAATAAAACAGATTCCTGATTTTGAATAGTTTTTCTTTTTTATTAGTCTGAGTCTCTCTTGCTCCAACCCTTGGTTGCTCGGTCTCGTCTACTGACACCCCAAGTTGAGAGTTGTGCAACTGGGACTTTACCAGGGGTATCACACCACCCTTTAGGACTGTGTTTTTGTAATTTTACGCCAGGATTCGTAGAAGTGCCTCAAACCAGTTTGGCCAGTGATTCTGTGCAGGACTCTCACAATCAACCCCTGCATGGAGGCCAGCTACCTAGCTGGCATCCTTCACCTTAACAAATGGTATTGGGAGCAGGTGTGAAACCCATTGTGTTTCAAAAGTTGCCTGTTTGGTCTTAAATCAGAACCCATTAAGTACCACGACACCCTATTGGCTGTAAGATTTGGACAGAGAGTCTATAGATTTGCTTGCTTTACCCCTCCCTAACCCTCTCTTACACCATTACCATGAAGAAGCATCTCTCTTGTCACACTATTGCCATGAGGAGCACAACTCAGCAGCCATATTGAGACAGGCATGTGGTCTGTTGTGAAGAAAGCTGACCACAAATGGACTAGAGACATTTAAAGTAACTGCAAGTCAGTGTGCCACCTAAAACTACACATCAGCATTAATCAGGTTGTATGGTTGCCAATATTCACTTGTACTTTGCTTATTGTTTTATTTTATGAATATTACCAATAATACATTATTGAAATTGTAACTTAACTCCTGCTTGCCTTTTACTACACCTAATTGCCTGAGGTTATAAATGTAGAAGGGAAGGTGGGGAGAAGTTATAAAGTACAATACTTTATAAACAGTGGTAAGTCTGTGAGATTTGAGGCGTTCTGACAACAGCTACATAATAATAATACAAAAGGGGAAAGTAAAGTATTAGAGAACTCTACCAAGACAAAACAAAAAGACAATATAAAGACCAAAATAAAGGAATAGATCTATAAAAAAAGGTCACAAAGCTGTCAGGAGATACATAACACATGGCTATAGTTTGGAAGGTAGACTACTGCTCCATAGGCCACTGGGCCTACTTTCTCTGAGGCAGTTACAAAAATTGGATTTTTTTTTTCATTTTCATTTTCTGAGTTGCAGGAGATGAGGTTGTGTTTTCTGGGGTTTGACTTGTACCTGTTGAAGTGCTCGCCGGGACTGCCATTGTAATGCCTTCATAAAGTATCTGGACTCACCGATTGCCGCAAAGTTTTCAAAGTAACTAAAACAGCAATCTAATAATTTACAAGAATAGGCAAGTAGGGATGTCTGCCAAATTAAAACCTAAGAAATCAGCAAAACAAGCATTTAAAGAAAAGGAGGTCCTGCTCAACCTTTATAACACACTGGTGGGGCCTCATCTGGAGTACTGGGTGTAGTTTGGGTCTCCAGGCTACAAAGAGGACATAGCAGTGCTAGAAAAGGTTCAGAGAAGAGCGACTAGGCTGATTCCAGGTCTACAAGGGATGAATTATGAGGAAAGATTAAAAGAGCTGAGCCTTTACAGTTTAAGCAAAAGAAGATTAAGAGGTGACATGATTGAAGTGTTTAAAATTATGAAGGGAATTAGTACAATGGATTGAGACTGTTATTTTAAAATGAGGTCATGAAGAACACGGGGACACAGTTGGAAACTTGTTAAGGGTAAATTTCACACAAACATTTACACAAAGAACGATAGACACTTGGAATAAGCGACCAAGTAGTACGGTAGATAGTAAGACTTTAGGGACTTTCAAAACTCGACTTAATGTGAATAGGACTGGCGAGCTCTGTTGGGCTGAATGGCCTGTTCTCGTCTACAGAGTTCTAATGTTCTAAACAAACAGTCAGCCGCAAGTGCATATGTCGTCTTCTCAAGAGAAGAGAAGTCAAGAGCAGAATTCAACTGAAGTGGGATGCGTTTCAACATGGAGCATTCACTGAACCTAAAGAGCTACAGGAGGAGGTGAACTATGAAATCAAGTTTCAGTGTTAGGACAAGACAGAAAACGAACTGTGAACTGACAACATGAGTCCTTGTGGAATGGCATGAAGATGATGCAGGGTGACGCCGAAGGGCAAAAACACAAAAACAGTGCCAAATCAGCATTACCAAGTGACAGCGAGAAATTAAACATTCAAAAAGGAGAATTTGAAATTAATATCAAAAACCCAGAGCGTAAAACTATGTGACAGTGTAAAATTAACAATGAAAAGTAAAATCATGAAACCCACCAAAACTGAACATGGACGTGAACTTTAGAATGGAAATGGCATTTAATGGAAATGACACACACCCTTGGGCTGTTTGGGAGCGCCTTTTCCCAAAGCAATATTTACCCATGGAGTGCCTTGTTGAAGATGTGTGAACAAAGACACAGTCACATCAAATCATTAACGTGTTAAAGTTACTCACATGATGGATCGTCCATTTCACAGCCGCTGTTTGCCTCCACGTGACTCAGCAAACATGCCCCTGTGGGCCCACCTGGGCTAGGGCTGTCCACCTAGATGGGCCCTCTCCACAATGTACATACGTACTGTCACATACGTGCGATTAGGAAGCAGCCATCAAGTCCAAAGGTGACTGGTACTTCACAAGGTAGAGGGTTAGTTATGTACGCTGATATCTCTTTCTCTTCGCCGACAGAAATAAACAAGAAAAATAAGAAACTTTCTTACCTTACTTCCGGGTCCACAAAATGGCTTCAACAACAACACACACAACTTCCGTGACGTCACTTTTGGCCATCCCAGATGACATCACTTCCTATGCAGCCATACTGACATCACTTCCGGCCACCACAGAAGACGTCATTTCCGACGGCCATTTTCTGTATAAACGCATTAAACCAAACAGTCCTTGTCTTGTACGATCGATTTTGATTCATTTTGACGTTTTTTTTTTTCATCTTTGTCCGTAAGGATCATTCCGCAGATCTTTTTGAGCCTAACTAAACTAAACTATCACAACCTTTCTCTTATTTTACTGGGTTTAATAACTACAATATATATATATTTTAGTAGTATGATTCAAATGGATTTGCATAAAAAATACCTTACAGCATTTTGTCTTTACTTAGCTGTAGATAGCAGTACTAATGAGTTATATCTTGTGTAATAAATATTCTAAGTATATCAACACAGCTCAATTTATGAAGTGTGTAGCCATTCAGTTATTATCACATCAGGTAATCTAGTTATATTTTGGTTGATTGAATTTTTCATGCAATTCTAAATTGCTTTTTTGGAAACAAAGAAAAAATGCTTTTCTGATGTAGGGTGGGCAACATGTATCTAATAAAAGTCTCATAAATCAGCTTCTGCAACCCTATAAAGACCACAGTATTTGGGAAAAAAAATCAGTTTACTAAGAGTCGTAACTTTCTTTCCAAGTAAACAAAGGGGTGAGGATCCCTCGGAATGTGTTATCAACAAAAGGGGTGGTGCTTTATGCAAATGACCACATTTTATGCAAATATGGGATAGTCATGTACATAAAACTTGACTATTTCAAATTAAATCAACCTTATTTGACTGTATATAGGGAAAGTAGGAAGACCAAGTTTTGAGGATTAGAAAAATTTTAATTCTGAGCAAGTTTAATATAAAATTAGTGAGTAATGACAATAGTCCCTTAGACAGGATATGCTTCTGTTGAAAGAAGATAATCTTGATTGTGTTGTTTCAACATAAATTAATTGTGTTAGTGTGACAGCAAACAGATTTACGTCAATGTAACTAGAGAAAGGTACGTAATACCAGAAAACATCATAATTTCAGTTAAAGTAGTTTAAATTAGCTACATGAAGTGAACATTCCCAATAGCTATTTTTTTTATTTTTGATTTTTATTTTCATTACTAGGGGTCTTCGTCCCATGTTCGCTTCACTCACCAAGCCTGCGCTACACACTAGTCACTTTGCGTCTCTGCCGCTCGTCTATGTGGATTTCTTTTTCATCAAACATCACATCTTTTAATTCTCGTGGATACGCCTCTTCATTGGGAAGAAACAATTCTTTTCCCTGATGGCAACATGAATTAGACGATCTACAAGTGTCTGACTTAAACTGTTAAAGACAAACAATATCTACATACTTCTGTCAGATCACCAATGTCTATATACTTGATCTCTCACCGAATAATAATTTCCGTTTGTTAGCGCTAATGCGATCTTTACTATCAGTTTTTTGAGAATTTCAAATTTTCATTATCTCTAACATGCTGTGCATTTGTATCATGCCAACGTTTTTGAATTCTTTAAGATGTTCTACTTTGTCATCTACTCTTTGTCTTTTATTTCTGACCCCAGTTGTGGTTAAATCTCGCAGGACACATACACTCGCGGAACTTGAAATTATCTCTCTGAAAAAGTCACGTCTCGTCCCAGGCTAAAAAGTCACATCATGTCCCAGGATTTCTTTATACAATAGAGAGATACATAATGAAATCCTACGAGAAGTTGATTAATAGACAACTACGAAACAAAACCCTGGCCTATCTGAACACACATCTATGTATGTGCATACAGAGCAAAGACGGAGGTAGAGGACGCCATAGCTATGCTTCTGAATTTAATTAATGAGTTTTTGGATGGACAAACACACAATTTAATTCCATTCAATTCATTGCAATTTTATTGTGCCAAGAGGGAAATCTGGTTTGTCAACAGGTTTTACAGAGAGGCCGTGACATAACATATAACAAGTTAGGACAGTGCTGGCCTGGCGTAACATTCAGGTGTGTTCTCCAACAAACTTGACTGATATGAAAGTTGGAGCATTTCACATTTTTTATTTGCTTCATCCAAGTGTCAGTTATTACATTTTTGATAATTGAATATTTTTGCAACAATGAGTCATATTCAAAAATAATAGCAATAGCATAAAAATAATAATAATAATTCAATTTGTCTGTAGACTCCATTAATTTTGTTCTTTTTAACAGCACTTTAGATAGATAGATAGATAGATAGATAGATAGATAGATAGATAGATAGATAGATAGATAGATAGTAGGCACTATATGATAGATAGATAGATAGATAGCAGGCACTATATGATAGATAGATAGATAGATAGATAGATAGGAAGGACACTATATGATAGATAGATAGATAGATAGATAGATAGATAGATAGATAGATAGATAGATAGATAGATAGTAGGCACTATATGATAGATAGATAGATAGATAGATAGATAGATAGATAGATAGATAGATAGATAGATAGATAGATAGATAGCAGGCACTATATGATAGATAGATAGATAGATAGATAGATAGATAGATAGATAGATAGATAGATAGATAGATAGATAGATAGATAGATAGATAGATACTTCTTTACAATGGAGATAAAAGCGGAGTACAAAGAGGCTTGTGGTGGCTCAATGGCTTCCATGCACAGCAGACAGCAATTCAAGTGAGTTGACCCAGAGTGGCGTTTGGGGGTGGCAAGTGGGGCGACTGCCCCAGGCTCCACACCTAAGGGGTCCCTGCTTTTGAGGTCCACGTGTCTCGTTTGAGTCCGTGTGTTATATTGCAAAAATTTAGCTGAATACTGTCATGAAAAAATCCAGTGTATGTTAACACTATTTTTATTAAATTCGTGAGCAAGTTTATAGTCCACACATACCGGTAACAGCGTTTGGCGCATGGGGTTAGTCAGCACTAGGTCCCGCACACCCATAAGGCCGCCTCTGGAGGTGACAATGACATCAACTGAAATGTGTTAATGGTGGAGGGTCTATGAAGAATTGGTGTTCACTTTTCTTAAACATAACATTTTTATTAAACATTTAGATAAGTAGTATCTAAAAATTAGCTAATGAGAAATTACTAATAATACAAAATGGCCAATGCCAACATTTAAATCAGTATCAATATTGCCCTGTGAAAGAAGAAAAGGAACTGCAACAAGTTCTCCATGTAGCTACGAATATTAGTTAGAACAGAGCAATTCATTAAAATTATATAAATGAGTAAGAACTTGGAAAAGAACTGATTTATTGTATATCAGGAACATGAAAGGTGACGGTAATCTTAACAAGGCTGAAGAACAAGCTGTGAATAAGTAGCCAAATTCATCCTTGTGTAACCTAAAAGACTTGAATTCCCATCTGAAGTTACTTGGAAGTAAATGCGGCTCTTCAGGTCTGGATAGAGCAGAAAGTGGGCTCAGTCTTGTGTGTTATACCACCAAGTAATCAGCACCGAAGAAACGGTAATCCTACTCCCTCCTCGCGATTAGTGGCCAGCGTGGCCTGATCTTCTGCCCATAGTTCAACTGCAGTTCCATTTCTGGGTTTGTCTGTGGGATTTGCAGAGTTCAGGGTCTTCCCCACCTCTGTGCTTGTTGTGTGGTATTGCATACATGGATAAAATCTGAAGAGTGGGGTTTCACCCAACAAATATGTAAAATCTGTCCCCCATGGACTTTTATGCAAGCCATACATGCATGTTAAATGCAACTTTTACCATTGATCAGGGGCTATTTTGCATACGATGGGCAAGAAGATCAGGGGTACCAGATGCCACTGCCATTTTTAAACCTCACCCTATGTTTTTATCTGTTTGTGCCTCTATAATGTTGTTAATCAGTTCAAATACAATTTAGCTGCAAGATGATAATGTCGGTTGATTACAATAATAATTTTCAGGTAATATTGTTCAATCAAGGCAGTCTTACTTATGACTACATCATTGCTTTCCCTTTCCATTTATTTCCAGACAACCTCCTTGTTTTGTACTCCGTTAATTAATTTTCTTAAAAGGAGAGAGCGCTGCAGTTTGAGCTGTCTGTGTGCGCATGTGGTCTGCCCGCAGGATGCAAAAGTAATTCCCTTCTCCATCGTTTTGTCGTTTCCGATACATTATCTGTCCGATGCCAAATGCGAACAACTCAAACTCTGCAGTCTTGTCCAGTGTGGTCCTACTGTGGTGAATTTTGGTACAGATGTTCGATCTCAAACAATAATTCAACTGACTTTTCAGTGTGAAACACAGCCATTTAGCCAAATCCTCATGATCAATGTTCAGTCCTTCACCTTGCCCCAGCTTAAGACTGTCAAATTGAATCAAAAGACAGGACTCTGGTTCTTAAACCTTAAAGGTTTAAGAAATCCTGTTGTAACCCCAAACCCCCCAAATGTTTCTTGCAACCCTCCAGGGGGTCGCGACCCACACTGCTCTAGGGTTTCTCTGACTTCCCTGGCTCCCTCTTGCCCTGCCTTTTCAAGCTCTATCTTAAATATGAACGTCTACGCGTGGAAGTGTGTGCATCTGTCTGTATGGCCTGGAAGTGCGAGGCTACAGCATGAAGCTGAAAGAAATTGACTCTGTCACCAAAGTGAAAGCAGAGCGAAAAGAGGGAAACTTGCTTTGCCGCTAATACACAAGCGAGGCAAGCACATTGGCAAAACAAAACCTCCAAGGGAAGAGAACCTTGCTTAGCTGCTAATAGACAATGAAGTCGAGCACGTCGGTAAAACGAAATCTCAGAGGACAGAGAAACTCGCTTAGCCAGTGGCAGATGTGAGCACATCGGCAAAATAAAACCGCAGACGAAAGAGAACCTCGCTTAGCTGCTAATGTACAACCGATGTGACTGATTGATTGAAGTGCCAGAATCCATGGTTTCTAGAAGCCCAGGCTTTTTACAAAACAGGCTTACACAGCTACTGTTTTACACTTATGAAATGTGGCAGTGAAGTGAAAATGAAGAAATGAAAAAGAAAACTGAGCCTCATGAATGTCAAGAATGTGAGAAAACGTACAAATTAGCATGTGACAGTGTTTGTCCAGTCACACACACAAGATAACATGAACCGTGCTCAAATGGAAACAATGGACACAAGTTCAAACAACATCAAGCTTTTGCGTAGTTTCTGCTCAAATGACCATCAGGTTGTCCCATGATGGACCGGCAACCCCATGAATTATTTGTCCTCAATTCCTGGATAGGCCTCACCATCCTTACCCAACAACTGAACTGTCCACCCACCTTTGCTCCTGCTGCTACCGTCAGTGAGAATTGTGACCCCCAGGTTGGGTTTTGGAGGACAATCCCTACAGATCTCCTCTGTTTTGTGACAAGTTCAGGGTCTAAAACACAAGCGAGTTTACAGAAGCACACAGGCTGAGAAGAAGACACGGAGAGGTTATTATAGGTACAGAACAGATGAAAAGATTACAAGTAATAAGATGAAATTAATAAAATGAGTAAGATTGTATAATAAAAAGAAGAGTACAGTGGGAGTGGATGGGGTGTTGTCAGTCAGGTTAATTTCATTTCTATAGCCACCTGCCGCCCAGACCGCTTCAGCTCCACACATAGTGACGTCAGGATCTCCTTCTCACTCTTACTGATCTGAATATTATGCAGCCTGTGAAGAGAAAACAAGTGGACATTACCAACACAGGAAGATGCTATCTCACAACTTAGAATCTCTCGGTGACATGCCAACAACACCTTTGAAGAATTCCTCTCTCTGTCTCCGGTCAATCACGTCAAATGATGCCTGAATCAACTTGAAAACACTAAACCCACCGAATGAATCGGTCGACATCCTCTGAAGGCCTGTTAATTACAGTTTCTCTCATTTTACGTTCCATTTCAGGAAGAAGGTGGCCTGTCCAGTTGACAGGCTGTTGACTCCTCTGTTTACCTGTGGTTACTATCAATGTCTTGCTTTGTTAACTAATGCTCAGCCTGTCATTTTCTTTGCCACACCTCAGTCTCATATCTTCTTTGATTTTTCTCTCCTGTCTGTCTTTGGTCATCTATTGTGTTTCTTCTTCTTGTGGTCCCCTCAACCCTCTGTCCACTGACATTGGCTCTTCTGTTTGTTTGTTCTAAATGACCCTAAACCCTCATCATCTTATCCATCCTCTCTTCTTGTCCACAATGCCCTTCATCGTGATTGTATTACCTCTGCTCACTGTGCCCTTCTACCTTAGTATATGATTGGTCAGTCATTTCTACAGCTGCTGTCCACCTTTTATCCTGTTCGTGTTTTGTCACTCCATCTCATACTAACCCTTTTATCTCCTTTTCTTGTTGGTCTTCATCTGTCATCTCTTATTATCTTTGTTATCTTTCCTGTCCAGCTCCACTTGACCACTACTGCTTGTCCTTTTCCCCTCACTGACTGTCCTTGTCCTTCCTATTCTCAGGCCATGTGTCCTGTGATCAGGTCGCAAAAGACTCGACCTGATGTCCTCTCGTACCCCAGCAAATTCACAGATCTTTTAGTTTTTATTTAAAGGCATCAATTTGTTTAGCCGGTTTTCTTAGTTTGACCACCCTGTGTGTGGACATTCTATGGTGATCTACACTCTACTTGTGCTGTTGTCCTACTTTGCCCCACTTCTACTGGGAAACCCTAACCAGGTGGGACCAAAGTAGAAGGACATTACTGGGTATATGGACTACATGGAATTGTCAGTTGTGTTGGTAGCACATACTGGAAGAAAATAGTAGAAGAAAAAGGTGATGGATAAAATGAAACATCACTTTATCTGCACAAATCCAACCAAAGGTTCAAGTGTGTGTGTGTGTGTGTGATGTGAAGGCATTATTAGTGAATTAGAGAAGAGAGTATCAAACCAACGGATATGCAGAAGATAAAAATGTAAGGATAACAAACCTGCTGGGCAGGTCTCATTTTGTATTTTCATATATCTGCTTTTTAAGGACATTCAGTCAGGTGACTTGGTCATGTTCACCTCCTCTGTGTGGCCACACAGAGATGGACTGTCTATTATGAGAGGGCCTGCAACTCAGCAGTGACCAGAATCAGGAGGACTTTACTGAGCAGATCAACGACGTGGACTTCAAAGAGTTTGTGTTGTCAGACTGTTGGACATACTGGGAGAATGAAGAAGAAGACGAAAAAAGGAAGGAAGGAGTAAAAAATAGAAAGAAAAAGGTTCAAGTGTGTGAGTGTGATGTGCAGGCTGGTTTAGTGAATTACAGAACAGAACATCACACCAAAGGTCATGCAAAAGAGAAAAATGAAAGGAGGACAAACCTTCAGGGCAGACATGAAAGACAAGCAGAAATCTACAACAAGTAGAAGAGACCATGAAACAATGTATGGAGAGACCAGCATGTGTGCAGCGAGTCTGTGGGGTACAGGAGTGAGTGTTAGTGCACAACACCATGAGTGTGAATGGCCCTGAACAACAGGTGTGTTAAATCATTGCAAAGTCCTCAGCGATGTGTGAGTAGACCCTCAGTGACCATTTTATTAGTTTCACCAGGTAGGCCTGCTTTTGCCTCTGAACCAACCTGAATGATTCCAGACATTAGATGCCTGAAAGACTCCTTATTTTTGTCTCCATGTTGACTTAATAACATTACACGCTCCTGCTAAGTTTTCCCCCAGCTTTTGTACTAATAATTTGCAGTTCCATGTCCTTGAGATCTGAGAACTATGCCGGCCAATTGGAGTTGCTGTCCCATTTGTAAATGTAGCTGGAGATGACACCTGCTTTGTAACATGGCACTTTATCCTGCTGAGATTTTTTAAAGTATACTGTCGGGCCATTAAATGATGTCTGTGGTCGTTACTGATCACAAACTGGTGACCTTTGGATTACAAAGACACAAAGAGGCTTTTCCATTGCAGAGTTTGGCAGATGAGGCAGCTTCTAAGGTTCAAGCAGCAGCATCAGACTGAGCTCTCTGCCATTCCACCACTCCTATGGGCTGCTGTATTTTTCTTTCCAACAGTCAATAAGTTACCTGACCCCTAAGGCCTGGAGTTTGCGATTTTTTCTTTGGTCATCTTTATCTCCTCCATGTCCATGATTCTTTTCTTCGCATACTTTTCACCTCTTATCAAATCATCCCCAAACCACTTTAACCTTCTTTTCTGTTTTCTTGAAGATTTACCCAACTTTAACTGTACCTCTAATTCTCTCATTCAGGATCTTATCAAGCTTCATTACTCCACACAACCACCTCGATATCCTCATGTCTGTAACCCACACTTTCCTTTCATGCACTTTTTTAATTGTCCAGGTTTCCGATCCGTACAACAATCCTGGTCTGAACACTGTTTTCTACACATTACCCTCTTCACTCTGGCATGGATTCTTTGGTCACATAACACTCCTAATACTGTTGTCCAGTTTTCCCAACCAGATTACATTCTCTGGTTTATTTGCAGATCAAGCTCCTCTTCCTCTGTTATTTTTGATTTGACATATGTGAACTAGTCTACCCTTTTAAGCCGTTCTCCCTGGAAATAAACTTGTCAGTCTTAGTCTACTCCCTTAAATCTTAGATTTTTTTTCCTACTAATATTGAGGCCTCTGTCCTCCATAGCTCTTCTCCATTCCTCTAGATTCTTTTCCACAATATGCTTAGATGGGCCACACTGCAAAATGTCATCCACAAATAGCATGCACCATAGAGCCTGATCTATTACGTCTGCTTCAATGGTTATATTAATTGTGGCTATTAACCTTTTTAAAACTCATAACGGAGTTTCCAGCTCCACAGATGCAATGTTTGCTCTGAGGGTGTTGATGGAGAAGTTTAGAGAAGGCCAGAAGAAGTTGCATTGCGTCTTTGTGAACCTGGAGAAAGCATATGACAGGGTGCCTCGAAAGGAGTTGTGGTATTGAATTAGGAAGTTGGGAGTGGCAGAGAAGTACGTAAGAGTTGTACAGGATATGTACGAGGGAATTGTGACCGTGGTGAGGTCTGTGGTAGGAGTGATGGATGCATTCAACGTGGAGGTGGGATTACATCAGAGATCGGCTCTGAGCCCTTTCTTATTTGCAATGGTGATGGACAAGTTGACAGATGAGATTAGACAGGAGTCCCCGTGGACTATGCAGGCAGGGTGGAGTGGGTAGAAAAGAGTGTCAGGAGTAATTTGTGACAGATGGGTATCAGCAAGAGTGAAAGGGAAGGTCTACAGGACGGTAGTGAGACCAGCTTTCTTATATGGGTTGGAGACGGTGGCATTGGCCAAAAAACAGGAGACAGAGCTGGAGGTGGCAGAGTTAAAGATGTTAAGATTTGCATTGGGTGTGACGAGGATGAACAGGATTAGAAATGAGGACAATAGAGGGTCAGCTCAGGTTGGGAGGCAAAGTCAGAGAGGTGAGATGGCGTTGGTTTGGACATGTGCAGAGGAGAGATGCAGGATATATTGCAAAAACATTGTTAAAGATAGAGAGGAAGGTCTAAGAGAAGGTTTATGGATGTGGTGAGAAAGGACATGAAGGTGGTGGGTTTGACAGAGCAAGATGTAGAGGACAGAAAGATATGGAACAAGATGATCCACTGTGGCAACCCCTAACGGCAGCAGCCAAAAGAAGAAGGTTAGGGTTAGGCATTAGGGTTAGGATTAGAGTAGTTAAAAACATGGCAGACTCTTTATGGATGGAAGGGGATGGAAGGGCAGTGCTTAGTTGTTGCACTGTGGCTATGTCTAATATCATCATGGCAGTTCCCAAAGTTTGATGAGATGGTGGAGAGTTTCTCAAATTTTGATGAGAGGCTTAAAAGCTTCTTTGTGGCAAATGTTGCTTCTCAAGAAAGTAAAAATAGACAATGTTTCCGATGGTAATCAGGACAAAGTGCTTTGCACTAATAAAAGATGTAATGACACCATGGGATCATAAAAGAAATCAGTTTAGAACAACTATCTGCCACGCTAAAGGGACATTTTGAACCGAAGGGAATTTGGTGTGGAGCGTTATATTTGTTGCAGGTGCAACGCATGGGGTCAGTGTCAAAATATAAAGATTTTAAAGGGACTGGTGGAACATTACCAGTTTGGCACAAACTTCGGGGGAACAGTTGAGAGACCAGCTACTTTTGTGGAATTGCTAATGTGGAGCTGTGAGCTCCATTGCTAACAGTTGTGTACATCGAAGTGCTAACCTGAAACAACACGGCGGATATTTGCAAAAGTTTCAAATGTACCTCTATAAACATTAACCAGTTTCATCCTGTAAAGCCTGTCAGCTTGGTCACCAGGTGAAGAATAATGGAAGACAGTGTCCTGCTGTTTGGTGACCGAACAGAAGCACAGTACATGCAGTTTCACAGACATCAAGTGTAATGTGTCAAAAAGTGGGACATATGGCCAAAGCTTACAGAAACATACACATTGGGTCCAAAAGTTTGGGGGCTGACCATGGATGTTGCCAGAATGAAGGTGGGCAAGTACATTTCATAGGCACACCAGAATTTCTGGTGTGATAAGGATGTAGTGGGTTCCCATGATATAAAAAAAATGTTCATGACTGAGAAGGATGGTTCACATAAAGATAATGCATTGAGGAGGGACATGAAAGATGGCTGTCTCTTTTGCATGAGCTTTTTCTAATGGATAAGAATCAAAATGAAATTTGATTCAGGTGCAGCCATGTCAATAATTTCACAGAAATTCAATTGTAAGTTTTAAAAGTTTCCTTTGTACTGAACAGATTGTAAATGCAGAAAAGGAGGGGCATTTTTTTTTTTGGTGCTTCAAGGGGGCAGGATGGACTTTAATAGGGTGAAACTGGCTTTCTCATTTAAAGAATCCAAATGAGGCATTGCAATAGAGGTACGGTTGTATTTTTGAAGGAGAAATGGGGTAGGGTGGGGGGTGTAAAAGACATCCAGGCAAAAATGTATGTGTCTGAGAATGCTACTCCAAAAGTTAGTAAGGCAAGGCCTGTGCCCTGTGCAATCACAGAAGCAGTGGATGAAAACTTGGATCTGTTGGTGCAGATGGGAGTATTGGCACCAGTATCTTATTCAGAGTCAGGTCAGGTTGGGGAGCATGCACTGGTACAACATGTTGCCGCACCCACCACACAATGAAACAGCTCAGGATCCTGGTTGGAAACCCCCCAGGCAGACACACAGTCCAGTCCCAACCTCTGGAAATGACCCTATATCTGCAGCATCTAGGTCTTACGTGGGAGTCCTCTTGGTCTGGTCCAGCCATTCGGGTCCTCAACAATGAGCCGGATTACCCTTGGGGAATCACATCACATGGCCATAGTGCCGTAACTGACGCTCCCTCACAATGCAGGTAATATGCCTCATTTGGGACTTCGTGAGCAACACAAAGTCAAACTAGAGGTACCCATGCATTCTCTGAAGAGACACAGTACCAAAGGAGTCCAGTTATGCAGAGTGGGCAACCCCAGTTGTTTCTGTTCCCAAGTCAGATGGGAGTGTAATTCTTTGGAGATGACAAGGTCACCATGGATGGGTGTAGATTCCTACCTCACATCCAGAGTTCAAGATTTATTTACCTGCAAATGGCAAACTAGTAAAGTTCATTTAGCACAAGCCTATCAGCAAGTGCAACAAACAAATTACCCTTTCGAGCAGCCAATGCACATGACATTTTTCAACACATAATGAACACGGTCTTACAAAAGGGTTAAACAGAGTGATCTGCTATTTGGATGACGTGTTGGTCTCTGGCCGTGACCAGCATGAGCACTGCAGGCATCTCAATGCTGTGCTAAACAGACTAAGGCAATATGGGTTTGAATCCAGTTTTGGAAAGTGCTCCATCTTTAAGAGCCGAGTGAAGTATTATGGAATATGTATTCCTAACTTCTCCATGCTAATCAGACCTATGACAGAATTACTACAAAAAGGGCAAAAATGGTCATGTTTAGAGCATGTGTGTTCAGCATTTGAGAAAACCAAGCAGTCAGCTTGTTCTGAAATGGTAATTGTTCATTATAATCTGAATTTACCCATGACGTTAGCTTGTGATGTTTCACAATACGGAGTGAGAGCTGTTCTTGCATGCAATAACCCCAATGGCACAAAGAGAACAACTGCATACACTTCTCCAATGCTCAGTAAGGCAGAGCAAAATTATTCAGAGATTAAAAAAGGAGCACATGCTATTGTTTTTGTGTTTGTCAAAATTTCACGGGTATCCATATTGGAGAAAATTTGAATTAGTCGTTGATCACAAGCCCCTATTCAAAATATTAGGACTGTCACATACATGCGAAAAGGAGGGAGCTGTATGGACAAAGTGAGGATAATTCCACGCCAGGCCAGGAGGTGGCAGGGTGCACTAACCTTTCTTCTGCTGACTCTGCAGACAAAAAAACGGGAAAACCTGTCTGATCCAACTCTGAAGACATCACTTCGAATTCCGGTGCCCAGAAACACATCAATTCCAGTTCCGGTGCCCAGAAGCACGTCACTTCTGGTAGTATTCCCAGAAGCACATCACTTCCAGATTCACTACACCACTTCCTGTCTGGACGTTTAAAACCGCCATCTTTTCCAAACATTCTTAGTTCAGTTATGGGCTCCAATCCATGCACATCAATCTTCTTCTTTAGGCTGCTCCCATTAGGAGTCACCACAGCAGATTATCTTCTTCCATATCTTGCTGTCCTCTGCATCTTGTTCTGTTACACCCATCATCTGCATGTCCTCTCTCACCACATCCATAAACCTCATCTTAGGCCTTCCTCTTTTCCTCTTCCCTGGCAGCTCTATCCTTAGCATCCTTCTCCCAATATACCCAGCATAATAATTCTTTACATCTATATAGCGCTTTTCTCACTACTCAAAGCACTCTCCACACACGGAGGACCCGGGAAGGAAATCCACAATCTCCTTACTGCAAAGCAGCAGCACTACCACTGCGCCACCTGTGAGGATCTCTCCTCTGCACATGGCCAAACCAATGCAATCTTGCCTCTCTGACCCTCTAATGTCCTCATTTCTAATCCTGTCCATCCTCGTCACAACCAATGAAAATCTTAACATCTTTAACTCTGCTACCTCCAGCTCTGTCTCCTGCTTTCTGGTCAGTGCCACCGTCTCCAATCCATATAACATAGCTGGTCTCACTACCGTCATGTAGACCTTCCCTTTCACTCTTGCTGATACCCGTCTGTCACAAATCACTCCTGACACTTCTCCACCCATTCCACCCTGCCTGCACTCTCTTCTTCACCTCTTTTCCACAATCCCCATTACTCTGTACTGTTGATCCCAAGTATTTAAACTTATCCACCTTTTCCAACTCTACTTCCTGCATCCTCACCATTCCACTGACCTCCCTCTCATTTACACACATGTACAGTATTCTGTTTTGGTGTTCCTACTGACCTTCATTCCTCTCCTCTCTAGAGCATATCTCCAACTCTCCAGGATCTCCTCAACCTGCCCCCTACTATCGCTACAGATCACAATGTCATCAGCAAACATCATAGTCCACAGGGACTCCTGTCTAATCTCATCTGTCAACCTGTCCAATCACCATTGCAAATAAGAAAGGGCTCAGAGCTGATCCCTGATGTAATCCCACCTCCACCTTGAATGAATCCATCGCTTCTACCACAGATCTCACCACTGTAACACTTCCCTGGTACATATCCTGTACAACTCTTACACACTTCTCTGCCACTCCCAACTTCCCTTTATACAATATCACAGCTCCTCTTGAGGCACCCTGTCATATACTTTCTCCAGGTCCACAAAGACGCAATGCAACTTCTTCTGGCCTTCTCTATACTTCTCCATCAACACCCTCAGAGCAAACATCGCATCTGTGGTGCTCTTTCTTGGCATGAAACCATACAGCTGCTCACTAATCATCACCTCACTTCTTAACCTAGCTTCCACTACTCTTTCCCATAACTTCATGCTGTGGCTCATCAGTTTAATTCCCCTGTAGTTACTGCAATCCTGCACATCCCCCTTATTCTTAAATATCGGCACCAGTAAACTTCTTCTCCACTCCTCAGGTATCCTCTCACTTTCCAAGATTCCATTAAACAATCTGGTTAAAAACTCCACTGCCATCTCTACTAAACACCTCCATGATTCAACGGTATGCCATCTGGACTAACAGCTTTTCCATTCTTCATCCTTTTCATAGCTGTCCTCACTTCCTCCTTGCTAATCCGTTGCACTTCCTGATTCACTTCCACACCACCCAACCTCTTCTCTCTCTCATTCTCTTCATTCATCAGCTTCTCAAAGTACTCTTTCCATCTGCTCAACACACATTCCTCGCTTGTGAGTACATTTCCATCTTTATCCTTTATCACCCTAACCTGCAGCTTATCTTTCCCAGCTCACTCCCTCTGTCTAGCCCATCAGTCCTTTTCTCCCTCCTTAGTGTCAATCCTCTCACACAAATCATCATACACTTTTTCTTTAGCCTTCGCCACCTCGCTCTTCACCCTGTGCCTTATCTCCTTGTATTCGTCTACTTTCTGCAGCTCTCTGACTATCTCACTTCTTCTTTGCCATCCTGTATACTCGCCTGTATTTCCTCATTCCACCACCAGGTTTCCTTTTCCTCTTTCCTCTGTCCAGATTTCACGCCAAGCACCCTTCTTGCTGTCACCCTTACTACATCTGCTGTAGCTTCCCAGCTGTCTGGTAATTCTTCCCTACCACCCAGTGCCTGTCTCACCTTCACCCTAAACTCAACCTTGCAGTCTTCCTTTTCCAACTTCCACCATTTGATTCTTGGCGCTGCTCTCACTCTCTTCCTCTTCTTGATCTTCAACGTCATCCTACAGACCACCATCCTATACTGCTTAACTACTCTTTACCCTGCCACCAGTTTGCAGTCTCCAATCTCCTTCAGATCAACTCTTCTGCATAGGATGTAATCTACCTGTGTGCATCTTCCTCCACTCTTGTATGTAACCATATGTTCCTCCCTCTTCTTAAAATGTGTATTCACCACAGCCATATCTTCTTGTCCTCTACATCTTGTCCTGTCACACCCATCACCTGCATGTCCGCTCTCACGACATCCATAAACCTTCTCTTAGGCCTTCCTCTCTTTTGCTTGGCAGATGATTTAATCCAAAGTGGCTTTTTAAAAGAGGTAATCATAACATAACATCAAGTAACTTGAGGCCTGGGCCTATTTGTTCGCAAAGTGTAGTAGGTCGGGTAACAAAAGTTCATTTCTACAAATGGCAAAATCCACTATCCCCTGACGTTCTTCATTACTCTCCTTGACACCATACCTACTCATCACCTCCTCATCTCCACTGTTCCCTTTACCCAATGCCCATTGAAATCCGCTCCAATCACCACTTTCTGTCCCTTGGGTACACTGCTCATCACTTCATCCAATTCACTCCAGAAATCTTCTTTCTCACCCATTGCACACCCAACTTGCAGTGCATATGAACTAACAACATTCATTATCACACCTATAATTTCCAGCTTGATAATCATTACTCTTCCTGACACTCTTTTCACCTCCAAAACACTATTCACATACTGTTCCTTCAGAATAACCCCTACTCCATTTCTCCTCCCATCCACACCATGATAGAACAATTTGAATCCACCTCCGATCCACATGGCCTTACTCCCCTTCCATTTAATCTCTTGCACGTACAATATATCAACCTTCCTTCTCTCCATCATATCTTCTAACTCTCTCCCCTTACCAGTCATACTGCCAACATTTAAACTTCCTACCCTCAGTTCCACTCTCTTTACCTTCCTCCTCTCCTCCTGCCTCCAGACACGTCTCCCCACTCTTCTTCTCCTTCTCTTCTTCAGCCAACAGCAGCCCAATTTCCGCCAGCACCCTGTTGGCTAACAGTACTGGTGGCGATAGTTGTTAACCCAGGACTCGACCGATCTGGTATGGAAATTTGTATTGTTGTCCGCATATTGATTTGGCAAAATTTTACATTCTTCCTGACGTAACCCTCCCCATTTATCCGGGTTTGGGACCGACACAAAGAAACACACTGGTTACTGCATCCCCTGTGACTGGGTTCATCAATGCACATCAAAGCTTCTTTCAAACTCTATTTGCAGCCAGAGAAATTACAGTGGGATGCAAAAATTTGGGAAACCTTGTTAATAGTCATTATTTTCCTGTATAAATCGTTGGTTGTCACAATAAAAAATGTCAGTTAAATATATCATATAGGAGACACACACAGTGATATTTGAGAAGTGAAATGAAGTTTATTGTATTCACAGAAAGTGTGCAATAATTGTTCAAACAAAATCAGGCAGGTGCATAAATTTGGGCACCGTTGTCATTTTATTGATTCCAAAACTTTTAGAACTAATTATTGGAACTCAAATTGGCTTGGTAAGCTCAGTGACCCCTGACCTACATACACAGGTGAATCCTATAATGAGAAATGAGAGTATTTAAGGGGTCAATTGTAAGTTTCCTCCTCCTTTAATGTTCTCTGAAGAGTAGCAACATGGGGGTCACAAAACAACTCTCAAATGACCTGAAGACAAAGATTGTTCACCATCATGGTTTAAGGGAATGAATGATACAGAAAGCTGTCCCAGAGATTTCAGCTGTCTGTTTCCACAGTTAGGAACATATTGAGGAAATGGAAGACCACAGGCTCAGTTCAAGTTAAGGCTCGAAGTGGCAGACCAAGAAAGATTTCGGATAGACAGAAGCGACAAATGGTGAGAACAGTCAGAGTCAACCCACAGACCAGCACCAAAGACCTACAACATCATCTTGCAGCAGATGGAGTCACTGTGCATCGTTCAACCATTCAGCGCACTTTACATAAGGAGATGCTGTATGCGAGAGTGATGCAGAGGAAGCACAAACAGAGGCGCTTGAGGTATGCTCAAGCACATTTGGACAAGCCAGCTTCATTTTGGAATAAGGTGCTGTGGACTGATGAAACTAAAATTGAGTTATTTGGGCATAACAAGGGGTTATGCATGGAGGAAAAAGAACACAGCATTCCAAGAAAAACACCTGCTACCTACAGTAAAATATGGTGGTGGTTCCATCATGCTGTGGGGCTGTGTGGCCAGTGCAGGGACTGGGAATCTTGTCAAAGTTGAGGGACGCATGGATTCCACTCAGTATCAGCAGATTCTGGAGACCAATGTCCAGGAATCAGTGACAAAGCTGAAGCTGCGCCGGGCTGGATCTTTCAACAAGACAACGACCAAACACTGCTCAAAATCCACTAAGGCATTCATGCAGAGGAACAAGTACAACGTTCTGGAATGGCCATCTCAGTCCCCAGACCTGAATATAATTGAAAATCTGCGGTGTGAGTTAAAGAGAGCTGTCCATGCTCGGAAGCCATCAAACCTGAATGAACTAGAGATGTTTTGTAAAGAGGAATGGTTCAAAATACCTTCAACCACAATCCAGACTCTCATTGGAACCTACAGGAAGCGTTTAGAGGCTGTAATTTCTGCAGAAGGCGGATCTACTAAATATTGATTTCATTTCTTTTTTGTGGTGCCCAAATTTATGCACCTGCCTGATTTTGTTTGAACAATTATTGCGCACTTTCTGTAAATCCAATAAACTTCATTTCACTTCTCAAATATCACTGTGTGTGTCTCCTATATGATATATTTAACTGACATTTTTTATCGTGACAACCAACGATTTATACAGGAAAATAATGACTATTAGCAAGGTTGCCCAAACTTTTGCATCCCACTGTATACGGATGGCTGCCCCAAACCTTTTTGAGTGTGTTGAGTCTAATCATTTCACATGGACCAAAAACAGCAATTCCCACTTAGGCTGCTGCAAGACTACAATGATGGGCATTCACCTTTGCACCATACCATTATGAAATTCGATTTAAAAGGTCTGCTGAGCATGGAAATAAGTAGACTTTGGTGTGAACACATGGCAGAATGACTATAAAAAAAAGAAAATTACAAACAAAGAAAATTTCTGACTTGATAGTCCCAGTCCCAGTGATGCCTTCTTTGGAACAAGAACAATGCAGGATGTTGTCCACAGCAGCTGCACTTTCTGGAGCCTTAGTGACAGACTGAACAAGTGACAGAGGACACCACAAAGTTGGTCAGCACAGGCCTTTAGAACTCAAGGACTGACTCCATGTGCTTATGCAGCTTTTCTAGTGTGTATCTTCCTCAGTTGTCTCCTTAATTGGTCTTCAGTTATGGACAGACCACACTGATGGACAGAGGTGGAATCATCATTGGCCATTCCAGTTGACACGGTAGATGTAGTTCCACATGACATTTTTTTCATGGCCCCTCAGTGCCATTACATCTTTTAGCAGCACAAAGTTATTTGTCCTAATTACTGTCAGAAGCAGTGTCTTTTTCCATTTTTGAGGAATAGCATTTGACATAATGATGCTTTTAAGCAAACGTCAATGCATTACTGAGATTGACATTAAAAGAGACTGGTCCAAAGTCAGGCTTAGAGTGCAAAGGTACTTCCAGTTTCAGTGGAAAACAATGCTAAGGCTACAGCTAGAGACCCATTGTTGAAAAGCATACACTTTTAAATGCTGATTGGGTGGCCAGAATATTTAAATGATGATGAGTTGAAGCCTTATTTTCAGAGGATCTTGAAGTTCAGAGTAGACACCAACTGTGTATATTGGGGGATAATAGCTGTAATTCCATTGTCACTTCAGAGTGTCTTACTGACAGGTTACATGGGGAACACACCAGAATAGTAAAAGGGAGAGCTCAAAGTCATTTTTGGTGGCTGCGATTATACAGGCAGATAGAAGATATGGTGGTTGTGTGCAGATCTTGATAGGTTTGGTATAGAGGGTCCACAGCTCAGATTGAAAAGGACAGTTTTTTTTTTTTTAAATAGATAATCGCCGCACTTGTGGCTTAAAGAGGGGGCTTGGTAGTGTGGTGATTCCCGGGCGCTTTGTGATTGCGGGAGGTCCTCGCTTAAGTGCAGAGGTGAGGAGTCGTCTGCATCCGTAATTGATGCCGGTAGCTGCTAATAGCCACTTGTGATCCACGTCCCCATTATATATAATAGGAGCGTGAGGTTGAGGGAGAAGAAGGCAGCTGGAAGTGAGAGAGTCGGTGAGAGCGAGAGAGACTAGCTGATGTTCGCAGGTGAGCCCTAGCAGGGTGTCTGGCCGACACTCAGGGCCGACGGTAGTGGCCGCTCCTGTTGAGTGCTGGTGGGGATCAGGAGTGACCGGGAGAAGGTTGGCTCGCCATAGCGAAGGCAGCTGGAGTCAAAGATTTAGAGTGGAACCCCAACGTGAGCGTCCTGGCCGTTGTTGGAAGCCAAGTCTTAGTCTGGCGGAAGGCTGAACGAAGCCAGGGATTGGGAGGCCACCAGACCAGCCAAGTGAAGAAGGTCAGCAGCAGGTAGGGCGACTCCCCTGGTGCATAGCCTGGATGGGAGAAGCAGGGGAGTCGCCAGTAGAAAGAAGGCACCGGGCTTTGTTTTTAAAAAGGACTGCTTCCTGCCATCGTTTTTTACCTTGTTTTAAAGGAATTATTTATTGGATTTTAACCTCCACAATTTCACTTGTTTTAAAGGATTATTTATTTAATGGCAGTTTGTAGCACTGCACTATTTATTTGTTGTTTTTAATAAAAGCACTTTTTCGCACCACCCCCTTGCTTCGTCGTTGTGTCTCACTGTCCAGCTTATCCGTGTCATTACCGACGGTGTCGGTTCAAGAGCTCCCAAACTGCAGATGGGAGCCTGGAGCAGAACCCGCATTGTCACAACAGGAAAATAGGAATTTTACAGAGAAAGCACCTAAATTTATTACATTGGGCTGAAAGGCCATGGCAATGGCTTCACTTGGATTTTGGTGAAAAAAAAATGGACAGATGTTCCTAGTATTACAGGATGCATATTCCAGGTGTGTTAAAAGAAATCAAAAAGATAAATAGCACCACTACCACTACATTTGAAAAGATTCTAAGAATACTATTTGATGCCTATGGCCTCCCCAGAAAGGTACGTATCGGACAATGGTCCACAGTTCATTTTTTCCAAATTTGAGTCACTTAGACTGAATCCAGTAACAATAAGATTCATGAAACACACACTCACTTGTTGTTGACTCACCTCAGACATTTTAATTTGCAGTTTTCACTTCTCAGCCCTTCACACAGCTGAGCCACTCCTGAATCCCTCAAGTTGTTGTCGCAAAGCTCTAGTTCAGTCAGTTGTGAGTGTGGATCAGAAAGGGCTAAGGAGAGAGCTGAGCAACATCTTGAGGTAAGACCACATTCACACAGGCTGTGGAGACGAAGAGAGATAAATGAGGACATAAGGAGGGACATGCAGACAGACAGCCAACCTGGGGTTTCAATAGATGACATGATGACTACAAGCAGAGCTGGGCACTCCAGTGTGTCACTTATCAGCAGGCTGCTAGCGCTTGAACTGAAGTTCAGTTTGAACCCAAAACCAATGCTTCTCTTAAAGGTGCTTTACAGCTGGGAGTGTCTCCTGTCTGTCATGTCAGTTTTCATACTGGACAGGGAGGTCACAGTAGGACTGACCTTGTCCTCCACTCAAGTGTCCAGCTGGACTTTTCACAGAAGATGAAAGTGACACACTTGAATTTCTGTCAGTCATTCAGCTCTTAGGACAAGTTGAACTGATTTGTAGGACACCATCCTGATAGTCATGCTGATCACTGCTGGACTTCAGAAACATTGATACTTGAGTTTTTGTCATGACAGAGCCGATTGATGTCAAAGTAATGAGGACAATTTATCTGTTTACTGCAACACCTAGGCAACCATGAAGACGAACAATTTTCAGTGCATCGCTGTGGTCTGCGTATTTAATAAGATTGGTTTACTGTATCACAACAATGTTATCTTAAACTGTTAGCACACCCTGGCATGGAAAGGCCCTGTCCACACTAATGTATTTCTTCTTAAAAACTAGTACCGGGCAACAAATACAAATTTTAATCGCATGATTGTCTGATTAATTAATCGATTAATTAATGCGATAATAACACTTTAACTTGCCCAACCCTATTAAAAGACACAAATATTTGTCTACATTTTCGTCTTCTGTCCACACTAACTTATTTGTTTTCAATCCCTGAATACAAAGACTTTTACAAACTCTCCCTAGAGCCGTATATTTCTGAAAATGTAGCGTCAGCATTTTAGTGCAGATGTGTGTTAACGTGGTATTCTGAAAACAATGCTCTAATGGCGCTCTGATTGGTTTGCTCTTATTTGGTGGCCTTTCCCTAATTGGATCCTGCTCATTAGCATAAAAAAATATTCCAACATAGCAGGCATAAAAGAGTTGCTTTTCAATGTAACTTATGCTGCTTGCCTGTATGCTTCTAAATTGCGTTTTGTAAAGTTTGAATACTGCATACATGCGTACAAAGCAGTTTACTTATCGATCGCTACAGGTTTGGGATAAATCCCGGGGCTGGAGGAATAATCGCTGTAATGAAAATGTAGAGCCCAGTGAAAATCAGATTGTAAATAACTCACTTGGCAATGTCTTATTAACGTTTATTACTTAAACTTAATCTGTTCAGCATTAGGCGTGCATTTGGCAGCACAATAAATAACAAGACGCTAAATTAAGTTCTGCGGTGGGCTGGCACCCTGCCCGGGGTTTGTTTCCTGCCTTGCGCCCTGTGTTGGCTGGGATTGCCTCCAGCAGACCCCCGTGACACTGTAGTTAGGATATAGCGGGTTGGATAATGGATGGATGTTTAGTCTGCAGATACTGCGGGTTCAGTGTTCTTATTCTTACTTATGTGTGTGGTGTTATCATGCCAAGATCAAAAGCAGTTATGTAAGGCCCTCAGAAAGAAGGATGTGTCTGCATGGCAAAAAGATTTCAAAAGACCACCAAATTATTTGAAATCAGTCATTCTGCTGGAAGGACAATCATCTACAAGTGGAATATTTTTGAAATGACTGCTAGTTTGTTCAGTACTGGCTGAATTCAGCACAAGAGCTCACCGTTTAATACTCCAGGAAGTCTCCATTTAATTGTTAGACCTACAGATAACTCAAAGTGCATACACCTACAATCAGAAAGACACTGGCCTTTCAGGTAACTACTATTCTGAATAATCATTTCAGATGTAGTGCTTGTCCCAACACAGCCAGTCATGTTACCAGTGAGGTGGAATATGTTAATGCTAAGGGAAGGGCTGTATTTGACATAGTGGCACCTAAAAAAATGAAGAAATCAGCACTAAAATACATTGGAAGATTCACAGAGTGTCACATCTTAAGAGAAAATAGATAGATAGATAGATAGATAGATAGATAGATAGATAGATAGATAGATAGATAGATAGATAGATATTAACAGAAACACAGGAGTGTAAAGGAGGGAAGGGACAGTGGTAGCTGTGAACAAGGACAAGATTAAACTAAAGAAAATACAACATGGGATTATGGGACAAGAAATAAAACAAGAGGTGAGACAGAGAGAACAACAAAAGTGACCGCAGTGGGAGGGGGTTTCGGGGTCACAACACTGTCCGTATGAATTAAACTATTAAAGAGAAATCTGCATCTGATTTCATCTCATGTCCATCTGTCTGTCCACATTGGACACTGCAGTCTGTCCTGACAAACAATTTGTATTGTAATGAAATTCAGTAAAACACACACACACACACTTGTTGTTGACTCACAACAGTTTTTTAAATTTGCAATTTTCATTCATCAGTCCCTCACACAGCTGATCCACTCCTGAATCCTTCATATTGATATTTCCGCTCAGGTCCAGTTCAGTCAGCGTTGAGTGTGGAGAAGAAATAACTGAAGAGAGGAATGAACAACATGTCGAGGTGAGGCCACATTTAGACAGGCTGTGGAGATAAAGAGTGATAAATAAAGGACATAAGGAGGGACATAATAATAATAGTAATAATACATGTTATTTATATAGCACCTTTCCTGTGCTGAAGGTGCTTCACATAGTCTCATATGTAACATTGGATATGAATATTTTCTGCATAGAACACTAAAACAGATAAATACAGGATACTCAAAGCATGAAACAGAATAAAAGAAAATAACCCAAAGTGAAATATTAAATTCAATTCAACAGAAGAAAAGCCTGAACAAATAACATAATTTATGATATTACACACACACACACACACACACACACACACACACACACATAGAAAGTATCCTGAGAATCTGGACAGACAGGTGAACTTACAGAAGGGGCAGAATGTCAGGTTCAGGTAGACGTCTTCCTGAACAGAGGAGTCTGAAGTTGTTTTTTAAAAGAATGAATGGAGTCCGCTGATCTAATTAATTTCAGGAGGTGACTCCAAAGTCTGGGTGCTATACAGCTGAAGGCCCTGCTGTCACCCATAGAGTGCAAGTTAGTGTCGAGCTCAACAAGATGGCCAGAATCAGAGGAGCTTAGTGGGCAAACAGGAGCAGAGAGATGGAGAAGGTCATTGATGTAGTCTAGTGTGAGGCCATTTTAAAGCTTTGTAGGTTATTAATAGAATTTTATATTTAATCCTGTAAGACACAGGATGCCAGTGGAGGCGAAGCAGGATGGCTGTGATGTGCTCGCTGTTGCTGGTCCGCGTTAGGACTCAAGAGTTTTGAATAAACTGGAGCTGTGATGTAAGATTAGAAGGGACGTCTGCCAATAAGGAGTTACAATCGATGCGGGATATGACAAAACCAGGGGCAAGTTTCTGAGCATTAAAAAAGGAGAGGAATGAGCAAACACAGGATATGTCATGGAGGTGAAAGTAAGAAAGTTTCTTAATGTGGTTTATTTGGTTGGAATAAGAAAATGAAGAAACAAAAATGACACCAAGATTCCTTGCATCAGAAAAAGGTCTGATGAGATCAACCGTCAAATTTCTTAAGTTGGGCTTTAGTGCCAATTCAGTTCAGTTTTGTTGCAATTTAATTTTAAATATTCCTGCTCCATCCATATTTTAATTTCACTGAGGCAAGTTGTGAGCTGAGAAAGCCCTGATGAAGTTTCACTTTTACGAGTAAAATAGAGTTGAGTATTGTCTATATAGAAGTGATAACCCAGTTCATAGCTACCAATAATATGGCTAAGGTAAAGCATATATATACAGAAGAGCAGAGGGCCGAGGACAGGGCCCCGAGGAACTGCTTGTGTGACTGGAGCTGAGCTGGACCTGCTGTTGTAAAGACTAACAAACTCTGGGCTATCAGTCAGATAGGACCTAAACTACTGGAGGGCAATGACAGAGATATCCAGCATGTTTTCTATTCTGGACAGCAGAACATCATGTCTAACAGTATAAAATGCTGCACTTACATCTAACAAAATTAATTTGCTGGTTTGTCCAGAGTCCGCTGCCATAAGCAAATCATTGGTTATCCGAAGCAGAGTAGAGTGACAGCAGAGCTGAACTCTGAAACCAGAATGAAAGGGTCCCCAAATTATTAGAAGTTAAGTAATTGGTGAGTTGAGAGGCTACAACACACTGAAGGACTTTTGACAGAAAAGGTAAATGAGAAACAGGCCGAAAATTGCATCAAGACCAGACTTTTTTAACATTGGGGTTACAGAAGCGATTTTAGGAGTGGCAGCACAAAGCCAGTGTCGAGGGATCTATTTGTTATTGGTGTAACAGTCAGGATTATGGCATGAAGGCAGGATTTAAGTGGTGGGGATGGAGTCCAGTACACAGGTATTGGGCCTCATCTTACAAAGCAGGTGATTAACAAGTGACTGGTGAAAATCTAGTAAAGGAGCTGGATGGAGTGGGAAGACAGGGAACAATATAAATGGATATATTATTTATGTTGGTTGAATTATTTAGATCTTTAATTTTAATGCAGAAAAAGAGGAGGAATTTTTCAGAGTTCAGTAGAAGAGGTGATTGAACCAGATGCAGGTTGAAGTAGTTTATTAATTACAGAGACCAAAACCCTTGGGTTATCATGGCCACTTTCTATCATTCTGTCTGTAGTACTAGGGTGTTGTACCATGTTAGCCATTATGAATGTAGTGAAAAGTGAAGCACTGAAGAAGGGGCCTGAGTTGCCTCGAAAGTTTACATATTGTAATCTTTTTTGTTAGCCAATAAAAGGGGTCATTTTGCTTGACTTTTCATTATTATTCTGTCATAATGTGTGTTCTTGGCTGCAGCTAGTGCATCTTTGGTGGTCAGAGAAAGCCTGGATATGCACAGTGAGGCCAGTTTTACATGACACTCTCTCAAGGCGTCGGCAAGATACTTTCATAGACCATAATTCTGAATTGTACCATGGAGATGAACGCTTAAAGGAAACCTCCTTATGTTTTAAAGGAGCTGTTTTATCAAGTGCTGAAAGAAGAGCTGAGATATAGTGATCAACAAGACTATCTAGTGTTGATGGAATAGGGGAAGATCAGAAATGGAACTAACAAGGATAAAGGGACAGATTAAAGTTTCTAAAAGAAATTTGACATTTATAGATAAGAGGATAGAGAGGTCATGAGTCAGTGAAAAGTACTGCTTTATGATCAGAGGGTCCCAAATCACTGCTGTAGTCAGAAACTGAGGTATCATCTTTGAGTCATCACTGTTTTGAAAAACAAATCTCCATGGTAGTAAAGTCCAGTTTTTACCAACTGAGGCAAATTTCTAAACAAAAATACTTTCTATCACAGAAGGACTTGGAAACAGTCATTCATGGCTTCGTTACATCTCACCTAGATTATTGTAATTCCTTATATGTGGGTCTGCCAAAATCTGCTCTGTTGCTCCTTCAGCTGGTTCTGAACGCGGCAGCTAGACTTCTGATTTGGTTGAGAAAAAAGGGATCACATCTTCCCCATTTTAGCCCCTCTCTCCATGAGCTACTGGCGAGGTGTCGCATTGATTTTAAAATCTTGTTGTTTGTTTTTAAAGCCTTGCATGGTCTCACTCCAAAATATACCTGTGACCTCCTTCACCCCTATGTGCCACCAAGAGCACTGAGGTCATCTAGATGACTGCTCCTTGTAGTGCCAAGATCTCGGCTGAAGTCAAGGGGAGACCGAGCTTTTTCAGTTGTTGCTCCTAGGCTTTGGAATGACTTGCCTCTGCACATCTGGAACCTCATGTATAAACAGTGCGTACGCACAAAAATGTTGCATAAGAACGTTTCCATGTTCAAATCGTGATGTATAAAACCTAAACTTGGCGTAAAGCCATGCACATTTCCATTGTAGCTCATACCCTGTCGTATGCAAGTTCTCCAATTTGGTTTTGCAGACTGGCAGCATCCAGCGTCAGAGCAGTGCTGCTGTTCCAGTGTGGTTTATCTTTCTTTTTCAGATCCACATCCCTGACGCGGCTTTATAAATACACTGAAATTAACCGCATATTGTTTATTAGTTTAATGCATCTGATTGTAATTAACCTGTAACAATATAATGGTCCACAGAATGATCAGACTATTCTACAGTAAATACCATAACTGCTTTAGCATTGTTAGTCTCACCACACTTTCTTCTTCTTCTTTCAGCAGATCATCTTTTTCCATATTACTCTCACTGCACCACTCGTAGTATTTATATCACTGTATCTGAGTGCGAATCACAGTTGTACAGCAGCTGATCGGAAAGAGAATTATCAGTATACAGCATCACGAACACACTGCCTCAGCCATTCGCTATTTGAATTGCTCTCATCCGACACACGCTTCAGTGTCTTTCCTGTACTGACCTCGCGGTTCACAAACAATTTCATCACAAGAACTACAAAACGCAACCCATCAGTCCACCAAGTGCTCCTTGTACAACTGCCTGTACTTATAAGTACAATCACCTCACTGTAAACTTGCGATACAGTTATAATATTGCACAACCCGAGCCACTTTATAAAGAGTCTATTTACATATGATGAAGATATCATTTTTAAGATGAAATGCAGCAAAATATGTTTATTATATTATACAGATAAAACTTTCACTTTAACTACACGGTGCCGCAGCGCTAGCGAGGAGCTTGAGCTTCGTTCACGGATTGTTCCTGCCTCGCGCTGTATTCTTGTTGCGGCTGCCATGACACTGGAAGGATAGGTGGATAGAATAATTAAACATTACGAAAATATTTCAATGTTCCTTAAAAGTTTTGAAGAATCGCGTTCTAAGCTAACAGATGGCTTAACATCTATCACAGAGCTGATTGTATGGCGATTGGGTATTTGGAGAAAGAAATGGAAGGACAGGAATTGGGGGTTAGTACGTTTGAAAGAGACAGTACATAAAGTATTTCATTAAAGGTCGCACATGGCGCAGCAAGCATCTTGCATGAGACATGAACAATCACTGTGCCACCGTGTTCCCATGTTTAATAACATGATTTGACTCCTATCATCATGAAAATGATATCAAGTATACATCTCATTATTTTAACTATTCAGAGAGCTGTAATATCACAAATGTAATGTATTCTGTGTCCTGTTGGAGGAAGAGAAAGCCCGTTTAAGAAGCACGTAGTGATTCACAGAAATAGAGCACATAGAAGATCAAAACAAAGCATTTAACGTGTAACTTTAGTTACGATGGGATTTGAGAAACTGGTTAATTATTATTATTTTTTTTTTTTTAATGGATATATATATATTCATTATTTAAAAAAAAATCCTTGGACGAGACGTGACTTTTTCAGAGAGATACTTTCAAGTCCCGCGAGACAAGACTTTGTACAAAGAGATTTAACCACGCCCGGGTCCGGAAATAAATGTCAGAGTAGAACATGAAGTAGAACATCGTACAGTGGTTCAAAAATGTTGGCACGATACACATGCAGAGCAAGTTAGATATAATGAAAGTACTAAAATTCGAAAGTCTCCAAAAACTGATAGTAAAGATCGCATTAGTGCTACCAAACAGAAATTATTACTCGGTGAAATAATGGAACAGCGAAAAGAGATTGAATAATTTCAGCTATGCAGTATCTGTTAAATAATACAAAGAGTACAACTGAGAGAACAATCCAGTGAAGGGATCAGAAGAGTGAGAGGGACGTAAGTGGACGTAATGGACAAAGGACAAGAACATTACTAAAATAAAGAATGGACAGCATGAGATTGGGGGATAACAAATAAAACAACTGACTGGACAGAGAGGACAACATGAAGACACTGTGACCACTGTGGGCCAGGAACGTAGGGCCACAATGCTGTCTTTACAAATTTAACTAGTAAAGGGAAATCTGGGTCTGTGTTCTCCTCACATCCATCTGTCAGTATGTTGGAGTCTATCCTGATTAAACATAGCATTTGCATTGTGGGTTTGGAACAGTCACAGCCATGAAATCAGATGAAATAAAATGAATCAAACACACACACTCACTACAGTCTCTTTAGTTTGCAGTTTTCACTCCTCAGCCCCTCACACAGCTGAGCCACTCCTGAATCCCCCAGCTTATTCTCATTCCGGCGATTGCTCAAAAATTCATTGCCCAGCTCCAATATAGTCAGTTGCGAGTTTGGAGAAGAGAAGACATTGGAGAGAGCTGAGCAGCATGTGGAGGTGAGACCACAATCAGTCAGGCAGTAGAGATAAAGAGAGAGATGTGAGAACATGAAGAAGGACAGACAACAACAACATTTATTTATATAGCACATTTTCATACAAATGATGGAGCTCAAAGTGCTTTACATGATGAAGAAAGAGAAAAAAGACAAAGTAAGAATTAAAATAAAATAACACTAATTAACATAGAATAAAAGTAAGGTCCGATGGCCAGGGAGGACAGAAAAAACAAAAAAAAAAAAAACTCCAAATGGCTGGAGAAAAAATAAAATCTGCAGGGGTTCCAGGCCACGAGACCACCCAGCCCCCTCTAGGCATTCTACCTAACATAAATGATCAGTCCTCATTGTATTCAGGGCTTTCATGGAAGGACTTGATGATGACGGTCACATGGACTTCTGGCCTTTAATCCATCAATGTAGGGACAAGACAGACAAAACACAAGAAGAGCAGATAAACAAAATGGATTTGAGCTGCCGCAGGTTCTTCCTTAATGAGACCCATTTAGAGAATAAATTTAATAAAATGACACTGGGATTGTACAGAGAAGAAGACGAGGAACATGGAGGAACAAACATCATGTGGTGTGAAAACAAGACACAAACAGGGATCTCACTGCCGTCCATCTGTCTTTTTCTTTCTATTTCCTTACTTTTCAACTCTTCAGATTTTCATTTTATTTCTCAACAATTACATTGACAATCATGTTACGTTATTTTCAAAATGTTTCCTTTTCTTTTTCATTGCTTCTTTAACACACTACTTCTCCGCTGCGAAGGCTGGTATTTTCTAGTATATATATATATATATATACACGAGGGATATCCAGAAAAAAAGGTTACAAGTGCCCTGGAGGGTGCAGGGAATTTTTTTTTTCGATGGTTGGAATACCTGCGTGTAGGGGGGTCCTAACGGTCAAAATAAGCCCGGGACTGCGTCAGTCAGTTGTGAAATGTCATCACAGCAAGCGAGTTCGTCAACCTCTGCTGAGGCCGTTTGCTCCACCTACCGCCCGATCGCGAGATTCGTTCGGTTCCTCACTTTGCGTCGCGAATCCGCGGCCGAGATCCATCGTCAGCTTGTGGAAACTTATGGACCTGAGGTAATGTCACGTCAGCATGTTTACAAGTGGGTTAGGTCGTTCAAAGATGGGATATTGCTACCCACCCACCCTATTCCCTGGGCCTTGCGCCCTCAGATTTTCACCTTTTCACCAAACTGAAAGAATTCTTGGGTGGGAAACGTTTTTCCAACGATGAGGAGGTGAAGGAGACAGTGGAGAAGTGGCTTTCGGTGGCTTATTTGTATTATCTATGTAATTGAGAAAATAAGTTATAGTATTACCAGACTAACACCCACACAGGCTCCAGGGTGTGACATTTAAGCAAGCAGTCACTCGTACATTTGATCAAGGGGTGGCAGTGATATAATGTATGAGTAACCGCGTATGTGTGTTATGTGTAAGATTGCAAAGTATCACTATGAATACAACAATACCGGTGCTATTGAGAGAGGGTGACACATTAGAAATTTCATGACTGTAGCTGCTACATGGCTACTTTTAGGTGGTAGTGAAATTTCTAGGGCATAATCTACAGGTCAGTTGGTGAACAGCAGATTAAATCCTAAGTGATTCTGCCCTCGCAGTCTGGAGTTGGGGGGTGAGGGGTGATATCCACCCCCTAAAATCCAGTTGCAACTACAGCCAAGCAATATTGCCTAATGCTCGATTCATTAACACACATTAATAAAACCAGTAATGGTGCACTGCATAATAACGTGCAGTGAATACACTTGACTTGAGCATTCCTAGTTTCTGTGTCTCTGTTTAGCATTCATTTTCTCAGAGGTTGATGTACTTGCTGCTTCTTGAGCAGCTCTTCTTTTCTCCACCCTAGCGGCCCACTTCTTCTCTTCTTTCATTGGCATCTTTTCATGTTAAACCTGATTAAGTCAGTGTTTGTGTTTCAATTACTTAGTACTTTTCTTCAATTTTTCACTTAAGCTGACACTTAAGTCTTCAATTTGCCTCAAGAATGATTTAAGAAGACGTAGGGGAAGTGACGATGAAGGTGGTAGGGATGAGAACAGCGCTCATATGCATGTGCCGCACAGCCACCTTGCTGCCGAGAGTTTATTCTACAATAAAATTAAATAAAAATAAAAAGAGGAATAAAAATGATCAAACCAAAAGCAGGCAGTAGAGGTCGTGTAGTATATGTGTACCAAATTTCTGGTTAATAGGTCAAACAGTTTGCGAGCTTCAGGTGATTTAAAATCTTGGACAGACAAACGAACAGCCACGGTAGCGTATTATATAAAATTAGCAGGAGTAACCGGCGTTGTCCGGGAATCTATAACTGGTAAATTTCCCAAATGAAAGAAACGGAACATAGAAATAGAACAAACAGTTTTGTGATTGACATTTTATTGCAATAGGTAATATAAGTGGTTATTCCAGAGTGTTTGGATACATTATATTTTTTGTTTTGCCTTGTGTTATGAAAATAAACAAATTGGGAGGACTGCCCACTCTAGAATATGCTACGTAGAGTTGTCCGTGTGAAAAACATGCATTTTCCAAATTGATGCCTTTAACTTGGAGTGATTGCCCTTGAGCCTTATTAATTCACATAGCAAAAGTGAAAAGCAAAATGGTAAATCATTCGGAATCAGCAGAATTCTTGGTATGAAAACATCTTGACCTCTTGCGCAATGTTTTAGACGGCCTTGAAATAGACTTTTTTCTGGCATCGGAAGTGGACTTTCTAATGCCACGTCTTTTTTTCGGTGGCATGGGTATATTAGCGAAAAGCAGGACAATTACTGTATAATGTGTTAGATGGTATTACATACGGAATAAGCACCACAGTGAGATGAATGTACGCTATTTACAATATGTCGCAAAGCGAACAAATAGCACTAGTCAGTCAGAAAGATTAAGACTGAAATCGTACTGTGAGTCGGAAAGCGAGCAATAGCACCACAAATACGGAAAGCCAGTCACGCGCACTGGGTCGTTCACGTTTTACATCCATACAGCAGTTCCCCTTCACCCAATGAAAGCAGTCGGCCTTCTCATACTTGGACACTTCCTCCATCTCTTGGCGATTTAAAGAAACATTGGTAAAGAGCACCACACAGGGACCAAACATGCCGCTAGATGGCTCCGCCGTTAACGTCTGTTGCAACGTGCGGCCATCTTGTCGATAGTAAGTACGGGGACGTGTGCCAAAAGTTGTGTCCGTAAAAAGGTGCCCTGCACTTCACCACGGACATTTTTCCCAACCAAACATACCCCATGACCTCCTCCTGCTCACAAAGGAGCCCCATGCCCAGTTTGGTGGAGATCGGACGTCCGGTGCAGATTTGTGTGGCGGAAAAACAAACATACGTACATACACACATACATTGACTCTGCTTTATACTTTAGAAGATGTGGTCTTACAATTGCTATAGGCTCTCCTAATACTATAAAAAAATTAAACAACAGCAGATACATATTTACCTCAAGAAAGATAACATAGCACCTCTTGGCTTGGGTGTTGAGCATGTACAGAGGGAGGGGATTGTGTGCTCCCTGGGAATGAGTTCTTTCATAATTACAGCGTGTTACATAAAACGAAACTCTATAGATATAACATAAAAGGCGATACCACTCCCTAATGATACAGCAGTAGGAAATCACGCAAGAGAAATAACTTAGCTTGGTTTAATGTCAGCTTACGCTGCATAACAGAAGAAGGAAGCCAATGAGAAAACCCAGTCTGGGAGTGAGGGCCCAATGTGTAGTGTCTGTCGATCTCATCAGTGCAGGATCAGATGATGTTATCTACCATCCGTCCGTTGGCTTCAAAGGTGTGCCAGGCAATGTTCCAAGGCTTTATACTCTTTCTTCACATGCAGGGCCTCCCTTAGGCGAACACGCACTTCCAAACAAGCCAACGGTGCTTAAACAAAGATACAGTTCCACGCTGACTTAACATATTAGAAAATAGTACACAGCATCTCTCAGTCTAACTGCACGCTTTCCATTTGCTCCAATCTGTGTTATGTGATACAGCTTGCCTAGCGGTTCTATGTGGTGAACCCCTGTGCTTCATCTGGCTATGTGTCAGCTGTGTGTGTGAGCAGAAAAAAGTAAATTTTATAAGATAGATTTGCACAAAGCACAGTGACATAGCAAACTTATGCTTACATTGATAACGTGGGGGGTGTTTTCAGTTTAACACCAGCATTTCTTCTTTCTCACATATAGATAGACTAGCAAAATACCCGCGCTTCGCAGCGGAGAAGTAGTGTGTTAAAGAAGTTATGAAAAAGAAAAGCAAACATTTTAAAAATAACGTAAGATGATTGTTAATGTAATTGTTTTGTCATTGTCATGAGTGTTGCTGGCATATATATATATATATATATATATATATATAATGTATATATATGTATGTATATATATACACACACAGACACATATATAAACATATCTATATAAATATATATATACATCTATACACATATATATACAGTTATATATATATATACATATACACACATACATATATATATACATACTGTATATACACATATACATATCTACATATATACTGTATATACATATATATATACAAATCTACATATATATATCCACATATATATATATTAGGTGGGACTCGATTAAAAAATTAATCCAATTAATTAGAGGCTGTGTAAGAATTAATCTTGATTAATCGTATGTAATCACACGTAAATTTGCCCCAAATCGCAAATTTTTTTTTTATTTAAAAGCGGTTTTAGTGGGCGACAGAATCAAATAATAGACATGGACATGAATATTGTAAACTGAAGCTGTTTTAATTTCTGAAAAAAAGCCTTTAAACTGCATTTGAATTCAAAACAGAAACAAAAATATCATCCCTGGTTAAAATTGGGCAGACTTAAAAATAAAGTGGTAGTTTAAGTACTTTAAGTAGATTTTCAGAATAGTATTGTCTTTAAATAATAATAACCAAAATTTCAACATAAAGTGCAGTTTTTCTTCTTAAAAAATAAGTCAGAAACATAAAAGGTAATTTGACCAACTTAATCTTTAAACTCTGAGTAACCTTAGCCAAAATTATTTTGTACATTAGGCTAAAACAGTGTGATCATTGAACATTTTGTAATTAGATGTATTTAGAATTACTAACGGTCACGGAAGTCCAATGATCCCCAGTAAGAGCCACAAAGTCCGCTTTCTGTAATGCATCTAATTTTGCTTGCTTTTCAGTGTGCACAAAACCATGCTTTTATCAAGGCTTACGGAAGTCGAAATGATCAGTCGTAGGAACGCGCTTTATTCCGACTCTAACATTTTTGTAGCTGTGATGTGTGCATCAGTGTAATGGATGTACCAGGAAATCATGCATTGACAAAAGTTCCCGTTTGCTTGGAATTGAAAGTGTGATTAAATCGTTATTTTTAACGCGTTATGGAGTACATGCATCGAAGCTTCTCAGCTGTGCTTGTGCTAATAAAGGGAAACATTTTAAAAATAACGTAACATGATTCTGCATTAACCTAATATTTTTTCATACGTCCCAAACCAAGGAGATGCGAAGGTAAAATGAATCGGTAGCGTACATAGTCAGTACATCCCCTCTCGAATCGAACCTCAATGTCGGCATTAGAGGCGAAGACTCTACAATTAGCCACAGCGTGTGGCTTGTCTATGCGAGAGTATGTATGTAGATCGGGTATATATATACATTTATATATATACCCGTATCGCAGTGGAGAAGTAGAAGTTATGAAAAGGGAACATTTTAAAAATAACGTAACATGATTGTCAATATACAGTAATTGTTTTGTGAGTGTTATTGAATGTTGCTGTCATCAAGGATTTGATTATCATTATTTCTTTCAATCAGGTCGTATTTGTACGATGTGTTGTGTTCAAGTTACATTCCGTGTTTGTCAATCGTTGTAAAGATAAGAGGTTTCATTCATCGATTAGTTTCTTACTGCATCAATAAACAGCTCGTCTTCCTTTTATCTGAGATGTGACAAACTGCATGCACGGGTTTTTTACACTGTCTTCCTTTAGCGGACATTGACTTTTTCCACGTGTGCTTTGTTTCCACAGTAGCTGCATTTATGAATATGCTTGTATGTATCAGACGCTTCATATATTTTGCTGCCTTTTCAATTGTGTAATTCGGTTTTGTTCAGCTCTTTGGAACTGTTGCTTTTATCTGTGCACTGCGTCAGTTCACGTGAGCCACTCGGTGTACTTGCATCGAAGGTTCCCAGCTGTGCTGGTGCCATCTCGTGCTATGTCCATGGCTGTATTTAATGTTACCTTAGTCCTGGCACTTAAAACTTTCTCTCGCAGTTTCGCTGAGTTTGTGTCAAACACCACCCTGACCATCTCATCTTCCTCTCCATAAGCACAGTCCTTCACCCGTGAATATTTACCCGTGGCAGTTTGCTATTGGATTGCGCTGACGGACGGCCTTATATGGGCAGGCACTAAATTACAAACGCCAGCGGCAGCCTGTCTATGAACTTAATTTAAAGTGTAGGTTTACATCGTGCTTTGTTTCCGAAGTAGCAGAACTCATCAATATGGTTGTATATGTCACTCGCTTCTTATTGTTTAGCTGCCTTCTCAATTATATAATGCATGTTTTCTAAAGAGCTTTTTGAGGTCTTCCTGGTTTTCTATGTACTGCGTGATTACGTGGGAGGCGTGATGATGTCACACGAAACTCCGCCCCCACGGCGTTGAAGCTCATCTCCATTACAGTAAATGGAGAAAAACTGCTTCCAGTTATGACCATTACGCGTAGAATTTCGATATAAAACCTGCCCAACTTTTGTAAGGAAGCTGTAAGGAATGAACCTGCCAAATTTCAGCCTTCCACCCACACGGGAAGTTGGAGAATTAGTGATGAGTCAGTGAGTGAGTGAGTGAGTCAGTGAGTGAGTGAGTGAGTGAGTGAGGGCTTTGCCTTTTATTAGTATAGATGGATAAGATACTTTATTAATCCCAAGGGGAAATTCACATATGTCAGGGTGCACACACAGAGACAGCTCTGATTCACATATGATTTTATTAAAATTTACCTTTTGTCTTCATTAATTTCCATAGATTTCATGGCCTTTTCGACGCTCAGGCCTCAGATCTCTTGGGTTCCCAGACTCATCATGTTGCTCTTCTCCTTTTTGTACAAAACAAAACTAATACACTAATCTTGCTTAAAATTCGAAAAAATCTTTCATCTTGCATTATGCATGCAAGTCTGATGGATATTTCAAACTCTCATCCCAGGTATGTAATACCCCACTGGGACATGAGGGGGCACTGCCACTAACAGACTTTTCTCTGTTTACGTCTTCTACAATCCAGAGAAGATGCCCCCTCAGGGCAACCGGCAACACCCTTTTCAGCGGCACTGGTATAACAGGGAGACACCCCACAAATGTCACCTGTCTCATTTGTACCCAAATGTCTGAGAAAGATTGAAGCCCCCAGACATTTGAAATCATTTATAGCTATTGCAATTGAGGTATTTTACTTTTACTTCAGCATTATCAAGTGTCTGTTTACTTTGTTTGCAACCAGAATATAGGGGGCAACCTGGCTGATACTGCAACACTTCACAAGAGCCACAAGTGTTCCTTTTACCTGTTCACAATATATACATATACACATATATATATATATATATATATATATATATATATATATATATATATATATATATATACATACATATATATATATATATACTGCTTACAAAAATTAAAGGAACACTTTAAAGAAACACATTAGATACATCAGATCTCAATATGAAGTTGGATATCTATACAAATAACGACAGGGCAATGTCTTAAGAACAAAAGGATGCCAAGTCTTTTAATGGAAGTAAAAGTTTTCTGCCTACAGAGGGCTCAATTGTGTAGACACCCTAAAATCAGAGTGAAATGAAGATGTGGCAGGCTAGTCCATTTTTTAAAACTTAATTTCTGCTACTCAAAATGCTTTTCAGTATCTTGTGTGGCCCCCACGAGCTTGTATGCATGCTTGACAACGTCGGGGCATGCTCCTAATGAGACGACGGATGGTGTCTTGTGGCATTTCCTCCCAGATCTGTATGAGGGCATCCCTGAGCTGTTGTACAGTCTGAGGAGCAACCTGGTGGCGCCTAATGAACCGAAACATAATGTCCCACAGATGTTCTATTGGGTTTAAGTCAGGGGATCGTGAAGGCCATTCAATTGTTTCAATTCCTTCATCCTCCAGGTACTGCCTGCATACTCTTGCCACATGAGGCCAGGCATTGTCGTGCATTAGGAGGAAACCAGGACCTACTGCACCAGTGTAGGGTCTGACAGAGGTCTGTGAGTCGCTCCATGGATATGCCTCCAAGATCATCACTGACCCACCACCAAACCAGTCATGCTAAACGATGTTACAGGCAGCATAATATTCTCCATGGCTTCTCCTGACCCTTTCACGTCTGTCACATATACTCAGGGTGAACCTGCTCTCATCTGTGAAAAGCACAGGACGCCAGTGGAGGACCTGCCAATTCTGGTATTTTATGGCAAATGCCAATTGAGCTCCCCGGTGCTGTGCAGTGAGCACAGGGCGCAGTAGACATTTGGGCCCTCAGGCAACCCTCATGAAGTCTGTTTCTGATTGTTTGGTCAGAGACATTCACACCAGTGGCCTGCTGGAGGTCATTTTGTAGGGCTCTGGCAGTGCTCATCCTGTTCCTCCTTGCCCAAAGGAGCAGATACTGGTCCTGCTGATGGGTTATGGACCTTCTATGGCCCTCTCAAGCTCTCCTAGAGTAACTGCTTGTCTCCTAGAATCTCCTCCATGCCCTTGAGACTGTGCAGGGAGACACAGCAAACCTTCTGGCAATGACACGTATTGATGTGCCATCCTGGAGAAGTTGGACTACCTGTGCAACCTCTGTAGGGTCCAGGTAGCGCCTCATGCTACCAGTAGTGACACTGACTGTAGCCAAATGCAAAACTAGTAAAGAAACAGTCAGAAAAGATGAGGAGGGAAAAATGTCAGTGTCCTCCACCTGTTAAACCATTCCTGTTTTGGGGGTCATCTCATTGTTGCCCATCTAGTGCATCTGTTGTTAATGTCATTAACACCACAGCAGCTGAAACTGATTAACAACCCCCTGTGCTACTTAACTGGCCAGATTAATATCCCATAAGTTTCATTGACTTTATGTTATACTCTGATTAAAAAGTGTTCCTTTAATTCTTTTGAGCAGTATATATATATATATATATATATATATATATATATATATATATATATATATATACATATATATATATATATATATATATATATATATATATATATATATATAATCCTAAGCCTAGAAGCGCAACGATTTTGTGCAACAGTTTTATGTGACTTTTTATGTGATGTTTTTGTCACGCTTTAAATCAGGCTTATTTTAAAACCTACATATATATGTTTAGTATCATACTTTTCAGAATTTATTGAACTTTAATGTGATGTTATTAGATTTTCAGATTTGTATTCCATTTTTAAATTATAAACTAAGAAATATCAAGAAATCACATCCCGTGAGACAAGACTTTGTGCCAAGAGATTTAACCACACCTGGGGCCGGAAATAAAAAACAAAGAATAGATGACAAAGACAGCTGCTGTACGGGCTTTTAAATGTTTGAAGCGCCACGTGAGATGCAGATCACACAACATGGAAGCAGCAACAAGCCAGAAGCTGATCGAGCAAAGAGGAGGTAAAAAAAAACCCCTGTATTTATTTCCCATTGTATCACTGTTTAAGAGGGGGTTTCGGTGGAGCAACCGCGTCTCCTTGGGGTGCATTCAGCCCCCCTCTTCATAATGCGAGCGGCAGAGATGCAAAGTGGCTGCTGGTGCATAGCACAAGCTGGTGGGGGAGGGATAGGGTTTTGGGGGTTGGCGAGCGAAGCATATATATATATATACATGTATGTGTGTCTGTGAAATTACATAAACGAAACATTACAGAGGACACTATTATTTTTTTGTCTTTGTTTTTTCTGTCCTCCCTGGCCATCGGGCCTTACTTTTATTCTATGTTAATTAGTTTTGGCTAATTTTATTTATATATATATATTTTCTTTCTTCATCCTGTAAAGATACATCATTTGTATGAAAAAGTGCTCGAGAAAGAAATGTTGTTGTTTTTGCAGTTGTCCACCATTTCTCCTGTCCTCATTTTCTCTCTCCTATTCTTTCTTTCTGTTCTTTCGTGCCTTGTTTTCTTTCCTTTTCTATTTTTCTTCTGTCTCTCTCTCTATCTTGCTCTCCTCCACTGCTCGTTTCTATCTGTCACCTCAGTCCAACTCTTTGTCTTTCGTCACTCTGGTCAGTTTTTCTACTCCCACTCACCATGTTTTTCCTTTTCATTCTATCTTAATGATTTTAGAGTTCAGAGTTAGAGGAGTGTGAGGGAGGGAAGTGGCAGTGGAAAGTGAGGACAAGGACATGACTGAAAAAAAAATGGACTGCATGGGATTGTGGGATATAAAAGAAAACAACACGCTGGACAAAGAGGATGAAAAGAGTGACCATTGTGAGGGAGGGCTCAGGGTCATAATGTTGTCTTGATAGATTTAATTATTAAATAAGAAAAGAGAAATCAGGATCTCTGTTGGCTCACCATAATCTCTCAACTTTGCAGTTTTCGCTCCTCAGCCCCTCACACAGCTCAATCACTCCTGAATCCTTCAAGTTATTACTGCTTAGATCCAGATCAACCAGTTGTGAGCTTGGAGAAGAAAGAACTGAAGAGAGAGCAGAGCAACATCTGGAGGTGAGACAACATCTTGTCAGCCTGTGGAGATAAAGAGAGAGAAATGAGGACAAGAAAAGGGACAGCCAGAGGGACAAAAGTAAACCAATCAAGCTTTCAGCCAATGGAGACAAAAACTCATTGACTCTGCTTACCGTGGTGTCCACCCATAGGGAAGCTCTAACCACAGCAGAACATAGGGCATCTTATGAATGAAATTAAACATCAAAGAGAAGAAAGAAGAGCAGAAAAACAAAATCATTTAGAGAAGAAATTGAATACGAAGCTACTGGGGTTGTATGGAAAAAAGACGAGAAAAAAAGATCATGTGGTGTGAAGACAAGATACACAGAAGCCTCATGACTACATGTCTTTCTTTATTTTTCAAATTTATCTTCAGTTTTTCTTTTACTCCATGCTGTTTCAGTTGACAGTGTCTAAAAATCAGAGTGTGGAGTGTGTTATCTCAGTAGATTTGTGTTTTCTACTCCACTTATTAAATCTTTCTATTTGACTCCAGTCCTATTTATCATGTCCAGGTGTTGGTTAATAGGAATTTAATCAGATTGTCAACGGGACAAAATGAGCAGAAAGGCTCATCAGTACAATCAATGTCACACACTGAACTTTTCACCTCAGTCCACATCCCTTGTCATAATTTCTCTCACAACCCCTCACTTCTTATTCCTAGTCATCATCATTTAATCCAAGTCCCCATTCAGTGCCTTATCACCTCAGTGTCAGGTCAGCCTAATCAGTGTTACAGACGGCTGGGGTTCTTACCTGGCCGGGACGCCTAAAAGGACCGGAAGGTGGCATAAAAAGCTTCCGGGGTCACGAGGGGGCAACCGCCCTGGACAAAAAGAGGACCACGGGACAAAGAGGTTCTGGCCTGTTGTGACCCGTGGCCACCGCCAGGGGGCGACTCAAGCCTCGAGGGACCTGGAAACAGTTACTTCCGCCACACTTGGCAAGATGGCGGAGGAATCTGCCAGGGATGCCCGGAGTGCTTCCGGTGCAAAAGGCAGCACTTCCGCCACACCAGGAAGTGCTGCCGAAAGTTCGTCATCGGACACCTGGAGCAAATCCGGGCGGGAAATAAAAGGCGCCTCCTCCTAACGGTCTGGGAGCTAGAGTCAGGAGAGGGAGCAGGACGAAGCTCCCAGGAGAAGATTGGCGGCCAAGGACAGAGATTTAAAGTCTAATTGTGGTGATTATTGCTGTGCGCATTGTGTGGTGTTTTGGAACTGTGTTTATTTATAGAAAAAAAAAGGTGTGAACTTTATAAAGATGTGGTTTCTGACTGGTGGTGTCTGGGCAAATCTCACATCAGTTATTGCCTAAGTGTCTACATTGTTGGTTTGCCTTTCAGTCCTTCTTGCTCCTTCACTTGACATTGCCATCTGACACTAGAGGTACTGGAAATACACAGCACTTCATCTACTGCTCAAGACCTTTGTGATCCATGTAACTGACATATTTTTGTACCCACAGTTCGAACTTCATTCATCAGCTTTTTTCATAACAGACTTTCTGTCTTTCTCCCTGACATGTGCTTTTAAATAAATCAAACAGGCAGGTCATTATTCATGAATTAAAAAGAAAAGAAAGTATTCTCTCACTTAACAGGTCTAATGCCAAGTTATTATTTTTACAGGAGACTAAATAACTAAGGACAAATTTTAGTTGTAATGAGAGTGGATTGGCCACAATTTTCATTCTAGCTATACAAAGAAAACTAGGGGTGTGGGAATCTTAATACACAGAACTATTCTTTTTGTAGCGTCAGACTTAATATCTGATCCTGAAGGACGATGTGTCATTTTGGCAGGCAATTTATTTAATACTAACATGATTTTATTAATTATCTATGCACCTAACAGGGATGATAGAGATTTCTTCCAAAATGTATGTTCATATATTTCTAATGTGAACACTCATAAAATGATAATGGCTGGAGACTTTAATTGTGTTTCAAATCCAGACCCAGATAGATCTTTATCTACAGCAGCGATAACATCTAATAATGCAAAGATAATAACACAGTTAGTTTGTAATGGATCTAGGTCATTGGACATGAGGGATCGAAACTGCGAGTGAAGTGGGCAAGGAGTATTCATCGATTCCATGAGGATTATTGGAGCCAAGAATAGCCTTTTCATCCCCACTGTCAACCACAGATAATACACCAGTGCGTGTTAGCCACATCATCCCCACTGGACTCAGAACTCCACCTGTAGAGCAAAGAGAAAATTGAAACTTACTGTCCCAGCTGAAGGTAATGATTGTCACACTTATGGGGAACATAAATGACAAAGAGTGATGTAAAGAAAGATGTTAAGGATATAAGGGATACAAAGAAATAAATAAATGACCTGAAAAAGAAAAATGATAGTCTCAGAATATAAGAGAATTGGAGATACATTTAAGTACTAAGTTTACTACAACCTTTATAGAATCTCTAGGAAAAACTGTTGAAAAAATACAGGAAAATACAAGTAAGTTAGAGAGTTAAATTAGAGTACTTGCTGCACAGCTTGAAGATGTTAAGCAAATATTTATGACTTGTATTGAAATAGCTGAACAATCGACTTCCACCACTGATGAAAAAGCAATGGCTATAAAATCAGAATGCAAAGTGCTCGCTGACATACTTGCTGCGCTGGAAGCTAGATACAGAAGGAACAACATCAGAACCGAAGATTTTCCTGAAAAACGTAAATGTCCAACCCAAGTGAAATTCATAGCTAAACTATTCTCTAAAATAACAGGAGACGACTTTAAATCAGACACCGAGATCTCAGCAGCCTACCATACATGTAGATCAAATGCCTCAAAATTGAAAAGCCTGATTGTCGGTTTCGACAAACTACAGGCTGAAGAAAACATGATGCCTCTTTCTCAGACTGAAAGAGAAGATTATATTTGAAAACACTGAAAATATATTTTCATGTTCGTATTTTCCCAAGTTTCTCCCCTGCAACAGCTGCTAAATATTCCACATTTTGCAGCATTAAACAGTGTCTACATGGAGCTGAAATGAGATACAGCCTCTTGTTTCCTGCTAAAATGAAAGTGGTTATTGAAGATCAGTTTTACATGTTTTGCTCTCCAGATGAAACAGAAAAACAGCTAAGCAGACTGATGAACATTCTTTTCAAACACAATTACGAGTCACCAGTTTGTGGCATGGCAAAGAAAATTTTACTTGTAGCTTGAAACTTGGACCGTTTATAATGTGACATTTGCTGTAAATATATATTTCATTTCCTTTTTTCGGCCACCCCTTTTATTGTGTTAAGCTTTAATTATTATTTTGACATTTCTTCCATTAACTATATGTACATTTTGGCTATCACAAAGTAACCAGCTATTTACAGTGTTTTTTTCCCACATCATACCCTTGGTTTATTTTATTGGGACTGCTTAAAATCATATCCTAGGTTTATTGTATTTGGATTGTACTTTCCTAAGGTATCTCAGTTTTAACTTCCTCTACACCACTGCTGGAGGGAACTGTTTCATTATAGACATGCTTTTTCTCTTGGCATGTCAGAGGACTGGAACTTCGTGAGGTGTGGTCTGCCTCACTCAGGGAGGCAAAGTGGTGGTTGAGGGCAGCCAGAAATGTGGTTGGGATGGTGAGAAAGAGAGCAATGCTATTTCTTATTTATCCTTTCTACCCCAATAACCGTATGTGCCAACATAAAAATAATTTCCATAACCATAACACATGGCAATAATATGAAATCTATCAACAATGTACTACCTTAACTTAAGACTGCAAAATGTCAACAAAAAAAGCAATGTATCTATGAACAAATTGTGAACTTTGTGGGCTGGAATGTCAAAGGTCTTAATCATGAATTAAAGAGAAAAGAAAGTATTCTCTCACTTAACAGATCTAATGCCAAATTAGTATTTTTACAGGAGACTCATTAAATAAGTAAGGACAAGTAATTTATTTACTACTAGCGTGATTTTATTAACTATCTATGCACTTAACAGGGATGATAGAGATTTCTTCCAAAATGTATTTTCATATATTCCTAATGTGAACACTCATAAAATGATAATGGCTGGAGACTTTAATTGTGTTTCAAATCCAGACCCGGATAGATCTTTGGCTATGCAGTGGCGATAACATCTAATACTGCAAAGATAATAACACAGTTAGTTTATAATGGATCTAACTTATCAGTCCTAGAGAGGTTTTTAAATCCAAACCTAACAGCATATTTCTTCTTCTCACCAGTTCACCATTGTTACTCAAGAATTGATTATTTCTTCATAGACAATAATTTTTTTTATCAAATCTTGTAAGTACGATGCTATTGTTATCTCTGACCAAGCCCCTCTAATCATGGAGCTTATATCACTGTGCCCTACACACTCCTATTGTAGCTGGGGTAACTTAACCCCCTGTCATTAGCTGATGAGAACTGTACAGAATTCATATCCAAACAAACTGATTATTTTTTTTAAAACCAATACATCCTCAGAGGTCCCTGCAGGAATACTCTGGGAAACTCTGAAGCCTTTCTTAAGAGGACAGATTATCTCATATCTTTCCCACAAAAATAAATTGGAAACCAAGAATGTGTCTGAGTTAACCAGTGAAATTACCAGAATAGATTTAGAATATGCAAGGTCTCCAAATGAGGCACTTTTTAGGTTTTGCAATCTGAATGTAACCTCTTGACTACTAAAGAAATGGAACAGCTCATCTTTAAACTGCAGCATCAGTATTATGAAAACAGAGAGGAGGTCAATAAGATCTTATCCAAAAAAATCCACAAGCAGGAAAACTGACAATAACAACAATTACCAACACAAACTGAGATAAAATCATCAACCATAAAAATACAACCCACACATTTAGAGAGTACTATAAATCCTAATATTCTGCTCAGTTTAAAGAAGATAAGACACAATCTAATGAGTTTGGGGGTTGAATTTTGCATTGTTAACTTTTACTTGATGTATAGAATGTCATTCACTTCTAATTAAAACCAATAATAAAAAAGAGACACTGAGCAGTATGGCTGTCACCCCACTTCTTACTATATGGATTCAGGACTTTCTTTTAAATCGTTCACAGCTAGTCAAAGTATATGACACTTTTTCAAAGGTCCTTCATTCAAACACAGAGACTACTCAAGGATGCGTTTTATCTCAATTACTATTTAATCTGCACATAAGTGAACTGAAACAGAACCTCTGCTCCATTATCTAGTATGCTGAGGACACCATGCTGACAAGACACATATCTGAAGAGGATGAGTGCCATTATTTAAGTCAGGTGGACTGTTTGGTAAACTTGTGTAATGATAATCATCTTACTCAGAACATCAAAAAGACACAAAGAAATGAGATTTGACTTTAAGAGGAAGAAACCTGCATATTCGCCCACCATTGTTCTGGGGAAGGAGGGGAAGGAGGTAGAAACAATGATAAATAATTTGGGAACTACCTGAGATAATAATCTAAATTATAACAAAAACGATTGCATTATTATTAACTAGGGGGCTTTCTCTGTGATTTGTTAATTGTCATAGCAAAATCTATTCTAACGGGAAACGGTAAACGTTTTAATATGAATGGCATATCAAGATCTCCTTTGTTGTGTAATGTTATCCGGGGAAGTTGTACTTCATTACCTTTCTTGGATACATCCTTCTTTCTACAGTAATTTGTGTGGTGGAAGACTGGACGGTGTTAACGGTTGTAGATATTCTTCAGAATATTATAAGTTGATGTTTTCACCACCAACTGTTTCAGCATAGTCTATTGATACGCATTTAACCAATTTCCCATGTAACCGATCATCAATTTTTGCGTTAATTCGTTTAACTTCATCGTTTCTCTGTGCTAGGATTGCCCGTGTACTAATTTCTTCTGTTGATAACCCTTCAGAATGAAATTCATCAATAAGATTTGGACATAATATGTCTTCTTTAATTGGGAACTTAAAGTGAGGAAAACAAACATTTCTAAGAGCTGAGAGAGCAGGAACTGTGTCTGTCAAAAGCATTCACACGAATGAGAGGTAAGAGGGCTGTGGGTGTGGTTGAATAGGAGAAGAGAGGAGGACGGGACTTGAAACAATCTCATGTCAAAAGTCTCGTCTTGTAGGACTTGAAAAAAATCTCTTCAAAAAAGTCTTGTCTCGTCAGTCATTACGGGAGGCTCCTCACCAAAGGATTTTTTACTATAATATATATATATATATATAATCTGTTGTTTGCATTTTCTCTTGACAACATTTGCTCTGTCCTATTCATACTCTTCTTCATACCTTGTTTTCTTTATTGTTCTGTTTTTCTTCTGTCTCTCTTTAACTTGCTGTCCTCCGGTGCTTGTTTCTATCTGTCACCTCAGTCCAACTCCAATTTGACCACTTCTCTTTGTCCTTGGTCACCCTGGATAGTCAGTTTTTCTACTCCTACTCACCATGTGTTTCCTTTTTATTCTACTTTAGTGACTTTAGAGATCAAAGTTAGAGGAGTGCAAGGGAGGGAAATGGCAGTGGAGAATAAGGATTAGGACACAATTGAAATAAATGAATGGACTTCATGGGATTATGGGACATAAAAGAAAAAAACACTCTGGACAAAGGGGATGAAAGGAGTGACCACTGTGAGGGAGGGCAGTTTCCTTAGGAGGCATTAGCACTCCGGAAATGTTTTCTTTTGAAATTGCGGCATGTTAAGTATAACCAAAAGATATAGAAATATGACAGAAAAGGCGATATCCCTCTCATCATGATTATGGCAGTACAAAAATCACATGAGAGAAACAGATATACTTTAGCTTACTTTACTGATGGTTTTTACGCGGTTACAGATGGGAAGCTTATGACAGACTCTATCAAGGTGTGGGAGTCTTGATCTATGCAGTCTGCCATCTTTCGTCACCACGCTGAAAGGGTTTTCCGGACGGATGACATAATCTTCCATCCGACAGCTTCAAAGGGTTTGACTGCTTGTTCCATGTATTTATACTGTCTTCTCCATGTGCAAGTCCCTCTCCGGTCTCCAAACAAGGAAAGTAAACTCAAACCCCACCTCCAAAAAAAATAGCACAATGCTCACACTGCAGTTTGTCCCATTCTCCAAACTGCTAGGCTAATGGTTTCTAAATGCAGCCTAGTCCCTGTGTACCATACTTGGTCTGCCTGTATGAATAAATCTATAACAATGTGCATAGAGACAGTGACATTAAACTTCATATTATAACAATGGCTCAGGGTCATAATGTTGTTTATATACAGTGGTGTGAAAAACTATTTGCCCCCTTCCTGATTTCTTATTCTTTTGCATGTTTGTCACACAAAATGTTTCTGATCATCAAACACATTTAACCATTAGTCAAATATAACACAAGTAAACACAAAATGCAGTTTTTAAATGATGGTTTTTATTATTTAGGGAATAAAAAATCCAAACCTACATGGCCCTGTGTGAAAAAGTAATTGCCCCTTGTTAAAAAATAACCTAACTGTGGTGTATCACACCTGAGTTCAATTTCCGTAGCCACCCCCAGGCCTGATTGCTGCCACACCTGTTTCAATCAAGAAATCACTTAAATAGGAGCTGCCTGACACAGAGAAGTAGACCAAAAGCACCTCAAAAGCTAGACATCATGCCAAGATCCAAAGAAATTCAGGAACAAATGAGAACAGAAGTAATTGAGATCTATCAGCCTGGTAAAGGTTATAAAGCCATTTCTAAAGCTTTGGGACTCCAGCGAACCACAGTGGGAGCCATTATCCACAAATGGCAAAACATGGAACAGTGGTGAACCTTCCCAGGAGTGGCCGGCCGACCAAAATTACCCCAAGAGCACAGAGACGACTCATCCGAGAGGTCACAAAAGACCCCAGGACAACGTCTAAAGAACTGCAGGCCTCACTTGCCTGAATTAGGGTCAGTGTTCACGACTCCACCATAAGAAAGAGACTGGGAAAAAACGGCCTGCATGGCAGATTTCCAAGACGCAAACCACTGTTAAGCAAAAAGAACATTAGGGCTCGTCTCAATTTCGCTAAGAAACATCTCAATGATTGCCAAGACTTTTGGGAAAATGCCTTGTGGACTGATGAGACAAAAGTTGAACTTTTTGGAAGGCAAATGTCCCGTTACATCTGGCGTAAAAGGAACACAGCATTTCAGAAAAAGAACATCATACCAACAGTAAAATATGGTGGTGGTAGTGTGATGGTCTGGGGTTGTTTTGCTGCTTCAGGACCTGGAAGGCTTGCTGTGATAGATGGAACCATGAATTCTACTGTCTGACAAAAAATCCTGAAGGAGAATGTCCGGCCATCTGTTTGTCAACTCAAGCTGAAGCGATCTTGGGTGCTGCAACAGGACAATGACCCAAAACACACCAGCAAATCCACCTCTGAATGGCTGAAGAAAAACAAAATGAAGACTTTGGAGTGGCCTAGTCAAAGTCCTGACCTGAATCCAATTGAGATGCTATGGCATGACCTTAAAAAGGTGGTTCATGCTAGAAAACCCTTAAATAAAGCTGAATTACAACAATTCTGCAAAGATGAGCGGGCCAAAATTCCTCCAGAGCGCTGTAAAAGACTCATTGAAAGTTATCGCAAACGCTTGATTGCAGTTATTGCTGCTAAGGGTGGCCCAACCAGTTATTAGGTTCAGGGGGCAATTACTTTTTCACACAGGGCCATGTGGGTTTGGATTTTTTTTCTCCCTAAATAATAAAAACCATCATTTAAAAACTGCATTTTGTGTTTACTTGTGTTATATTTGACTAATGGTTAAATGTGTTTGATGATCAGAAACATTTTGTGTGACAAACATGCAAAAGAATAAGAAATCAGGAAGGGGGCAAATAGTTTTTCACACCACTGTAAATGTAATTATTCAATAAGTAAAGAGAAGGCATCTGTGTCCTCATGACATCCATCAGTCTGTCCACTGTCTTGATTAAACACTGCATTTTTATTGTGGGTGTTAAGCAGTCACATCTATAAAGTCATAAGAAACAAAATTCATCAAGCATGCTCACTGTCATGCACCTTCACATACACTCGCCCTCAAATACACACTTATATACACACACTGTCTTGTTTATTGACTCACCATAATGACTCAACTTTGCAGTTTTCACTCCTCAGCCCCTCACACAGCTCAATCACTCCTGAATCCTTCAAGTTATTACTGCTCAGATTCAGACCAATCAGTTGTGAGCTTGGAGAAGAAAGAGCCGAAGAGAGAGCAGAGCAACATCTGGAGGTGAGACAACATCTTTCCAGCCTGTGGAGATAAAGAGAGAGAAATGAGGACAAGAAAAAGGACAGCCAGAGGAACTAAAGTAAACCAATCAAGCTTTCAGCTGATGGAGACAAAAACTGTGCTCATTGTCTGTGCTGACCTTGGCGTCCACCCATCTGACCACAGCAGAACAGCGAGCATCTTATGAAAGAAATAAAACATCAAAGAGAAGCAAGAAGAGCAGAAAAACTTAATGGATGTGAGCTGCTGGAGTCTCCTACATTGTAAAAGAGGAATGTCAGGGACCTCAGGAAATGCGCAAATTTTCAGGGTTTAACTAACAGAAAATGAGGGCAGAAGTCACCATCAGATGACTGAAGATATGAGACTGTTGAATTCCAGTGTTTTATATTTAATTAACATAAAAAAGATGAAGACAATAAACAAACAAACATGCTGTAGATAAACTAATATGGTGGAAAGAAAATGTCTCTTGTGAACAGGTAGAGGGCCTGACCTTTGTGGTAAATCAGCCCTTGACACAGTGTTTTGATTTGGGAAAATGGTTCAAGGGGTTCTTTTAGAATAAGTGGGCAAAAATCAGAGAGAAGAGGTCCGATACTTCAATAAAATTTACTTATTCAATTATAACATATAAATACATATGAATGGGTTATGGAAATAAATATATATGCTTAAAGAGACAAACTTATACTTACAATAACATACATACATACAGTAACATACATCAAAAGACCCAGAGCCATCATCCTAGACCAGTAGACTGAGGGAGCCCGCATGTCAGTCTCGTCAGAGGATCAACTCATGTGCCTTTTATCAGATAAGACCGGGCAGTTGCGCCTTTCCCCACGGTTGAGCGTCCAAAGAAACTGAGGGCTGAACCTTCCCTTATATACTAATTAGGTGTCCTTGCCCAAAAGCGGCCCATGTGGAAGCAGTGTATGCAGAAGTGATCAGTTTCTCACACACCCTTTCCCACGAGACACGGCATTTGGTCTTGACTGAAGCAGTGCCTAGTACTAGAAGACACAGTAATATGCTTACATGTGAAAAAAGCCTCTCGAAGGGAAAAACAACTCCTTACGTAGAACATTCCCGGCTGTTTTTCCCAAAACATTAGTAATGCAGCTGGGTTTGCACTGGAGCGATCAACGCCCATCTGCTCTCCTGATTCCCTTTCCTCTCTTTATCTTACCTTTGCTTTTTACAGAGAAAAATCCTTCCATTACATTCGGCCCCTCGCTCAGCGCAAACCCAGCGCTCTTGCCTTTCTTGTTCTGACTGCAATTTTTCGTAAAGCACAAAATACATAACAGTTGAATATAGTCATTAAATAATAATAAAACAATTGTCCATAATAAGTGCTTTTTCTTCGCTTGGAGAAATGTTTTTCCAGTGAAATTACATTTTTACTTCAACCCAGGTACTTATCTTAGCTATGCATAAGGGCTGCCTTCTCCGCTATCCCCTTGGCTCTCTGTACTCGCGGCAATAATACAGCTATCTGGGATTCGGTCATTGAGGCTCGCCCTAATGCATCCGTCAAGTCCATTTGCATTTTCTTAATCTCCCTTTCTTTTTCGTCTACCAGACTCTTAACCGCAGTTAGCAAAACACACCCCCGCATCTGCAAGCCCGTTATGGGTTCTTTTACAGACACCTGACATTCCTTAATCGCGGCTAGTACAATCACTGGTGTTGGGGGGCCTAAACTTTGCCAATACAGTGGAACCTCGGTTTGCGAGCATAATTCGCCCCGGAAACATGCTCGCAATCCAAAACACTCGTATATCAAAGCAAATTTCCCCATAAGAAATAATGGAAACTCAGATGATTCGTTCCACAACCCAAAACTATTCATATAAAAATGATTAAGACAAAATATAAAGTAAAATACATAATACAAATTAACCTGCACTTTACCTTTAAAAAGAATCATGGCTGGTGTGAGTTTCTAAACTCATGTGGGATTCCACCCAACAGGAAGACACGCGGAAGAGTGTCCCAAAGCAATCGCAGTCTCCCAGCGCTGTAGCAGTTCGCCGTATAAGCACATCCAAAAAGATCGCAGACATGCTATAAGCGCCTGTCGTCAATGGGTCATACAAGGAACATTATAAAGATCCCACTGCAATAAATAACAGCGATGTTGCTGTTTCAAGCTGAATAAAGCTAGTGTTAAAGTACTGAGACTCAGCTTCGTGTTTTGGGGAGCAAGATGGGGACTCGCACTTCACAGCGCACACACACACAGTCACAATGCTGTAGTAAACAGAGAAACACGCTGGGCGAGCGAGATAAGGAGAGAGAGAGAGACACGCTGGGCGAGCAAGCGAGATAAGGAGAGAGAGAGAGACGCGCTGTAAACAGAGAGACGCGCTGGGCGAGCAAGCAAGCAAGAAAAGGAGAGAGAGAGAAGAACCATCAGCTCAGTTGTGATCACATGATGCTCAGCAGACAAAGTGTATCCATACTGCTCGTATTGCAAGACATCGCTCGTTTATCAAGTCAAAATTAATTAAAAATTTTTGCTCGTCTTGCAAAACACTCATAAACCAAGTTACTCGTAAACCGAGGTTCCACTGTATTGTGCTAATCCCCCCCCCCACGTCTCAATTCTCAGGCGCAGTCTTCCCATACCGTTTCCTCCCAGCCGGGAAGAGGTGAAGGAGCCGTGCCAGGGTTTTTATCCTTTTTCTTAGACATCTCTGATTTCCGTTGCCTCACTTAATAGTTCAATATTTTACCAGATTCCCCAAAATCCTGCCGACTACGCCAAAATGTTTTGATTTGGGAAAATGGTTCAAGGGGTTCTTTTAGAATAAGTGGGCAAAAATCAGAGAGAAGAGGTCCGATACTTCAATAAAATTTACTTATTCAATTATAACATATAAATACATATGAATGGGTTATGGAAATAAATATATATGCTTAAAGAGACAAACTTATACTTACAATAACATACATACATACAGTAACATACATCAAAAGACCCAGAGCCATCATCCTAGAACAGTAGACTGAGGGAGCCCGCATGTCAGTCTCGTCAGAGGATCAACCCCGTGTGCCTTTTACCAGATACCGGGTCGTTGCGCCTTTCCCCACGGTTGAGTGTCCAAAGAAACTGAGGGCGGAACCTTCCCTTATATACTAATTAGGTGTCCTTGCCCAAAAGCGGCCCACGTGGAAGCAATGTATGCAGAAGTGATCAGTTTCTCACACACCCTTTCCCACGAGACACGGCATTTGGCCTTGACTGAAGCAGTGCCTAGTACTAGAAGACACAGTAATATGCTTACATGTGAAAAAAGCCTCTCGAAGGGAAAAACAACTCCTTACGTAGAACATTCCCGGCTGTTTTTCCCAAAACATTAGTAATGCAGCTGGGTTTGCACTGGAGCGATCAACGCCCATCTGCTCTCCTGATTCCCTTTCCTCTCTTTATCTTACCTTTGCTTTTTACAGAGAAAAATCCTTCCATTACACACAGACAGACACGAGGACACACAAAGTCCAGAACACACCCGTTTAGTTTGCCTTCTTCCTTCACAAAGTGCACAAATCACCAACAATAATGCTCTCCGTCCTTTTCTCTTTCTTTCTTTCTTTCTTTTTTCTTTCTCTTTCTTTCTTTTCTCCTGCCGCCTCCACTCCTCTCCCACCCGACTCTGGCTTCCCAAATGAAGTGAGGCTGCCCCTTTTATAGTTCACCTGGATGTGCTCCAGGTGCTCCCTGATGATCATTTTGCAGCACTTCCTGGTCTGCATGGACACCCGGAAGCATTCCAGATGTGGCTGGTTCCTCTTCCAGCAGCACTTTCTGGTGTGGCAGAAGTGCTGCCATCCAAGGCTCTGGGATCATCCAGATGCATGCTGGGCTGAGCTTCCAAGCTCCCAATCTGTGGTCCTGATGTAATCCAGGGGGCCTTCCCTCTTGCGCCCTGGGGAAGATATTGCCCCTCTCCTGGTCCTTCTCTTTTCCAGGTGTCCCGGTGGGGCAAGGTCCCTGGTCGTCTGTCACGCCTTATTAAACTTTCTTACATGCATAGTGAGACACATTTAGAAAAGAAATTGAACATGACAATACTGGGATTTTATGGAGAAGAAGACAAGAAAAATGTGGAGGATAAACCTCATATGATGTGAAGACAAGATGCACAGAAGTCTCTTGACTTCTTGATTGTTTTAATTTATCTTCAGTTTTTCTTTTGTTTTCTTTTTCCACGCAGTTGACGGTGTCTAAAAAAGTGTGGAGCAAGTCATATCAGTGGATGTGTGTTTTCTTCTCCACTAATTAAGCCTCTCTATTTGACTCCAGCCCTATTTATCATGTCCATGTGTTGGTCAGTAAGAATTTAACTGGATTATACACAGCACAGAATAGAGTCTACTTGCACAATGCACTTAGTTCATGTAATGTATCTCTCTCTGCTAGGCTTCTTATTAAGGTGGCATTGCTTCTCTTGGTTTCTGGTATGCACATCAAGTTTTAAAATGAACATGTGAAGACATCATATAAGAATGAGCAGGGAGTGTATCCACCTGGCAGTTCAAATTTAAATTTAACCTAATAGTGAAAATCTATACAGCAGACTCTGTAGAGCTTCTAACATCTTCTGGCATATAGTTTCAAAAACGATATAGAAGAAGTGAAATGAAATATTTTACATTGCCAAACTTCTGATGACTTCCGGTGTAGTACTCTGTGATGGAATCAAATGGCTATTTTTTCAAAAATGTTACGACTTGGGGAACTTAATCAATGCTCCCTTTAGGGGTCGCCACAGCGGATCATCATCTTCCATATCTTTCTGTCCTCTGTATCTTGTTCTGTTACGCCCATCACCTGCATGTCCTCTCTCACCACATCCATAAATCTTCTCTTAGGCCTTCCTCTTTTCCTCTTACCTGGCAGCTCTATCCTTAGCATCCTTCTCCCAATATACCCAGCATCTCTCCTCTGCACATGCCCAAACCAACACAATCTCGCCTCTCTGACTTTGTCTCCCAACCGTCCAACCTAAGTCGACCCTCTAATGTCATTTCTAATCCTGTCCATCCTCGTCACACCCAATGCAAATCCTAGCATCTTTAACTCTGCCACCTGCTTACTGGTCAGTGCCACCATCTCCAACTCATAAAACATAGCTGGTCTCACTACCGTCCTGTAGACCTTCCCTCCTACTCTTGCTGATACCCGTCTGTCTCAAATTACTCCTGACACTCTTCTCCACCCATTTCACCCTGCCTGCACTATTTTCTTCACCTCTCTTCCAAAATCCCCATTACTCTGTACTGTTGATCCCAAGTATTTAAACTCATCCACCTTTGCCAATTCTACTCCCTGCTTCCTCACAATTCCACTGACCTCCCTCTCATTCACACACATGTATTCTTCCTTGTTCCTACTGACCTTCATTCCTCTCCTCTCTAGAGCATATCTCCACCTCTCCAGGGTCTCCTCAACCTGCTCCCTACTATTGCTACAGATCACAATGTCATCAGCAAACATCATAGTCCACGGGGACTCCTGTGTAATCTTGTCTGTCAGCCTGTCCATCACCATTGCAAATAAGAAAGGGCTCAGAGCCAATCCCTGATGTAATCCCACCTCCACCTTGAAGGCATCCATCACTCCTACTGCAGGATTCAACACTGTCACACTTCCCTCATATATATCCTGTACAACTCTTACGTACTTCTCTGCCACTCCCGACTTCCTCATACAATACCACAGCTCCTCTCGAGACACCCTGTCATATGCTTTCTCCAGGTCCACAAAGACGCAATGCAACTCCTTCTGGCTTTCTCTAAACTTCTCCATCAACATCCTCAGAGCAAACATTGCATCTGTGGTGCTCTTTCTTGGCATGAAACCACACTGCTGCTCACTAATCATCACCTCACTTCTTAACCTGTCTTCCACTACTCTTTATCATAACTTCATGCTGTGGCTCATCAATTTTATCCCCTGACCTTTCAAATTCCAATTTGCCAGAGGAAAAAACTGGATTTTTTTTTACATCTTTCATTTACTTTTCTCTGTCATGTTCATTTATGAAGTACTTTATGAAGAGCTGTGAAACTTGAAGGGTGGCTTGTAAGAAGTTGCAGGACAGTTAGAAGTGGAGAGAGAACAGGACCACACAGCACCAAGCTGGCTTACACTTTCTTCTTACAGACATGAACTACTTTGGAATAAAACCGATGTCCATTGAGGATCACATTAATCAGGCCTAATACTGTGGCCATTTATATGGTTTTGGGTTGGGTTTATCCTTTGTTCAGAATGGCATTGGCAAAGCGTATGAGGAAGAAGCTAACAAACAACAGTAATGACATGATGGATTTACACTTATATGGTGTTGTGATGTGAGATTTTGCATATAACTTGATAAATGTTTTGTATGTCTTTATTTGTAATTTAGGCAATGTAATTTAGTGTTAGTTTGGTGAGAGGTAGTCGTGTTTGCCCAACCCGCAGTTTACGACTTTTCTTTGTAATTTTACGACAGGATTTGGGGGATGTGTCTTAAACCAGTTTGATGAGTATTTCTCTGCTAAAGTCTTTGTCTCATCCCCCACATAAAGCCAGGTTAGCTTATTGGCTGTACGGCTTGGACAGAAAACCTATAAATGTGCTGGCTCAACCACATTCTCTCTCTCTAACCAACATATGATGAAGAAGCGTCTCTCTTGCTAACAACCAAAGAAGACCATCACACCATGAACTAAAGACAACACAATCAAGAGCACAGTTTCAGCCATTTTGAACAGACATGTGGCTAAAAGCTGAGCACCAACGATGCCTTCACTAGAGACATTTTAAGTAACTACAAGTCTGTGTGCCACCTGAATTACACACCACCATTTTGTCAGGTTGTATGGTTGCCAATATCCAAATGTACTTTGCATTTTGTTATTATTTATGAATATTATCATTAATACATTATTTTATGTGTAACGTAACTCCTGCTTGTCTTTTTACTACATCTAATTGCCTGAGGTTATAGATATAGAAGGGAAGGTGGGGATAAGTTATATACAATACTACCTTATAAACAGTGGTAAGTCTGTGAGATTAGGCATTCTAAGGCTACATATTAATAATACAATAGGGGAAAGTACTGTAGAACAATATATATATTACTCTACCAAGATAAAACATATGGCTATATTTCTCTCATTTCATTTAGAGAAAAGCCAAGCAAAATGACACCTTTTACTGGCTAACTAAAAAGATTACAATATGCAAGCTTTCGAGGCAACTCAGGCCCCTTCTTCAGGCAAGATGTAATTTCATTTCATTATGTAATTTCTCATTTCATTTAAAATTTATTTCTGGAGGATGTGACAAAAAGGCCTTTTGATTAAAATATTGCATATTTGTTTCCTTTTTTTTTTTAGAATGTTAAAAACAGTGTCACACACGTGCACTTAAGGGTCAGCCAAAGGGTCCAATTCAGGACAAGCAAACGGGTAGGGAAGAGTTTGTAGGAGTATCAATGCCTTTCTCTTCTTCCTACTGCCAGCCTTGATAAAACATTAAAAGACAATAGAAGAAAAAAACACAAAACAGAGTAACGTAAGTCTGTGTGATTAAGTATTTTAAATGAATATCTGAATATTTCTCGTTGTGTGTGTGTGTGTTTTTATTTTTTTTAACTCTTACTTCACTAACCTTTTGCTCTTAACCAGTGACAATAACTCAAACGAACAACCTGTTGCTACTTTGAAAGTCACATGACTTTACCGCCAAGTTATCCAACCCCTGCTGATGATAAATCCACTTGGTGCGTATTAATTTCTGGTGAGGGCTAAATATAACTGTTTTGACTTCTACCTAAATGACTGAAATTAGTATATTGCACATCCCACAAGATTCAATAAATGAAACAATGATCGAGTTATGTTCAAAAGTGGAACATAAACAATACATGTAATATAAAGTAAATACATTCTTGTAAATGTAACAATTTGCTATTTCCTTTTTTTTTCCAGTGTATTTCACAGCTAAATCTGTTCAGAACATAATCTCTCTGCATGGAATGACTGCAGGATTTGCTTTCAAATAGGATAATGGCACATGGTTTTCTAATTGTATGCCTTGAACGTGTGATAGAACGTTCAGTATGACCTAATGTATTATAAAAGAAAATCTTGTGACGAGGCGTGATCGACGAGGCGTGATCTTCTGAAGAGAGACAAAGAGACACTTCAGAGAGGAAGAGACACTTTCACTTCCCTCGACATGTCATACTGACATCCATTGGAAGCATGCTCCCGTGAGACGGTGACCTATGCAAGGAAAGTAATAATCGGCCAAGAACAAGTAGAATTGAAAACCTTGCAGGTCCAAAAAGGGTCAGAAATAAAAGACAAAGAGTAAATCACACAGTACCACTTCATAAAGACAGTCAAAAACGCTGGCGCCATACACATGCAGAGCAGGTTACAGATTATGAAAGCAGTGGAATTCAAAAGGCTCAAAAAAAAAAAACCTTGGCATGATGCACACACAGAGAAAGTTCAAAAATATGACAGTACTAAAATTCAAGTGTCAAAAAAAAAAAAGAGTACATATCGCATTCGTTTAAACAAATAGAAATTATTACTAGGTGAAATAACGGAACATCAAAAAGAGATTGAATATATGGACAATAACAATGCGATAGTAATGAAAGTTAATTCCAAATATCGTTTTTAGATAGATAGATAGATACTTTATTAATCCCTGAAGTTTTACAGTAAAAGTGGAACTTTAAAAAGTATTTGCGTGTTCATTTCAAAGCCAAACAGAACGAAAACTTATAATGCAACGAATACCTGTAACGCAACATGAAACATAATTTACTTTCAATTTTTTTACGTTGTACTATTTTTAACTATGGTTAATTACTCACTGTAATGTAAAATAGTTAGTTCTATTATGCATATGTAACAATTCCCAAGAAAATAACAATCTCTTTAAATTGTACATCAGCTTCCCATACGCAAGCGGCAGAGCCACTGTTAAGATGGTTATGGCACCATCATGTATCTTCTCTTGTCTAACAAAAAAGACAAAAATACTTTTGCTCCTTAATCAGGAAATCAAGAGTGGCACCATTGAAGCATGTCAAAAAATTCCAAGACTGGAGCTCACAGTTGCTGATGTGGAAGTCAAAATAAACAGGATGCTAAAAAGTGAACTTCAAATGTCTCTGCAAGAATCTACATTTTGGACTGATAGCACCACCATGCTAAAATACATTACAAATGTAAACACTCGATTCAAGACTTTTGTTGCCAACAGAATCACATTGATAAGAGAACATTCACAACCTTCACAATGGACGTACGTGACACTCTCTTGTAAATACAGAAGATCAAGTGTCAAGTGTCAAAAAATCTTCATCAAAAGCAAAACTTGGTCACAAGGCCCAAGATTCTCATTCAAGCCACAACATTAGTGGAGAAAAAGCGCAAATCAAATGAACTCTCTCACTGAAGGACAAATCTGAGCAATTAACTTGACAATTGCAGAAGAAATCACCAACCCAGTAAATAAACTCATAACCTACTACTCAGAAAGGCCACACAAAGAAAGCAGAGCCTTAAGAAATACTAATGCCATTAAAGGGTGAAACAAAGACATTTTAACTTGAAGTCAGCCAATCTGAATGACACCCAGAAGTGTGTTCATCACTGAGCATATTAAGAAAGCAGACGCTGTAGAAGTCTGAAATCCTTGGACAAATGCAGCTATAGTAACAATTTATTTTTATTAAAAAAAGCAGATATCTGGCAACTTAAGTGATGGTGCAGTCTGCCCTGAAGTCACCGTTTGTAGTTTAACCACAGTTTTGTATTCAATGTCTCTCAGATGTTGATTTTCATAAAGTTGTCTCAATTAAATTAATCAAATTAACACATATACTCACTTCTTCTATTACTTACCACAGTTCCTCTAATGTACAGTTTTCACTCCTCAGCTCCTTACACAGCTCAATCACTCCTGAATCTCTCAGTTTTTTCATATCCAGGTGCAGCGTAGTCAGTTTTGACTGTGGAGCAGAGAGAGCCGAGAAGAGAGGTGAACAACAGTCAGAGGTGAGATGACCTGAGTAGATCCTGTAGAGATAAAGAGAGACAAAGTGAAGATCACAGATGTAACAAGGAGAACTCAATACTGTGGTAGTGTGGAGCCTTGTGGTGGTATAGAGGCATGCAGATGCTGCTCTTGAGAATGTTTTATGCTGGGATGCTGGGTTTGTGTGAGTTATTTATTTTACAACTATATCATAGAAATTGAATAAAGAGAGCATTGTAAAAACATGGTGGCAACGGTGATTGCAACTTTGAAGAAAACCAAGTAAAGTAAAACTACTTCAGCAAGACCAACAAACCTTTTTTTGAGATGCTGCATGAGGAAAATGGATGCCACATTCAGACTGAAAGCATCCCAAGCTTTGAAATGGATGGAACTGAACCTATCCTAGGCATGCAAGTTATGGAAATATGAATTTACACTGCACATGGACATCACCTTAAGTGAATCAGAAGAGACTACAAAGGTAAAAGATTTCAAATATTTGATAGGGGATTCAAGAAAAGAACTTTGTGACACGCTGTGTGCTGCAGTGCCATCAGGAGATTTGACTTTCAGTGCCATATTTACTGATATCTGAGACCGAATGAAACTGTGAGAGATACCAATTTTTCTCCATAAACTAGAATATAGGGGAAAATATTGATAAGTGCGTCATAGATTTGAGAGTGCTAGGTCGAGTTTATACGTTACATGACGATTGCGCCTACAGATGCTGCTGCTACACAAGCAGTGTATTGTTTATACTCGCTTGCGTACTTTATGTAAATATGGAGGATTCCACCAGGTGGCATTGCAAAATATCATCATGGTGAGAAGATGTGTTGCGAATTGCCCAAAACATCCATTAAATTCCCAGGACACCTTGCCACAATATCGCTGAAAAGGATGGATGTTTAAGGATTGCATCCATCAATTCAGGAACGTGCCAACTCCAGACAGCATTTGGTGCGAGGCAGAAATGATCCCTGGATAGGGCATCAGCTCATCGCAAGCTGAACACAAGCACACACATACACTGGTGTCATTTTAGTCTCACCAAATCCCCAAACCTGCATGTCCTTGGAAGGAAACTGGAACACAGTGTGGAAACCCAACAGGGAATCATGCAAACTCCAGGCAGGGCACACCAGGGACGTGACTCCCTGCGTGACAGCAGCGCTACCCCTGCCCCCACATGTGTAATTATTAACAACATTAATTATTTAAATGAAGTTAATGATTTATCTGTAAAATGTAACATACATACTTTAATGAATTTCATCATGAAAGTGATATCAAGTATAAATCTAAGGATTCTAAATATGCAGAGAACTGGAATATCATAATGTGTTCTGTGTGCTGAGCTATTGCTTCTTGCCTCTGCTGTCAGCGCAGCAGGAAGCCCCAGAAGCACATAGCGATTAACAACTAGGTTGGTTTTAAGATGACGTTTACAACGTTTTACTTTAATGACAAAATATATTAGGAGATTATAGTGGAAATTTCCGCTTTAATCATGAAATAGACATTTTTTTCTTTACTGTGTCCCTAATTTTTTGTACTCTGTGGCTCAAATATTTTCCCATATATTAGGATGAGGTTGCAAAGGTGTAAAAAAAAAGGCAAAGAAGATGGCATGTGAGACCTTTAAAATGTATCACGATATTACGATGGGGAATGTGCGACACTTGTATTGCCTGTACAAGAAACAGATGAAGAAAAGCACCACAAATACATTTATATGTGAGCATTTAAGTTTGAAGATTTGCTTCACCACATTAAACCACTCATCAAGCATCCAAGCTGGCACATTGTTCCTGTAGGATCTACAAAGCGGCTGGCTGTCACATGTAGATAGTAAACATAAACAGAGACTCTGATGTCACGTTCCAACTTGAACACACTGTGCCTCCAACCCTGATTTTTTGCTGGTATTGCAACTCGTGCACGTATTCCGTTAATTTCTGAGGACATGCTCAGAGGATGCATCAAATGAACGCTGGAAAAGTGTGGCAGCCATAATGCATGCGTGTACGCATTCCGAACGTGAAATATAAACCTATCCTCAGCAGCGACATGCAACTTTGGAACAATAAAAGATTCGCTAATAAGAGAGAGAATAGCATGTGGTACTCAGAATTCACAATTAAGAGAAGGCCTGTTAAGAAACACAGATTTGACACTGCAAAAACGTTTGCAAATATGCAGAGCTGCTGAACTGTCAAAAGAGAACACTAAGACCATAGAAGGACAGCAGTTTGAAGGGGTGAATGAAGGTAAGAGAGGCGATAAGATCGGGATTACAAAATGTTAATGTAGTGGGGAACAACATGAATGGGGAAAAAAAAAGAAACCTGCCCAGCATATGGAAAACAGTGCAAAAAATGTAGCAGATTAAATTATTGTATAGCCACATGGAAATGCAAGGAATTTTAATAAAAAGAAGGCTAGAGTGTGACAGAAACTGAAAAGGAAGTTTCATGAGATACTCAGTTAAGAAAACAAAACAAAAAGGAAAAATTACAGTACACCAAGGGGAGCTTTTCGCAATGGCTTTTATAAGATGTGACAGGCTAGTAAAATTCCAACTAGGCCAGAGAACCAGCTGTAACATCAGACCAGTCTGCCTGCTTAGCCCGGATACACAGCTGGAGAAGACACCACAGGTTTTGGTTATGGGAAAGAAGAGCACACTGAAACCCATTGGCAAATACTGTACAGAATTAAAAGAATTAAGAAACCCAAGAAACAGGAAGTTATATCGCCTACAACAACAACAACATTTGTTTATATAGCACATTTTTATACAAATGATGTAGCTCAAAGTGCTTTACAAATGAGGAAAGAGAAAAAAGACAAAATAAATAAGAAAATAGAATTAGGGAACACTAGCATAGAATAAAAGTAAGGTC